>NW_024070210.1:99090215-99139293 GCF_014754425.2 Oryx dammah
GGGGGGGTGGGAGGGGGGTTCAGGTTTGGGAATGCATGTACACCCGTGGTGGATTCATGCCAATGTATGGCAAAACCAATACAGAATTGTAACGTAAAATAAAAAATAAATAAATTTTAAAAAAAATAAATAAATAAGAAAATACACAAAGACAAGCTTGGAAAAACAGCTTAGAAGTTTGGAAAGTATATGAAGATTGCAAAACTTTCACATAGGAATCACTGTTTCCAAAACTATCATTCCCAAAATACCAGAACATAAGTCTGTAAATCCTCTATGACAGTTTTGCATTTATATAGAATCTGATGCTGAAAATACTTTACAAATATTATCCTTTAGCATATGTTATCCTCAACAGAGAAACCACGAGGAAAGCATGAGGTGTTAGGCAACGAATCCAGAGCTGACCAAGGGAAAAGCATGATGTTTCATGATTCCCTCTACAGCTTCTGTACACTACAGATGTGTCCACACCTGCACCTGGAAAAGAGCCAGGTGGACCTCAGAAATACTATTTTTCTGTCACTTCTTCAAGCAAACATGTACATGAAAAACTTTTAACTTCTCATCTATCATACTGCAATATGACAAGACTCAGAAAACTTGGACGCCAGCAGTACATTAGCTACTGGGGTGGGGTGACATCGCCAGCTTACGTATCTGCCCATCCGGCACCAACTGAGCCCCTCCAATTCCCCGCCTCTGCTGTATTCCACTGCAATGTCTTCTGCTTTTACACTTATGGATAATTTCATTCTTCACATATGGGTCCTTCACAGAGATGGCCTGTGGGCTATATGTTGCAATTTGAATTGAAAGTCTTCAAGTTCCAAAAAAGTCATTCTTGAATAAAGAAATTAAGAACTGACACAGAACTGATGAGAGCCCAAGAATAAACTAGAAATACCCTGGGCAAAGAACAGGCCAGTTCAGGATTTATTACTAAAAATGGACAAGTAAGTATCATCAAGGATATTATGAAAGGATAATATCATTCATTCCAACATTTATTGAGGACCTACTACATGCCAGCAAGTGATTAATACTGATAAGACGGGAAAAGTACACTAATAAGAATGCCAGAGGGAAGTCAGACACAGCTGGACCATAACACTAAGCACATCTCTATGGAGGAAGCAGGTGACTGGCTGCTCAGAACCACAGCAAAGCCAGGGGGTTATGGAGCAATAAGAAATTTCCAGAGAGTGAGACAGGACGGACGTGGTTTTCATCAGTTTTTTTGTACATATGTCTGATAATTATGCACATGTCTTACTTGTATAAAAAAATTTTTTTAAGAAAAATATATCTAGTAGAAACTAGTCATTATCTTTTTGTTTGCTCATAGCTATAATCGTTTTGTAGATTTGGTTCACATGCCATGAGCTATTAAGTACAAAGATGTAGAGAGAGGAGAGAGCACTATGATGCTGAGTTGTCAACATGCTGACCACGTTTACACCAACAATTCATGGTCCCACCTGCCAAGACAGTGACTACAAGCCTTTTCATCTTAATGTTCCCCGAGCCCTCTGAGCAGGCAAACCTAACTATTCTAGGCCATCATATGCGAGGATGGAGGTCGTGTGCCCCAGTACTTGAACCGCTGGAGACGTATCTTCCAAGGGAGGCAGTTCATTTCATCTGAAGTTTAATATAAACTTATTTTTTAACTTTAATTCCTTCAGCACTTAGCAAAGGAAACTCATAAATGTGATTGTATTTAGCACCCTTCCAGTTCTTTCTGAACATTTCTAGAAGAATCTCTGCCAAACTGAGAAAATCAACAGAGCTGCCACAAAATAAGATACAAAGACAACCACAGCACTTGGCAACATGCCCAAGGATTTTCTGAATAATGAATAAATTAAAATATTGTCATTGATAAAGAACATCAACTAATGAGACTTTCGAGAGAATGAGTTGAGTGCCAACACAAATAACAGAAAAGGAAATTTCACGAGGTCTCCCCACATCTTGGCTTGTCTGTACTGTTCCCTTTTTGTGGAATATCTTCTCTCCTCTCTGTCCTCTTCAAAACTCCACTTATCCTTCAGAACTCAGCACAAATACCACTTTGTCCATAAGGCCTGTCTCTATCCCCTCAACCTCATTATGACGTCAGCCTTCCTGGACCTACAAAGTGTCTTGTTTTTGTCCATCTCTGAGACTTACGCTATTCCGCCTTTATTAAAGCCATCTGATATTTCTCTTAACTTTGCCACCGATATTTAGAAATTCTGAAGGCAGATACTGAGCATTATACACCTCTTCTTTTCCATGCCAGTCTAAGAATCCACACACAATAGGAACTCCATAAAAGGCTACTGAATAAATACTAAGGGCCAACAAACACGGAAGGGAAAGAGGCACTACTGGAAATATGGTGGCCTATGAAAACGTCCCTTCCTATTTCTCAATGAAGATTTCCACTTTTCTTGTCCCATCAGACTTGTAAGCGTGAAGAAAGGTGGGTGGGTTCAGGTGTCCTGCTGACCTCAGTGCTACTTAGTTTACTTTTAATTTCAAAAATATACATTTGTTTCAGTGTTAATATAATTTCAAAAGACTTAATAGGCTCTGAATTTGGTATAAGTATTTTATATTTGAAATTTATAAGATACAAAAAAATTAGAGACTTGATATTCAACTTTAATGTATAAAATGTAAAGATACATAGTTTTCTTTATGTAATAAAACAAATCTGACAAGAATTGTGTTTCTATCATTAGGAAAACAAAAATTATCAATATGAAGCAATTAAGAAGAAAATAAAGAAGTAAAGGAAGCTTCTGGCCTTTTATAACTCCATTCAGAAAACCTCATTTAATTGTCAGAATTGATTAACTTACCTTTCAAGTGACAGTAAATAAATGCCTGTGACATATTTCTGGATGGTAAATTATATGCCACTAAAATCTCAGCAAATAGAGATAGATTACTTTCATTACTGACATTTTAACAATATTCTGGAAAGAACAAAGCTACAGGAGGCTTATGATCACAGAGAAAGACTCCTAGGCAGGACAAGTTTATTTGAAAATACCATCAGTGAGACTTTCAACCAGAACAAAGGAGTAACAACACCTTTGCAGATTAACATGACATTACAAACCAGAAAGGCAAGTTTTTACCAGCTGCAGAGAATGATAACTATTACATTCTAGACAAACAGCTTACTCCCTCACAAAAGGGAAATGAAGCCTTCAAAAAATTATTTAATCTCAGGCCTATAAAAAGTCACTATATTTTCATTCAATATTTTTGACAGAATAGATTTCAGGTTGTCTGAAAAAGCAGAAATTACATTCATTTTTTTCAGCTCAGGCCCATTAGGATAAGGTGAAGCAGGGGCATGGAGGAGACATTCCTTAGGCACCAACGGTAACTGTTTCTCAGGTCAGGTACTGTTAACCATCATATGAAGGCTTTTGACTAAGAGTTACCTTCACCCTAGGTGAAGAAATTTGTAAGAAAAAAAGATTTTCTTAAACCTATTAAAAAGCAGAGGCATTACTTTGCCAACAAAGGTCCGTCTAGTCAAGGCTATGTTTTCTCCAGTGGTCATGTATGGATGTGAGAGTTGGACTGTAAAGAAAGCTGAGCAGCAAAGAATTGATGCTTTTGAACTATGGTGCTGGAGAAGATTCTTGAGAGTCCCTTGGACTGCAAAGAGATCCAACCAGTCCATCCTAAAGGAGATCAGTCCTGGGTGTTCATTGGAAGGACTGATGTTGAAGCTGAAACTCCAATACTTTGGCCACCTGATGTGAAGAGCTAACTCACTGGAAAAGACCCTGATGCTGGGAAAGCTTGAGGGCAAAAGGAGGAGGGGACGACAGAGGGTGAGATGGTTGGATGGCATCACTGACTCAATGGACATGGGTTTGGGTGGACTCCGGGAGGTTGTGATGGACAGGGAGGCCTGGCGTGCTGTGGTTCATGGGGTCGCAAAGAGTTGGACACGACTGAGCGACTGAACTGAACTGACATTTAATCATTAAATAAAATAAAATGTGTATTTTTCAAGGTACTACATATAATTTTCACATATAAAAGCTTGCTCACATTGATGGACTTTCCTCAGACTTTCATCTAGTGTTTCTGTCTATCATTGTGTCACAAACACCTCCAGGCTTAGTGGCTTCAAGCCACCACCATGATTTGCTCATGATGTGCCCTCTCGGCAGGGTTCAGAAGGGATAGCTAGTGTCTACTCTGTCCAATGTTGGCTGGAGAGGTCACTGTGGACTCGCAATGGCGTCATTCAAGACTGACATCTCACCCCAGGCAACTGGAGGGGCTGGACGGTTGGGGGGCCTTTCTCCCCTCGCTCCCAGTCTCTCCTGCTCCAGGGCCTTTCTCCCAGCAGGGCACTCTGACTTTATCACATGGTGATTAGGGCCTCCAAGAGGGCGAGGAGAGACACTGTCCAGTCTCTCAAGGGCCAGGCCCAGCAAAGCATCACTCTTGCCACACTCTATTGGTTGAAGTCAGTCCCAGGGCAGCCCAGATGGAAAGGAAAGGAAGGAGACTCTGTCTCTTGAGGAGTCATACCATGAAGGCACAGGGAGTGATTGGAAGAATCGCTGGTGCTCAACCTTACAGACAGCCTACCATATTTTACTTCCTAGTCTAAGAGTCGGACACGACTGAGCGACTTCCCTTTCACTTTTCACTTTCATGCATTGGAGAAGGAAATGGCCACCCACTACAGTGTTCTTGCCTGGAGAATCCCAGGGACAGGGGAGCCTCATGGGCTGCCGTCTATGGGGTCGCACAGAGTCAGACTTAGAGCAGCAGCAGCAGCAGCAGTCTCTCTTTACACCTGTTACATTCTTCTCTTTACCCCCTCTGGTCAACTCATCTTCGCTGTAATGTTTCAAATGACAGACACGTCTCATTTAATGTACTTCCTTTTCTTGTGCTTTGCAGATACTGTGCTTTTCACAATGTGGAAGTTTATGGCAACCCTCCATTGAGCAGCTCTCTAGGCACCATTTCTCCAACAACATTTCCTCACTTTATGTCTCTGTGTCACTTTTTGGTAATCCTCAAGAATATTTAAATCTTTTTCATTATTATTATATTTGTTATGGTGATCTGTGACAGTGATCTTAGATGTTACACTGTAAAAAGATTTTGAAGGTTCAAATGATGGTTAGCATTTTTCAGCAATAAAGAATTTCCTATTTAAGGTATGTCCCTTGTTTTAGACATTATGTTATTGTACACTCATCAGACTATGGTATAATGTAAACACAAACTTTATTCTATCCACACTGTACACCTGTCATACAACCCACATTTCCATTACAACTGAGCCATACCTGCAGCGGTGACTCCACAGTACCATCACAAAGCAGTATCAGAGTTAAAATGCATCGCCCCAACATGAATGATGGTGTTTACTTTCATGTCTCAAACTCTTAGAGGGGTGGAAGAAACTAACTCACCTTCTCTCCCTTCCTTCCTGAATAACTGAAACATTCCACTGAAAAGCCAGGAGAATCCCTCCCTTTTCTTCAACACTTGTTAGCAACAGACAGCAGACTTGGGGCTGAGCAGGGTGGTTGGGTATCAGGTGCAGCTGGAGGTTGAGCCAAACAGTTGTCTGGGCAAGGATGGCCACCGAAGAAAGCAGCGGCCAGAGTGGGCAGACTGGTCACACTGAGGGGAGTGAAGTAATAATAAGCAGGTATATTGTGAAAACGGAGAAGGCAATGGCAACCCACTCCAGTACTCTTGCCTGGAGAATCCCAGGGATGAGGGGGTAGGGCTGGTGGGCTGCCGTCTACGGGGTCGCACAGAGTCGGACACGACTGAAGTGACTTAGCAGCAGCAGCATATTGTGAAAAATAGGAGCCAGATTTCTTGTTAGAAAAAGGAGTTACACAAAGGAGAAAACAAGAATGAATCTTGTGGTGTAAATACATGGTTTAGTATTTTCAGATTAATACGCGTGTGTGTGTGTGTGTGTGTGTGCATATACACCTCAGTTCTTTAGACCTTCCCACTGAACAGGCATGGGAACAGGGACATCTGGACAGCAATGACCAGTGTTGTGCCTGGAACTTCAGTTCTAAGTATCATTCTCTACTCCTTAGAAAACAGACCAATTCAAGGCTTGGACAGGGAAGTAAAAGACCTAAAATGATTTTTTATTACAGAAAGGAATGGCATGCTCAAAGAATGATGGGGCTCTTCCAAAAGAACAGAAGTGTTAGTGTGAAGGGAACTCTTACCAATCAAATCAGGGACGATTTGAACACCACTGTAAGTGAAAATATCAGATTATAATCCTCTGAGAGGAATCCCTGAGTTCATGTGAAACAGAAACAAATAATGAATAAACAGAAGAGAAAACACTTCTGTATAACAAAATGTCAACTTGTAAATGCTGGAAAAATTACAGAATTAGAAAATGACCATCATGGTTATGACTGATTCAACTGAGATGCATCAGCAATGATAAATGAGTGGGTGAAAAGCCAGAGGAGGAATAGAATATTTTACAAGGTCTCAGAATATCTCCCCACAAAATACTTATTACAAAGAATAAAAAAGAAACTTTACAGTGAAAAAAATCTAGCGTCTTTACCTTAATCAAACAAGTTTAATTTCTCCAGTAGTGGGACAAATTGACATCAAGCATCGCCTCAAACAGGATGCAACAAATATAGCGCCACTTCAGTGTTTCTCCTGCCAAAGCTATTTAAGGTGAATTTAACACTGAGGAAGCATGAGACAAGCGCAATTTGAGGGACCTTGTACAAAACATCCGGTGTAGTCTCTTCAGAAATCTTAAGGTCACGAAAGTACTGAGTAACCATTCCAGATTGAAGGAGAGTTGAATGTTAGCAAAATGCCATGAATAATCTGATTTGGATTATTTTCTTCTAAAGGGGACAATGTTGGGACAACTGACAGAATTTGAATAAGGCTTTGTATTAAATAGCTCGACTATATCTCATTTCCTGATATTGACAGCTGTGCCAAGATTATGCTGCAGAGGGTCCCTGTTTATAGGTAATTGGCACTAATGCATTCAGAGGTAAGAAGTCAGGTTTTCAACTTACAAATGGTTCAATAGGAGAGAAAAAATAATGATAAAGCCTATGTTGTAACATGTTAACTGCATCTGTGAGTGAAGAGGATAAGAGTTTATATATTTACAATTCACTCGGCCTTCTAACTTTATGACTGTATGATTTTTTGACGAAATTTCTTCAATTGGGGGAAATTTCAAATTTAAGATAAAGTGGGGACTTCCCTGGTGGCACTGTGGACGGGAGTCTGCCTGCCAGTGCAGGGGACACAGGTTCGATCCCCGGTCTGGGAGGATTCCACATGCCGCAGAGCCGCTGAGCCCAAGTGCCGCACCCACTGACAGCCCGCGTGCCCGAGGGCCCCAGCCAGTGAGCCCCCGCGTGCACGCCTGAAGCCCGCGCACCGAGGGCCAGAGCTCTGCAGCGAGAGTGAGACCTGTGAGTGCTGTAACGGAGAGCAGCCTCCGCTCCCCTCAAGCAGAGAACGCCCACGCAAAGCAATAAAGGCCCAGTACAGCTGAAAAGAAAATGGACAAAACATTTTTAAACTTATCAAAAAATGATAAAGTGAGGCTTTGTTAATATTTTGTTCTGTCATAATAATTCAAAGTCACATAAGCCAAAATCACATTAAAAAACTGCTGACGCTTTTATTGGTGCATACTAGTACTTTACACGTATTAACTCAGTGCTGACAGCAACCCTGTGAGCTGGAGGTGAGACCACAGCCAACGCTGCCCATCTGCCACACACTCGACACTAACCTAAGCACACCACATCTTTCCATGAGGAGGAGACTCACTGAATCCTCAACCAGCTCAAGGATATCGGGGTTATCATTTTCCTCGTTTTAGAGACAAGCCAATTAGAACCCATAAGTAAAGCAAATTTCCCGAGAGCACACAGACAGTAAACGGCAGAGTCAGGATTAAAACCTAGGCAGTCTGGCTCTAGAAACCGTGCTCCAAATTGCTCTCACGCTGTACGGAGAAAGCGAGAACAGGGGTGTGAGGCCAGAATTCTCTCAAATCTCCTGCAGAGAGGTTCTCAAAATCTGTGTTATAGCCAAAGGATCCACCTGAGTTAACTGCAGATCTTAAAGCTCCCTAAAATGATCTAGCCAGCAATTTCAGTTCGTTCTGTCTCAGAAGACACGGTGACTGGTCCTGGAAGGGCTTCTGGTTCTAGTGGCCCCAGCAGACCTCCAGGGCCACTGTGCTGGCGAGGAGGACCACTAGGGCATCGAGCAGCTCCTCCGAACACCGTGGTCGACGAGTCTCAGTCTGATGGCTTATACTCATCTACACACGTGCACACACACACACACACGCGCGCGCACGCGCACTCTTACCTTCCAGTACTTACACACACGTGCGCTCTTATCTTCCAGTACTTACACACACACATACATGCGCTCTTACCTTCCAGTACTTACACACACGTGCGCTCTTACCTTCCAGTACTTACACACACACACACACGTGCGCTCTTATCTTCCAGTACTTAACACACACACACATACACACGTACGCTCTTACCTTCCAGTACTTGACTTACCACAGCCCAGCAGCCCACTTAGCCTGTCTGAGAATGAGGCATCCAGGGTAAAACAAACAAATTACAGCCCAAGTAAGAAGGCTCAGCCACTTAAGTGGGGGAACCCAAGATGAAAAACTAGAACGGTGTCTATTAAAAACAAACAAAAAATAATAAAGGAGAAAAGGTAATGGGGATTTTTAAGAAGATACTATTAGAACACACCAAGAAAAGGCTTTCTGAAATCAAACAGCATGACTTCTGAAATTAAGAGGTCAACAGACACAATGGGAAAGGGCGTGATCACTACTGATCAGGAAGGTCAGATAAGCCTACGGGAAAATAAGAGAGACACAGAAGAGATAATCAGAAGATAGGACAGGCAGAAAACAGGTTCTCCTAGAAGAGTAACAATAACAGAAAAGAAATAAACTGGAAGGGAAAGCGGGAGGGGACAGAACAAAACCAAACCTCCGTGAGCTAAAAGAAGGGATAATTCTCTAGATGGAGAAGGCTCACAGTAAGCTCAGGCAGTATTAATGAGGAATAAAGGAGACACATGCCTAGGCTTGTGAATACTTTAACTGAGACGGGAAACCATCTGCGAGCATACATCTTATTAAGTTATGTAAACATAACTTTGGAGAAGGCAATGGCAGCCCACTCCAGTACTCTTGCCTGGAAAATCCCATGGACGGAGGGAGGAGTCCATGGGGTAGCGAAGAGTCAGACACGACTGAGCGACTTCACTTTCACTTTTCACTTTCATGCTTCAGAGGAGGAAATGGCAACCCACTCCAGTGTTCTTGCCCGGAGAATCCCAGGGACAGCGGAGCCTGGTGGGCTGCCGTTTATGGGGTCGCACAGAGTCAGATACGATTAACACAACTTAGCAGCAGCAGCAAATGTAACTCTACTATTTCAAGAAACTCTTACCCAGGAAGATGAAGCTACAAACAATTTTATTGTTTTAGGAACTTCCAAAAACCCACTTATTTAAACAATAGATGGCTCAGTTAACCCTTATTAAGATCATGGCATCCGGTCCCATCACTTGATGGGAAATAGATGGGGAAACAGTGGAAACAGTGGCTGGCTTTATTTTTCTGGGCTCCAAAATCACTACAGATGGTGATTGCAGCCATGAAATTAAAAGACGCTTACTCATTGGAAGGAAAGTTATGACCAACCTAGATAGCATATTAAAAAGCAGAGACATTACTTTGCCAACAAAGGTCCGTCTAGTCAAGGCTATGGTTTTTCCAGTGTTCATGTATGGATGTGAGAGTTGGACTACAAAGAAAGCTGAGCGGCAAAGAATTGATGCTTTTGAACTGTGGTGTTGGAGAAGACTCTTGAGAGTCCCTTGGACTGAAAGGAGATCCAACCAGTCCATCCTAAAGGAGATCAGTCCTGAGTGTGCATTGGAAAGACTGATGTTGAAGCTGAAACTCCAATACTTTGACCACTTGATGAGAAGAGCTGACTCATTTGAAAGACCTTGATGCTGGGAAAGATTGAAGGTGGGAGGAGAAGGGGACGACAGAGGATGAGATGGTTGGATGGCATCACCGACTCGATGGGCATGGGTTTGGGTAAACTCCAGGAGTTGGAGATGGACAGGGAGGCCTGGCATGCTGTGGTTCATGGGGTCACAAAGAGTCGGACACGACTGAGTGACTTAGAGTCAATATCCCTTAGTCAGCCCACCAGTCTTAAATTGTTTTACCAAAAACCTGGTCTAATTCTATGTCCTTGCTCTGAACAGGCTGCCTCAAATCAGACCCTAACAAACCTCTCAAACCCCCCACCTTTGTCCTCCCTCCTCTGAGAAACAGTCAGTCGTGGTCTCTCTCATTGCAGTAAGCAATAAACTAACTCTTGCTTGATCTATGGGCTTCCCTGGTGGTTCAGATGGCAGAAAATCTGCCGGCAGTGCAGGAGACCCTGGTTCAATTCCTGGGTCAGGAAGAGCCCCTGGAGAAGGAAATGGGACCCCACTCCAGTATTCCTGCCTGGAGAATTCTAAGGACAGAGGAGCCTGATGGCTACAGGCCATGGGGGTCACAAACAGCTGGACACAACTGAGCAGCTAACACTAAGACACTTGCTTTATCTATACTGTGTTCTTTGGTCTTCTCAGAATCAGCAGTCAGGGACTCAAGATTAGGAGGAAATCACTCAGGCTGCCCCGGTGGCTCAGTGGTAAAGAATCCACCTGCCAACGCAGGAAACACAGGAGAGAGGGGTTCCATCCCTGGGTCGAGAAGAGCCCCTGGAGGAGGAAGTGGCAACCCTCTCCAGGACTCTTGCCTGGAAAATTCCATGGGCAGAGGAGTCTGGTGGGGTACAGTCCAAGGGGCCATAGTCAGACACGACTGACCACAAATGAAGTCACTTACACAAGCTGAATAGAGGATTTACAGAAGAAAAAGGATTAGATTAGCGTCAGATTTCTTGACTGCAGTACTGGAAACAAGAGCACAGGCATACAGTGACTACTGAAGAGAAAAAAGCCTAACCCAGCTGTTCTTCACTGGTCAGGAAAGACGAAAACCCTTTCTTTCAACGTGAAAAAGTAAGAAGCTACTTAGCCAATAAACTCAACCTGAGGAAATCTTGGAGGTTGTGCTCTAACTGGAGAGAGAACTCAAGATGTGAAGGGCAATAAAGAGGGCAGAAGTGGCACAATGTACCCACTTTGTGGATAAAGCATAAAGCTGATATGACTCAATTTATAGTTTATAACTTAAATGTTTATTATGTGACATACAATAAGAAGAAACGTAATAAATAGACGAGAACAAAAAAGTCTAACCTGTCTAGGTAAAACTCAAAGCGGGGGTACTCTCTTTAATTTCTGTTTGTTAATATAGAATTTTTAATTACAGCAGCTCTCAAAGTATTCAGTGGGGAAAGAACCACTAAAAAAAATGGACAAGCAAAGAATGTCCATTTTCATGCTGAGGTGGGTAGAAAACTGAGCAGAAATGCGACCGTGGGCCGAAGGAAGTGAAAGAGTGGACGTGACCAAGTGTAATAAAAGTAAGTAAAAGGTGGATGGAAAGGATGAAAGCACACACAGCATTTAGGGTGATAAACGTGAGTTGTGCAAGAGCGACAGTCTTTTCGGACTCTGCGGGATCTATTTTATGGACATGAAAGCACCAGCTATACAGCCAAAGATGTTTACTGCTGCACTGAGAGTGGCAAAATAAACCCCCCCAGCCTGGGGGACTACCAGCTGAAAAAGGATTGAATAAACCACAGTCATCCAAAATGAGGAATTATGCAACAATTAACAAGTTGAATAAATATGTATTGAGCTAAAGTGATGTTCCTAAGGTATTTTACTTACAAAAGCAGAGTCGTGTTTTAAGTGACTAATATGGAATTAAGTTTTTTTCTATGTATCTCTGCCTTTTGAATATTTTTTACAACAGTTTGTTTTACTTTTGCAATGTCAAATTTGAGAATTTCAAATTTTGTAATTTCAAAACCATCCAAGGAAAAGAAAAGAAAAGGTTATGGAGAGGTCATTCCTTGACAAGAGAATGGCCAAGAGGTAGCTGAAGGTGAGTCCAGGTCCTCGGTTTCGCCCAGCTCTGCTCCTGCCCCGCTGTGTCATCTCTGGTGGGCTGCTGAACCACTCAGGGGCCCAGTCTCTTCACTTGTGAAATGGGGCAAGTGAACTGAACTCTTTCGAGCTCTGACAGGCAGTGAATACGCAACAAAAACTGTAGACTGAATCCTTTGGAAACCCCCCACTGTCTGCCTCTTTCTCTGGGAACTTGGAGTTTTCCAAACTCTGGTCAAGGGTCAGTGCTGCCAATCCACCTTGAAGGCATGACCACCTCCCACTCAGTAGAAAATTCCTCCAGGAGGTTATCAAGAGAACTGACAGATCTACACAGAAACTGGACAAAAACTGTTTCCTGGAGCCCCTTCTTCAAACAGGGCCCTCTGGACAAAAACTGTTTCCTGGAGCCCCTTCTTCAAACAGGGTCCTCTCAGTTTCGTAGGAGAGGCAATAAACCATCCCCCTTGGGTATTACTGGCCCAGGGGTAATTCAAAATAATTAAGCATAAGATGTTTCTCTTCAGCTCAGATTTCTGAAAAAGGAAGAATACTATCAGAACCAAAGTTTGTTTTTTTGTTTTTTTTTTAAGTTTTATAAATTGACTTTCGTCACTGAAAGCATTCTACTTGCCGTGCCTCTAACAGACAGGGTCTTGTTCCAGCCTGTTACTTCATTGAGTGTTCTTACCTCCTGAAAAGTATGTGATACACAGCAGTTCACAGGGCAAAGGCTGGGACTCTCTCAACTCACCCTCTCTCCTCTGTTTTCATCACTACTTCCTTTTTCTTGTTTCTGCTCTCCACTCTTAAGGATCAACGAAATGACTAAAACCTCGCACGCCTACACCATGTAAGTTCTACAGTCAATCAAAAATCTTCAGAGGCAACAGAGCACTAACCGTATCACAGAATCAAGTATTTATTCACTCAACAAACATTCGCTGAGCATCTACCATACACTGTGCTAGAGACATCCCGTATCTTATTTAACCCTCACAACAGCTGTGTAAAACAAGTCAATGCAGCTTCAGTCTTACAGATGGGGGAAACTAAGGCTAAGGAAGGTCAGCTGAGTGACTTGTCAAAGTCACGGAACCAGCGGAGTGCTGAAGCTCAGATACACACCTGGGATCCCACGTTCACGGTCCTTTCTGAACATGGCGTTAAGGCTCAGAAGAGGAGACACATTTCTGGCTAGAGTAATTTGAAAAGGCCTCCTCAAAGAAAAGATTCAACATATTATGGATAGCTTTTTTAAGAAGGAACCCTCCATGTTTAAATTTTTTGATTCATAAGACGTAAATATCTTTTAAAGCTCCTTTTAGGGCTTCCCTGGTGCCTCAGCGATAAAGAGTCCGCCTGCCAATTCAGAAGACGCGGGTTTGATCCCTGAGTAGGGAAGATCCCCTAAAGAAGGAAATGGCAACCCACTCCAGTATTCTTGCCTGGGAAATCTCATGAACAGAGGAGCCTGGTGGGCTACCGTCCATTGGGGCTCAAAAGAGTCAGATACAACTTAGTGACTAAACAATAACAAAGCTCCTTTTAAGGCTATAAAATGTTAAAACTATCTATACCTACTTAGTAAGACATTTTTCTATTTAACAGAAATTGTAAGCTACAAACTTCAGCTGTAAATAGAAGCACCTTGAATACAGTGAACAATTACTAACTAATCCTCGATAACAGAAAGCGAGCTAGGAGGGCAGCACTGGATTTGAAATGGGGTCTGGCTGTCCAGTCAACCCGCCCTTCGCGTTCAGTGCAGTTCTACAACCTTTGATTAAATGCCGTCTCCACGTATCAGTTTCTCTCTTCTTCATATGTTCATTGTATTTCTAATATTTCGGCAAGTTACAGTCCTTCAAAAAGATGCTGTAGAATACTGGAGAGAAAGATTCTATACAACAAAATAACCTTAGTTGAATGCAACTTTCCCAAAGAAATAACATTATGCATAAAGAGTTGTAGTTCTTGAGCAGAAAAGGATTGTGTGTCTGATAACTATTTTTTACCGATTTATCTAAACTGTTCTTTTTAATGGAGTGATTTGTATACTTATATAAGTAGTGAAATAGAGCTAACTTAAGAATTTGCTTCAGAATGGATTAATAACCAGAGACTAGAATCCAATTCTCCAAACTGTTCAATATTTATCCTGCTCATTTAAAATGTTGTTCACTCTGTAAACATTTTGTAAGCAACTAGTATTTCCCTAAAAAGTGGCAAAAGAATCAAATTTTCACCATTCAAACTAAACTGTACCACCAAGTTTTTCTGAAATTTTATTATTTTCTCACTAATCCTCAAGTAGCAAAGCACCTAATGTGTGTGTGCTTAGTCGCTCAGTCATAACTGACTCTCTGTGGCCCCATGGACTGTAGCCTGCCAGAGTGGAGTGGGTAGCCATTCTCTTCTGCAGGAGATCTTCCCAACCCAGGGCCTGAGCCCCAGTCTCCTGCACTGCAAGCAGATTATTTAATATCTGAGCCACCTGGGAAGCCAAAGCACCTAATACAACTTCTCAATTCCTTGGATTTTGTGTGGGGCAGGGAGCAGGCGGTAAAATAGTTAATATGTTAGAAGGAAATGCAAACGTACTAAAAGAATGAGAATCACCAACTCCTAAATCACAGGTCTTACAAACTTAAATTCTTCTGTGGCACTTATTAAAGCATAGTTCATTCAGTTTCTCCATTCCAAGGGAGTTTAACCAAAATGCACTGTGAAACGTTAACAAGGGCCACGAGGCATGGTCTCTGTTTCGAAGCAGCCTGAACAATGAAAATTTAAGCAGCCCCTGTGCCCTGAGACCTATGCATCCAATATGGTAGCCACAGCCACACGCGGCTCCTGAATCCTTGACGTGTGTCTGGTCCAAATCAAGAGGTGCTGTAAGCGTAAAATACACACTGGACTTTGAAGGCAATATAAAAAGAATAATTTTTATATTATATATGTCAAAATAATATTTTAGATCTATTGGGTTAAACAAAATGTTATTAATTTTAAATGTACCTACTAGAAAAATTTTAATTACCTGTGTGTTTCACATTACATTTTTATTGGACACCTCTACACGGAAGCTTTTCTTGATAAAGGAACACAAATGTTGATAGCTGGTTTCCTGGGTTGCCAAGAGTTCTGACAGTCCTGATAACTAACTCTTTCATCACAAATCCTCCCAGTCTAGTCCTGGCTCTGCTTTAACTAGCTGATGACCCAAAACTGCCACTGAACTTCTCCAGCTCTAAATCCTCATCCACAAACTCAGAGAACATTTAACACCAAGGCATCATGTTAAACAATGAAGACACCGAGACCACATTTCCTGCCTTCCAGCTCATTGATCCTTTCACTGCACAACCCGCCACACCCACTTCCTGATTTTATCTACTCAGTGACCCCACAGTGCCTCTCTAATCCCAGGGACTGGCCAGAAATCCGGTGTCACTCTACAGGAGAGTATAGATGGATGTGAGTAGATCTATTACACAACAGGAGATCTTTTCAGAGCCCCCTCCCTCAGCTGAAGGTGAGAGGACTTTCCCACACCAGGTAGTCCACAGGACTATTTGTAATAGCAAAGGGATGCAGAATACCGGGCGTCTTCACAGCTCTAGGCAAGGCTGTGTGATCTCAGGCAAGTCTGCTGAATCATGGGCAAACTCCATTTCCTCATTTGCAAAATGCATTAATAATATCTGTCGAACCCACATCATAGGCTGGTTTGGAAGATCAAATAAAACGTCTTGAAAAGCACAAAGTACCACAAACACAGTCACGGTCTCATTCCTGTCACATAATGCTAGCCTGTGCGCGAGCACAGCGTATTCTGGCGCTAACCAGGCTCCACAGCACTGAAAGATACCTGGCACACTTTGAAACCTGGCTAAATTCACTTCTTTTTCAGGTGAACAAAAGAATAGATATAGATCATGTTTTTTAAGTTTTTTTTTAAAAAAGATGAAGCTAAGTAATAAAGAGCTTACCTTCATCCTGCACATAGTATGCATCAGGCTTTGTTCCACACTTTGAATATTATCAGATTTTATCAGAACAACTTATTCTAGAGATACGGAAACTAAGGTGCAGAGAGTGAATATTCTAATGCATGAATATTCTAAGGCAGGAAGAGACCAGACTTGACCCCAAGCCGAGTGCCTATGTGGCTCATGCTGGCAACTGTGCTGTCCTGCCTCCACTGTCTTGGTATAAACTAAAAAGCCTAATACTCTTGGGTCTGTGTATCAGTGTGTGTCAACACCTCCAAACTGATAACCTCTGGAGAGAGCCGTCAGCAGGATCAGTGTGTACAGGGTGAGAGGCTTTCATTCTATAGCCTCCTATACTGGTTCAAGTTTCTGATCTTGTGCACCTTGTTTTTGTCCACAGACTATTTTAAGTAAGGGAAGTCATCCTTCAACACACCAAAGGAGCTGCCTTTCTAGTCTTACAAATCCTTAAACCAACATGGTAGGAAAGCCACAGCCTCTGCATCAGCAAACCCAAACCCAAATTCCAATTCCCACTACATAATACTTACGGACATTTGGAGACGTTCCTTAGCCCTCTGCTAAGGTTCCTTAGACCAGCTGCTTCTTACACAAGGACAAAACTCCACATTCCTCAAAGGTCTGCTGTGGAGATGGATGTATGCCAAGAATCGGGTCCCAAATTGGTATCTAGCCATAACTCAAAACCATCACTTCTGCTCCATCCCCCTTTATAACTACTCAGATCCACTGGTTTTATACTTAAAATGGTGAGTGTGTTGACCTGCTACACCAGACAAATGACCCCAAGTGAAAGTGAAAGTCGCTCAGTCATGTCCAACTCTTTGTGACCCCATGGACTATACAGTCCATGGAATTCTCCAGGCCAGAATACTGGGGTAGGTAGCCTTTCCCTGCTCCAGGGGATCTTCCAAATCCAGAGATCAAACCCAGGTCTCGCACATTGCAGGCAGATTCTTTACCAGCTGAGCCACAAGGGAAGCCCAAGAATACTGGAGTGGGCAGCCTATCCCTTCTCCAGCAGGTTTTCCCGACCCAGGAACCGAACTGGGGTCTCCCGCATTGCTGGAGAACCGAGGGTCCTCTGTGGTTTCGGAGTCTGGTGTGTCCTCTTCCCACTAACACACTGAACCAAAGATACACTGGGCATCCAGGGCCAGAGCAGCAGAGGGCAGGGGCCAGCTGGGCACGGCCCTCTGGAGACTGCTGCTGCCTCCTGACAAGTCTCAACAGAGAGAAGTTGTCAGAGTCCACTCCAGCACTGGGTCAGCAGATCCTTGAAGGCACAGCAACAGCAGTTGGCAGGCAAGGGGTTTCAGCCCCCAGGAGCAAGCATCCCCTGTCCCTTCACCGATGTGGGCAGCAGCAACTGGGGAGCTGCTACCTCAGCAGAAGATCTGCTGTCCATGGTATCCAAGGGGTGCCTGCCTCCGGGATGTGTGAGAAGAACCTAAGTTTCTTTTTCAAAATACTGACCCTTCACCTCCCGCCATGTCCTGTCCCTGTGACTACCAAGGACAGAAAGGCATTAGAATCACAGCAAGAACTTCTTATTAAGGATAGCATCCCATCCAACCACGTGAACTGAGAATGGAAACTGAAGAAATCGAAGGGATCTAGTCTATGGGACCAGGAATGAAAGCAAAGGCATTCATGACCTCCACTTGTATCCTCAAGGAGATGGGCACAACATTACAAGAGTTAAATTCCAAAATCTTAAGAAGATAAAACAGCCTTTTTGGTTTTGCTCTCCATCCAATCTCATTCCTATGGACTGTGACCCACGCATACAATCTCATCAACTTTCCTTATTCTACTCTTCAGCCATTCTTACTGCACACAGCCTGAGGTGCAGGGGTACTACTTCTGTTATTTGGAGTAATCATCTGTTTGAGGGACCACCCAGGACCTTTTCAGTGTGACAAGGTCTGCCATGAAATAATGTCTTATGGGGTTTTTTTCGTTTGTTTTACAGTCTGTAATAGACTCACAAAAATCAAAAACAGATTTACAGTTGCCAACCAGGGGTTAGGGGAGAAGGAATGGATTGGGAGGTTGGGGTTAGCAAATGAAAACTAGTATGCTGCTGCTGCTAACTCGTTTCAATCATGTCAAACTCTGTGCAACCCCATCAGTTCAGTTCAGTCACTCAGTCGTGTCCGACTCCTTGTGACCCCATGAATCACAGCACGCCAGGCCTCCCTGTCAGTCACCAACTCCTGGAGTCCACCAGACTCACATCCATCAAGTCGGTGATGCCATCCAGCCACCTCATCCTCTGTCGTCCCCTTCTCCTCCTGCCCCTAATTCCTCCCAGCATCAGAGTCTTTTCCAATGAGTCAACTCTTCCCATGAGGTGGCCAAAGTACTGGAATTTCAGCTTTAGCATCATTCCTTCCAAAGAAATCCCAGGGCTGATCTCCTTAAGAATGGACTGGTTGGATCTCCCTGCAGTCCAAGGGACTCTCAAGAGTCTTCTCCAACACCACAGTTCAAAAGCATCAATTCTTTGGCGCTCAGCTTTCTTCACAGTCAACTCTCACATCCATACATGACCACTGGAAAATCCATAGCCTTGACTAGACGGACCTTATTCGGCAAAGTAATGTCCCTGCTTTTGAATATACTATCTAGATTGGTCCTAACTTTTCTTCCAAGAAGTGTCTTTTAATTTCATGGCTGCAGTCACCATCTGCAGTGATTTTGGAGCCCCCCAAATAAAGTCTGACACTGTTTCCACTGTTTTCCCATCTATCTCCCATGAAGTGATGGGAACAGATGCCATGATCTTCGTTTTCTGAATGTTGAGCTTTAAGCCAACTTTTTCACTCTCCACTTTCACTTTCATCAAGAAGCTTTTTAGTTCCTCTTCACTTTCTGCCATAAGGGTGGTGTCATCTGCATATCTGAGGTTATTGATATTTCTCCCGGCAATCTTGATTCCAGTTTGTGCTTCTTCCAGCCCAGCGTTTCTCATGATGTACTCTGCATAGAAGTTAAATAAGCAGGGTGACAATATACAGCCTTGACGTACTCCTTTTCCTATTTGGAACCAGTCTGTTGTTCCATGTCCAGTTGTAACTGCTGCTTCCTGACCTGCATAGAGGTTTCTCAAGAGGCAGGTCAGGTGGTCTGGTATTCCCATCTCTTTCAGAATTTTCCACAGTTTATTGTGATCCACACAGTCAAAAGCTTTGGCATAGGCAATAAAGCAGAAATAGATGTTTTTCTGGAACTCTCTTGCTTTTTCCATGATCCAGCGGATGTTGGCAATTTGATCTCTGGTTCCTCTGCCTTTTCTAAAACCAGCTTGAATATCTGGAAGTTCACGGTTCACGTATTGCTGAAGCCTGGCTTGGAGAATTTTGAGCATTACTCTACTAGCATGTGAGATGAGTGCAATTGTGCGGTAGTTTGAGCATTCTTTGGCACTGCCTTTCTTGGGGATTGGAATGAAAACTGACCTTTTCCAGTCCTGTGGCCACTGCTGAGTTTTCCAAATTTGCTGGCATACTGAGTGCAGCACTTTCACAGCATCATCTTTCAGGATTTGAAATAGCTCAACTGGAATTCCATCACCTCCACTAGCTTTGTTCATAGTGATGCTTCCTAAGGCCCACTTGACTTTCCATTCCAGGGTGTCTGGATCTAGGTGAGTGATCATACCATCGTGATTATCTTGGTCATGAACAGCTTTTTTGTACAGTTCTTTTGTGTATTCTTGCCACCTCTTCTTAATATCTTCTGCTTCTGTTAGGTCCATACCATTTCTGTCCTTTATCGAGCCCATCTTTCCATGAAATGTTCTCTTGGTATCTCTAATTTTCTTGAAGAAATCTCTATAGATGGTTATATATAGAATGGTAAACAACAAGGTGCTACTGTACAGTACAGAAAACTATAGTCAATATCCTGTGATAAACCATGATGGAAAAGAATACAAAAAAAGAATATACATGTATGTATAACCAAATCACTTTGCTGTACAACAAATTAATACAATATTGTAAATCAACTATACTTCAATAAAATAAACAAAGTCTGAATGAAACTCTGGGCTACAAAAGATGGGGGTACTGGTGCTCCCATATGACACAGGGCCCTCTCTGAAGTCACCCCTTCCACTCCCTCGTCCAGGTGCTGTTTTTTGTGTTTCTTTTTTTTTTTTTTGCATTTCTGGTTATCTTTTAATTTACTTGCCTATTCATTTATTTTGGGTCTTCACTGCTGCACGTGGGCCTTCTCCAGTTTCTGGGAGTGGGGGCTGCTCTGAGTCGTGGTGCACAGCTCTCTCACTGCAGCGCTTCTCTTGCTGTGGAGCACAGGTTCCAGGTACACAAGCTTCAGCAGTTGAGGCTCCCAGGCTCCAGAGCGTGGGCTCACAGACTTTAGTTGCTCCATGTTATGTGGAATCTTCCCAGACCAGGGATCAAACCTGTGACCCCTGCACTGGCAGGGGATTCTTATCCACTGCATTACTGGGGAAGTCCCTCTGGTTGTCTTTCATTTCTCTTCTTTGAGCATTCTTTCCTTTCTAACTCTTATATTTTACTGCCACTACAATTTATATTTTAAGCCCTGAGAGTGCTTAGAATAATAGAGATTATCAACAGGTAAAATTAGGAATGGAAAATATACACAGAGATGATGGAACTATGGCTTTTTTAAAATTGACCTATTTTGGAGGTATTTCCCTGGTGGTCTAGTGGCTAAGACTCTACCCTCTCAATGGAGGGGGTTCAGGTTCCATCCCTGGTCAGGAAACTAGATCCCACATGCCACAACTAAGAGTTTGCATGCGGGATGTGCCCCTTACTAACCCTGGTGCAGCCATATAAATCAATAAAAGCATATTTTTAAAAACTGACCTATTTTGCTTAAAAAGCACGGTTGTTTTTATAGTTTTGCTTATGTACTTTGTTGCTGTGTTCAATCTCTAAATCATGTCCAATTCTTTGCAACCCCATAGACTGTAGCAAACCAAGCTCCTCTGTCCTCCACTATCTCCCAAAGTTTGCTCAAATTCATGCCCATTGAGTCAATAATGCAATCTAACCATCTCATCCTCTGCTGCCCCCTTCTCCTGCCTTCAATCTTTCCCAGCATCAGGGTCTTTTCTAATGAGCTGGCTCTTCACATCAGGTGGCCAAAGTACTGGAGCTTCAGCTTCAGCATCAGTCCTTCCAGTGAATATTCAGGGTTGATTTCCTTTAGAAGTGGCTGGTTTGATCTCTTGCAGTCCAAGGGACTCTCAAGAGTCTTCTCCAGCACCACAATTTAAAAGCATCAATTCTTTGACACTCAGCCTTCTTTATGATCCAGCTCTTACATCCATACATGGCTACCGGAAAAAATACCTTTGACCATATGGACCTTTGTCAGCAAAGTGATGTCTCTGCTTTTTAATACACTATCTAGGTTTGTCATAGCTTTCCTTCCAAGGAGCAAGTGTCTTCTAACTTCATGGCTGCAGTCACCGTTGGCAGTGATTTGGGAGCCCAAGGAAATAAAATCTGTCACTACGTCCACTTATTTGCCATGCAGTGATGGGATAGCAGGCCATGATCTTAGTTTTTTGAATGCTGAGTTTCAAGCCAGCTTTTTCATTCTTTCATCAAGAGGCTCTTATTTCCTCTTCATTTTCTGCTTTTAGAGTGATATCACCTGTATATCTGAGGTTGTTGATATTTCTTCTGGCAATTTTGATTCCACCTTGTGATTCAGCCTGTCATTTCGAATAAGGTACTCTGCATGTAAATTAAATAAGCAGAGACAATGTACAGCCTTGTCATATTCCTTTCCCAATTTTGAACCAGTCAGTTGTTTCATGTCCGGTTCTATTGCTTCTTGACCTACATACAGGTTTCTCAGGATCTTGGGCTCTTCACAAATAGCGGAAGGCTTTCTTCCTTCACTCTTTTAAAAGCAACACAACATACCAATCAAGAGATTAGCATCCAAAGTTTGGGGAAAGGTTTTTCATAGATTCAGATCATGCTCAATGTGTGGTACATGGAGAACAGGGAGGTAGTGGGTAATATTTAAGCATCACTCACATTTAATACTATAGAGTCCCCAATGCCTGCAAAGGCTATGAGTACTGAAATCATTAGTAGCTCTTTGCTGAGCAGGAGGCCTAACTGTAGAACTGTTTTTCCCTCCATCAACTTAATACCTGAAGCCAACACAATATTATAAATCAACTATACTTCAAAATAATAATAATAAAGTGGAGGCATCCCCTAAAGGCTTAAAGGTTTGGGAACAAGCCTCTGACTAAGGAGCTACATCCCTGAGCAGGCTGCCTTTCCCAGGCAAGACCCCTAATTCCTCCTGGTTCTGCCGGGCCTTCCTCTATAGGAAATGAACTGGGGAGTAGGAAGATGTCAAACAAGGGGGATGGGACAATGGTAGGAGTGTGCATGTCAGCACTGCTGACCCCACAGCCAATTAAGGAGCCACAAGCTGGTCTCCACGGGAAGCTGCAGCCAGCCCCAGACAGAAGGATAATGGTTGTGACACCAAGCCCCAGGAGATGTGGTCTTGATGAATATTAAACACACACACACACACACAGACAAAGTAGAGACAATCCAGGATGCTATGTTTGCAGTCCCTCTTCTCAGAAATGGACAGGATGGCCTCAAGGGAAAGATGGGTCTCCCCCAAACTGCTTGACTTCCTCTGGTCCTCTTTTCTTCACCCACACTCTCCTACATTTACAGGCTGTGGGAGATTCTCTCTCTGACTGTTACATATTGACAGCAATTCTGATCCCACTCTTTCCAGGACACATGTCACCAGCTCAGCTTTTGCATAAATCCTTCTGGGGCAACATGGCTGCCTGCCAGGGCCCCTGATCAGCCTGGAGGGGTATCACTCTGAATTATTCTAAATTGATGTAGTTACCATCAGTTTCCCCTGTAAATATATGGAAACAGCTTGGTCAGCACCCACTTCAGGTCATCTCAAGGACCACAAAATACAATTAATGGTGAGTCTAAGAAAACAAAAAGTAAGAGATGATAGACATCCCACCCGGCAAAGCCAAACGTTAAATTTTGACAGAGAAAAGAACTGGAAAAAACACATGTGACAAACAACTTTAGGAAATATATTACTAAATCCTGGCCTAAGTTAACATAGAATAAAAAGAACCACTTTGTCATCAGGGGAAGAAAGACAGGGTGGCTTTTTGCACTGACTGGGCATAAAGGGGCCAGAACACAGGATGCCTTGTGAAGACCCAGCCAAGGCCCAGCCAAGAACAGGGGAGAGCAGAAATTTGAAAAGCACCTTGAAAAGCAGAAACTAAAAGCACCTCCACTAGAGTCTGAATCCTCCTAAGTACCAAACTCAGAAAAAGACCCTCCTTCTTCAGCAGTTAGACATTGTTTCAGTCTTATAAAGAATTAATCACCTATGCTCTTTTTTCAACCAGGAAAATGTAAACATAATACAGATTCATCAATGATCAGTGCAAAGAATTAAAGGAAAACAATATAATGGGAAAGACTAGAGATCTCTTCCAGAAAATTAGAGATACCAAGGGAACATTTCATGCAAAGATGGCCTCAAAAAGGACAGAAATGGTATGGACCTAACAAAAGCAGAAGATATTAAGAAGAGGTGGCAGGAATACACAGAAGAACTGTACAAAATAGATCTTCATGACCCAGAAAATCATCATGGTGTGATCACTCACCCAGAGCTAGACATCCTGGAATGGGAAGTCAAGTGGGCCTTTAGAAAGCATCACTATGAACAAAGTAGTAGAGGTGATGGAATTCCAGTTGAGCTGTTTCAAATCCTGAAAGATGATGCTGTCAAAGTGCAGCACTCTATATGCCAGCAAATTTGGAAAACTCAGCAGTGGCCACAGGACTGGAAAAGGTCAGTTTTCACTCCAATCCCAAAGAAAGGCAATCCCAAAGAATGCTCAAACTACCACACAATTGCACTCATCTCACACACTAGTAAAGGAATGCTCAAAATTCTCCAAGCCAGGCTTCAACAATACGTGAACCGTGAACTTCCAGATGTTCAAGCTGGATTTAGAAAAGGCAGAGGAACCAGAGATCAAATTGCCAACATCTGCTGGATCATCAAAAAAGCAAGAGAGTTCCAGAAAAACATCGACTTCTGTTTTATTGACTATGCCAAAGTCTTTGACTATGTGGATCACAATAAACTGTGGAAAATTCTGAGAGAGATGGGAATACCAGACCACCTAACCTGCCTCTTGAGAAATCTGTATGCAGGTCAGGAAGCAACAGTTAGAGCTGGACATGGAACAACAGAATGGCTCCAAATAGGAAAAGGAGTACGTCAAGGCTGTATATTGTCACCCTGCTTATTTAACTTATATGCAGAGTACATCATGAGAAACACTGGACTGGATGAAGCACAAGCTAGCATCCAGATGCCTGGGAGAAATATCAATAACCTCAGACATGCAGGTGATACCCCATCCTTATGGCAGAAAGTGAAGAAGAACTAAAAAGGCTCTTGATGAAAGTGAAAGAGGAGAGTGAAAAAGTTGGCTTAAAGCTCAACATTCAGAAAACAAAGATCATGGCATCCGGTCCCAACACTTCAGGGCTAGTAGATGGGGAAACTGTGGAAACAGTGGCTGACTTTATTTTGGGGGGCTCCAAATATCACTGCAGATGAAGACTGCAGCCATGAAATTAAAAGATGCTTATTCTTTGGAAGAAAAATTATGACCAACCTAGACAGCATATTAAAAAGCAGAGACATTATTTTGCCAACAAAGGTCTGTCTAGTCAAGGCTATGGTTTTTCCAGAGGTCATGTATGGATGTAAGAGTTGGACAACAAGGAAAGCTGAGTGGCAAATAATTGATGCTTTTGAACTGTGGTATTGGAGAAGACTTGAGAGTCCCTTGGACTGCAAGGACATCCAACCAGCCCACCCTAATGGAAATCACTCCTGAATATTCATTGGAAGGACTGATGCTGAAGTTGAATCTCCAATATTTTGGCCACCTGATGCGAAGAACTGACTCATTGGAAAAGACCCTGATGCTGGAAAGACTGAAGGCAGGAGAAGGGGACGACAGAGGGTGAGATGGTTGGATGCCATCACTGACTCGATGGACATGAATTTGAGTAAACTCCGGGAGTTGGTGATGGACAGGGAGGCCTGGTATGCTGCAGTCCATGGGGTCACAAAGAGTCAGACACAACCAAGCGACTGAACTGAACTGAATACAGATTCATAGGCAGAAAAATACCACCACTACCTTATTTTTGTTTGGGGTTTGGGAGTGGGTTATTTATTTTTCAGTTCAGTCAGTTCAGTTCATTTCAGTCACTCAGTCACGTCCGACTCCTTGCGACCCCATGAATCACAGCATGCCAGGCCTCCCTGTCCATCACCATCTCCTGGAGTTCACTCAAACTCATGTCCATCGAGTCAGTGATGCCATCCAGCCATCTCATCCTCTGTCGTCCCCTTCTCCTCCTGCCCCCAATCCCTCCCAACATCAGAGTCTTTTCCAATGAGTCAACTCTTCGCATGAGGTGGCCAAAGTACTGGAGTTTCAGCTTTAGCATCATTCCTTCCAAAGAACACCCAGGGCTGATCTCTTTTAGAATGGACTGGTTGGATCTCCCTGCAGTCCAAAGGACTCTCAAGAGTCTTCTCCAACACCACAGATCAAAAGCATCAATTCTTTAGCGCTCAGCTTTCTTCACAGTCCAACTCTCGCATCCATATATGACCACTGGAAAAACCGTAGCCTTGACTAAACAGACCTTTGTTGGCAAAGTAATGTCTCTGCTTTTCAATATGCTATCTAGGTTGGTCATAACTTTTCTTTGTTTATTTTTAACCATATCTATAAAACCAAAGACAATGAGGAATATGAGAAAATCACTCAACTAGGTTTGGATGCTTCTAGATATTCAAATATATTGACCCAGTCCCACAAACTGGCATTTTCCAGATGATTCATTTTACCCCACCATACCAGTTAGACACCTGGTGATCAGGACAAAATTTCCAGACACAAATCTATCCGTGGCTCTCATCACCACCATCAGCCAGTCTGAACCTCAGGTGCCACCTAACTGGTCTCCCCGCCCAAACACAGAAGCTAGCTCTCTCTCAGTCTCAAAGCCAAGTTATCAAACTCTGCTCCTCTCACTCCCAAATGTCCCATCTAACCTGTCTTCCAGTCAAACCAAATCTCTCCCTTTCCCTGACTAGAGTGTCCTCTCATGCCCCCAGGCTCTGCACAGGCCGCCTCCTTTCCCCGGAAAGCCCTTCCTCCCTTGTCTGCTGGTGAGCTCCTGCCAACCCTTCCATTGGCAGCTGTCCTAGAGACCCTGCCCACCCTTGCCCTTGTCACCTCAGCCCATCTGGCCTCCCTGCTGGTCCCTCAGCAAGTTCAGCACACGGCCACGCCAGGGTCCCCGTGTCAGGTTCCCGCCACAGAAAGCCTCTCCCACCACAGGTTCTGTCATCATTCCCCCACTTTCTCCAGATGAAGGGGCTTCCTCTTACAGCCTAGGTTGAAAAGAACACTCCTACACTTTCACACCTCAGCCTGCCTCATTCCCTTCACACTGCTTTACTCTCTTTATAGCATTTTATCACAACTTGATACACACAGAGAAAGACGTATTTTATTGTGTATTCTTTATGGCCTACGTCAGTCTCCACAATGGGCTGGCCAACTATGGTGCATGGGCCAAATCTGCTCCCCCAACTCACCCCCCTCCCAGGCTTTGATTAGAACAAAGGAGCCCCATGATTTTACATGTAGTCTGCAGCAGAGTAGAACAGTTGAGACCTCATGACCCACAAAGCCATTTCCTACCTAATCCTTCACAAAAATATTTGCCACCCATGCTGGCCTGCTCTCCAGTGTCAAGCAAGCTGTCCCTCCCCTGCTGTGCTCACAGTTTACCTGCAGATGTACTGGTGCACAGTCTAGCAGGCAGCAGGCACTTAGAAACCATTTGTTAAATGGAGAGAGGGAGACAGAGAGGAACAGGTGAAGGAAAAGGAGTAAATGGAGGCAAGAGATGCTGGAGGAGAAATCAACAGGCCTGGTAACTGCATGGAGGTGCCAGGGAAAGAGAAGGAATCATGCAACAGAAGGATTTCAAATGTGGCTATGTTCCTTGGTCAAAGGATGAAGTGCTAACCAAACACAAGTTCTGCATCAGGGCTGTTTCCCCACTGACGGGTCTGAAATGAAGTTGTCAGCTTCCTTCACAAGGTGAATCAATGCCCACAGACAGCCCCATTAATAAACTCGCTCCAGTGAAATACACACTGGAAATTCAGATTTTTGGTAACCAGAGATAACATGCTTAAATCTGAACAGCTAACAACAGAGAAGTAAATACATATAAGCCAATTTATAAATTCTAAATACATAAATGTTTACAGGCAAACAGAAAAGCTTAGACCTGATGGAACAGATCCTTTGCTGCTACTGCTAAGTTGCTGCTAAGTCGCTTCAGTCGAGTCCGACTCTGTGCGACCCTATGGACTGCAGCCTACCAGGCTCCTCCATCCATGGGATTTTCCAGGCAAGAGTACTGGAGTGGGTTGCCATTGCCTTCTCCTGTAGGAGATCCTTTAATGGTTAGCAAATCTTACTCTCTGGGTTAACAACAAATGAGAAACGGGGCTCGGACTAGTTAAGTCACCCAGACTAGTTAACCTGGTTAACAGGAGGATGCTAGAACAGAAGCCAGCACCTTGCCAGGTCAGGGGCTCTTCCCAGGCACCAGGGCCCACAGCAGCGCAGGGAGTCAGGAAGGAGGGCCTGTCCACTCCCTGCACTCTCAGTGAACCGCTGGGGACAGGAGCAAGACCACACAGGACTGAGGGGGCAGGTGAAGGAAACAAAGAACTGCCCGTGCAGGAATGCCAGTGGGGATCTCTGGCCCACATCTCACTTGACCTTTCTGTAATACGGTGCTTCTCAAAATTTAGGTTGCATCGCAATCAACTGCTGGTCTTTTCAGATGGATGGCCCACCCCCAAAGTTTCCTCCTCAGGTAGAATGGGGTGGGCCCAAGAACCTGCATTTTTAACAAGTCCCCACGTGACACTGATGCTGCAGGTCCAAAGGTCACACTTCAGGAACTGCTGGGGCAGCATCTGACCATGACCCATCCTGTGGCTTTCCTGAGACGTCTCTCACCTGGCTCTCCACCTCTCCCTCCAGCCACCAGTTTGAGAAGTCTGTCTATAAAAAGAAGAGTGGAGGGAAGGGTGGTGACTGCTGCAAGTTCACGAGAAATGAAAGAACCTGAGCTTGTTCACAACACGGCTGAGCAAAGAGCCACTCTCAGTGAGGGAGCACAGAGGTGGGGGCAGGAAAGAGTGGCAGATGGATGAGCAGACAGAAGGGCACAGAATCTACCCAGACACTAGTGACAAGCTCACTGCTCTGGACAGCGAGCAATGAATACCTTTGCAAGTGTGTCAGGATGGACGTCTCAAAATGAACACGATCCACTTCAAAACGACTCCCGTGATTATGACACTATCATAGCACCACACAGGTTAGTGCTTCCTCTACAACTTTCTTCTGAGAATGTAACACTGTTTTAAAATATCCTCAACATTTGCAGATGGTCATTTGAGGGTGGCTTCCCTTGTAGCTGAGTCGGTAAAGAATCCACCTGCAGTGCAGGAGACCCGGGTTCAATCCCTGGGTTCAGAAGATCTCCTGGAGAAGGAAATGGATACCCACTCCAGTATCCTTGCCTAGAAATTTTCATCGACAGAGGAGCCTGGTGGGCTGCGGTCCATGAGGTCGCAAAGAGTTGGGACGACTGAGCGACGTCAAAATTTATCTGCAGACCAGTCTTAGTAAACATGTTGAGTACAATGAATAACATAGTATTTCTTGGTTAAAAAACAAGAAATAAATCTAAAGTAAGACAGATTTCTTTAAACAATAATGAGAATACCATTATATGTACAAAATGGGCTGAAAATATGCATAGGTACATGAGTTATCGTATTCTTAAAACTGGTCTCACAATTTTATAACCGCAAGATTGACACTTAAGTTGTCAAACAAACAAATATACAGGAAAAGAACAAATGATGAGACGAACTCACCATCACCTTCCTCTTGTTATAATCCTCCCGTGACACCAACAGTGCTGGGGCACTAAGTCTAGGTCATCACATCCCTACCTCAGGAAGAAAAGACCTGAAGTGGTGAACCAGCTGCTGGGGACGGGGAGAAACTGGCATGATTCCCCCGTAGCTGGAAGCCCCTGCTCTGTAATCAGACAGACCTGACGCGAATCCTGGCTCCACCACTTCCTCAACATGTAACTTTAGAAAACCAGCCTTCCAAAGCACAAGGTTTTCCATCTCAGAAACACAGCTGGTAATAAGAATCGCCTCACACGAGCGCTCTGAGAGTGAAATGCCGAGATCCTGTCCTCTGTGTGGCTGCACAAGCTGCTTCCTCATAAGGCGTGCTCCAGGCTAGCTGCCGCTGTCATTTCTCTCATGATCTGCTAAGGTCAGGCTGCCCCTGGGGAGCCTGGACGTGCCCAGTGCTCTGCCCACCCTCTGTCCTGTTATAAAGACTAAAGCCAGCTCCAGAAACCCAGAAGCATCAGTGGAGACTGTTACAAATCCTACTTCTTCCAAACAGGCTTTAGAACCATTCTTCAGTATTACTGAGGTTCCTGTTCCCTGGGGAGTGCCGAGGAGCTGATGAGAGCTATCTTCTCCCGAGAGCCCTTCCAGTCAGCGACCGGCAGATCTGCCTCTTCTGCCCTATCTTGCCATCTTACATTTTCCCTTCTAACCTGATTTTCTATTCCTCCCCCTACTACTAATGATGGCCATAAATTACTGAGCACTTAATGGGACCAGACACTCTTCTGGATCACTTTACAGGGAGCATCACACTTTATTCCCACAACAACTCTTTGAGATGGAACTACTGTTACCCCAATTTTCAAAGGAGAAAAAACTGAGACAGAGAAATCAGGTAACTTCCTCATACAGCCAAGAAGCCAAGGTTCGAACGCAAGCCATGTCACAGAGCCTAGGCTCCTAACTTCACACCTCCTCATGAAAACACATAACCAGGTTTCAATGAGCCGAAGTCACAAGCATTCTAAAGCTGCCTGACCTCATCCAGCGATGACCCCAGCCTCCACTCTCAGTTTTCTATCTTCAGTATGAAAAAAATGACCCTACATCTTCAAATTTGGTTTTTAAGAAGACTTCACCTGATTACTTCCCTTTCCTCCCTCTGAAAGATACAATTTGGCCTCTTCTGAAAGCACAACCATGAGCTTGTTTTAGTTTCTCAGTGAGAAGGAAGTTTCTTCAGCTCATTTTTCTCAAGTGTTAGAGCAGTAGTCTTGCAAAGTATTAACAAGCAGAAAATGGAAAATACATAACAGAGACAGCATTCCTGGAAAAGCATGACACTTCTGTCAGGGATTCTTCCACTGTGACATGTTTTATGTGGCTGCCATGTTGCCAAAAATCACATTACCCATTTTAGATAAAGAAATCAATAACCAAGTACAAACTACCCATCAAATGTAGGGAGAGCATGAGCTGGTAAAGGCTGTGATCCAGTTGGGGTTTGTAGGTGTTGATATTTGCCCTCCTATATGCCTAACTATAGACAGAGAAAGGATTTTAATGTTTATCTTCTCATTTTTGACAGCTTGAGAAGAAAACAAAATATTTCTTAATGCTTATATTATTAGTTTCCTAGAGTTGCCCTTCAGAGAAAGCGATGGCACCCCACTCCAGTACTCTTGCCTGGAAAATCCCATGGACGGAGGGGCCTGGTGGGCTGCAGTCCATGGGGTCGTGAAAAGTTGGACATGACTGAGCGACTTCACTTTCACTTTTCACTTTAATGCATTGGAGAAAGAAATGGCAACCCACTCCAGTGTTCTTGCCTGGAGAATCCCAGGGACGGGGAAGCCTGGTGGACTGCCGTCTATGGGGTCGCACAGAGTCAGACACGACTGAAGCAGCTTAGCAGCAGCAGCAGCAGAGTTACCCTTACAAAGTACCACAAACTGAGTGACCTAAAGAACAGAGACCGATTGTCTCACAGTTCTGGAAGCCAGAAGGGCTAGATGAGGCTTGGTTTCTCATGAGGGCTGTGAGGGAAAACGTATTCCATGTCTCTGTTCTAGTTTCTCAAAGCCTCAAGCTTCCCTTGACTTGTAGACGGCATTCTCCCTATGTGTTCACATCATCTTCCTTCTTTTTGCAAGGACACAGCCATACCGGATAAGGAACCACCCTAATGACCTCATCATAACTAGATCATCTGCAAAGACCCTATTTCCAACAAAGGTCACATTTACAGGTCCTGGTGAGCATCTTTTGGGGAGACACAACTCAACCCATTCCAATGCCTAACAGGGAAGTTTGTCTTAGACGGCTTCCTTCAGTAAGATTTTCTAATCCTCATATAAAGATTAAAAAGTATAGAAACAGATCTATACTCCAAAAACAATTTTTTCAATTCTATATAATAGCACATTAAGGTTTTATTTTTTCCTTTCATCTCTACTGAAAAAGTGAAAGTATTAGTATTAGTCATTCGGTCATGTCCAACTCTTTGAGACCTCATGAACTGTCTACCGGGCTCCTCTATCCACAGAATTCTCCAGGCAAGAATTCCCTTCTCCAGGGACTGAAGCCAGGTTTCTTGCATCACAGTTATAATTTCTACCATCTCAGCCACCAGGGAAGCCCTTCACCTTTACTAGTCCAATACAACTATATTTCTGCCAATTTTATTCTGTGATGTGAATTTTGCTTGCAAATGATCCACTTAAAAGGATGTAGTTTGGACTTCCTGGCAGTACAGTGGATAAGAATCGGCCTGCAAATGCAGGGGACATTGGTTCGATCCCTGGTCTGGGAAGATGCCACATGCCGCAGAGCAACTAAAGGCTGTTAGCTACAGCTACTGCAGTCCGTGTGCCTAGAGCCTGTGCTCCAAAACAAGGGAAGCCATCAGCCCATGTACCACGACAAAGAGCAGCCCTCGCTTGCCACAACCACAGAAAGCCCACGAGCAGCAACAAGGACCCAGCAAAACCAAGAATTAAGAAAGGATGTACAGTTTATCCTGTATCTACTTCCTGGATAAAGATCCAATTTAGACAGCAAGCCCACAGCATTCACTCAGCCCTAATATAAACTTAAGTACTGTTCATAAATAAGTATCTATTTACACATACAGCAAGGACCTTCACACCTACTGTTCACTCTGCAAGACTACTTCTTTCTATAAAATAACCAGATAGTTTGCTTCCTTCATTCAAGTTTCTGTTCAAATGTTACCTCATCAAAAGTCCCCAACTAGTAATCCTCCCACATCCCACCACACTTACCCCCTTCACCCAACTTTATTCTTCTTAACATTAAGTATATTTATACTTAATTTTTCATTGTATAATTGGTCTCCGCCTGCAAGATGAGACTTTGTTTTAGTTCGCTGCTCTGTTTCCTGAGCTTGGGAAATATGGCACTCAATAAACTTTGATTGAATTTACTGAATAAGTCCTTATCAGGCTCCAAAAATTCCACATATAATTGTGTTCAATTATAATGCATTAACCTTCCTACTTGAAACTAAGGAAGTTACCTTACCTCCTTCACAACCAATTCAAGAAATAAGTTTACAAAAATACATATGTGTGTGTGTGTGTCTGTGTGTATACAGAAAATGATTTTAATAGTGGAGGTCATCAAATGCAGCTCTGATGCATTAGCAGTCAACTGAAACATCATGGTAATAGGATTCTCTAATCCCTTTTTCATGACCTCACAAATGAACAAGGCATGTAAACTATTATAAACATCTTTGCTGATGGCTCACAATATGAAAAGAAGTCATTCTAAATATTAAAAACTATATTGCTCATCCATAACTACATGCCTTAAAAAAACAAGGCACTCTAAAGACAGAGCCTGGTATCTTAAAAAAAAAAAAAACGAAAAATAATTTTGGACAATAATCTAAAACTCTGTATATCAGTTTAGGTGAAGACAGTATACAAGGGGCATATGCAACTAATTATGTCAAAATCCTTTCAAATATCTTTATTTAAAGTCAAGTGTCAATTCCATCCTATAGAATGAAACAAAATAATTCACAAAACACCATGCAAAGACATGTGCAACTGGAAAATATAAATTGTCAGAGAACTATATTCTTGGGAGACACTTAAATTAGAATTGTTAAAAACTTCACTTTTAAAAAAAAGTTTATCAGTAAAGTAACCCTTTCCATTAAAGATCATTTCTTTAAAGATACGGGGTAACAAAGACATGTAAAAGAATAAAATTAGAATACTTTCTAACACAAAACACAAAGATAAACTCAAAATGGATTAAAGACCTAAATGTAAGACCAGAAAGTATAAAACGCTTAGAGGAAAACATTGGCAGAACACTCTCTGACATAAATCACAGCAAGATCCTCTATGACCCACCTCCTAGAGTAATGGAAATAAAAACAAAAGTAAACAAGTGGGACCTAATTAAACTTAAACATTTTTGCACAGAAAAGGAAACTATTAAATAAGGTGAAAAGACAACCCTCAGAATGGGACAAAATAATAGCAAATGAAACAACTGACAAAGAATTAATTTCCCAAATATATAAGCAGCTCATAAAAGTCAGTATCAGAAAAACAACCCAATGGAAACGTGGGAAAAAGACATAAACAGACATTCTCCTCCAAAGAAGACATACAGGTGGTGAATGAACACATGAAAAGATGTACAACGTCACTCATTATTAGAGAAATACAAATCAAAACTACCATGAGCTACCATCTCACACTGGTAAGAATGGCCATTATCAAAAAGTCTACAAACAATAAATGCTGGAGAAGGTGTGGAGAAAAGGCAATCCTCATGCACTGTTGGTGGGAATGTAAACTGATACAGTCACTATGGAAGACGGTATGGAGATTTCTTAAAAAACTAGGAATAAAACCACCATCAGTTCAGTTCAGTTCAGTCGCTTGGTTGTGTCTGACTCTTTGTGACCCCCTGGACAGCAGCACACCAGGCCTCCCTGTCCATCACCAATTCCCGGAGTTTACTCAAACTCATGTCCATCGAGTTAGTGATGCCATCCAGCCATTTCATCCTCTGTCGTCCCCTTCTCCTCCTGCCCCCAATCTTTCCCAGAATCAGGGTCTTTACAAATGAGTCAGCTCTTTGCATCAGGTGGCCAAAGTATTGGAGTTTCAACTTCAACATCAGTCCTTCCAATGAACACCCAGGACTGATCTCCTTTAGGATAGACTGGTTGGATCTCCTTGCAGTCCAAGGGACTCTCAAGAGTCTTCTTCAACACCACAGTTCAAAAGCTTCAATTCTTCAGCACTCAGCCTTCTTTATAGTCCAACTCTCATGTCCATATATGACCACTGGAAAAACCATAGCCTTGACTAGACAGACCTTAGTCGGCAAAGTAATGTCTCTGCTTTTGAATATGCTGTCTAGGTTAGTCATAACTTACCTTCCAAGAAGTAAGCGTCTTTTAATTTCATGGCTGCAGTCACCATCTGCAGTGATTTTGGAGCCCAGAGAAATAAAGTCAGCCACTATTTCCCCTGTTTCTCCATCTATTTGCCATGAAGTAATGGGACCGGGTGCTATGATCTTAGTTTTCTGAATGTTGAGCTTTAAGGCAACTTTTCCATTTTCCTCTTTCATTTTCATCAAGAGGCTCTTTAGTTCTTCTTCATTTTCTACCATAAGGGTGGTGTCATCTGCATATCTGAGGTTATTGATATTTCTCCCGGAAATCTTGATTCTAGCTTGTGCTTCATCCAGTCCAGTGTTTCTCATGATGTACTCTGCATAGAAGTTAAATAAGCAGGGAGACAATATACAGCCTTGACGTACTCCATTTCCTATTTGGAACCACTCTGTTGTTCCGTGTCCAGTTCTAACTGTTGCTTCCTGACCTGCATATATATAGGTTTCTCAAGAGGCAGGTCAGGTGGTCTGGTGTCCCCATCTCTTTCAGAATTTTCCACAGTTTATTGTGATCCACATAGTCAAAGGCTTTGGTATAGGCAATAAAGCAGAAAGAGATGTTTTTCTGGAACTCTCTTGCTTTTTCGATGATCCACACCCACCAATCCCACTCCTAGGAACAGACCCTGAAGAAACAAAACTGAAAAAGACACTTTTATCCCAATGTTTACTGCAGCATTATTTATAATATCTAGGACATGGAAGAACCTAGATGTCCATCAACAGATGATTGGGTAAAGAAACTGTGGTACATATAAACAATGAAATATTACTCAGCCATAAAAAGGAACAGATTTGAGTCAGTTCTAATGAGGTAGATGAATCTAGAGCCTATTATACAAAGTTAAGTAAATCAGAAAGAGAACCACAAATATTGTATACTAACACATATATACAGAATCTAGAAAGATGGTACTGATGAAATTATTTGCAGGGCAGCAGTGGAGACACAGACATAGAGAACAGACTTATGGACATGGCTGGGGGAGAGAAAAGAGAGTGTGGGATATATGGAGAGAATAACAAGGAAACATACATTACCATACATAAAATAGACAGCCAGTGAGTATTTGGCTATGTACGACTCAGGGAACTCAAACCAGGGCCCTTTAACAACCTAGAAGGGTTGGCTGGGGAGGGAGGTGGGAGGAAGGTTCAAGAGGGAATGACATATGCATACCTATGGCTGATGCATGTTGATGCTTGTCAGAAAGCAACACAATACTGTAAAGAAATTATCCTTCAATTAAAAATAAATAACATTTTTTAAACAAGACACTAGGCAACAAAGAGAAATGCCGCACAGTGTGCAGGAAAACAATCAGGCTGTCCTAGAGGGCTCCCCAATTCCTTTCCTTCCCTTTCTTCATTCCTTTTCACTATTCTTTCTCCTGTATTTCTTCCCACTGAACTGAAGACATAAGAAATACAGCTTATCACACACACAAAAAAAACTATCACTAACGTTTCCTGATAACTTCTCCATAGCACTGAGTACCATGTATTTCTGAGCAGACTGGCTTTGAGATGCCTGGAAGTCCTGAGTGGGTGGGCTGGCAAGGGGTTTTATAGAGTAGCAGTTGCACTGGGCACATTTTCCAGACCTGTTTATCAGCCAGGCCAATGTCCCCATGTGCTGCCTTAGGTAGCAATTTAATCCAATACATGTGAAAAGAATTAGAGCTGAAGGCACCCACCCCTCTTGGTGTGTTGAGTTGCAGCAGGCTCCACAGCCACCTGGGTTGAGGAAGGAAAGGGTGGTCTTGAGGGAAGAGCAGCCACTAAGAATGACAGAGATTAGCATGTAGACTTCTGTAGTTATCAGATCAACATACAAAACAGGAAAATTTCAGCACACATAGACACTCAGGTTTTGTTATCAAGTTGCTATACTTCAGAGGCATTCAGTCCCAGGAGTGCATTTCAGCATTCCACCTTGTTGACACAGACAAATCTCTCCCAACCCAGATGAGAAAAACAATCTAGAAAATGCACGAGGCACCCTGAACAGAAGAGTTTTTAAACAAGTTTCTTAGAGGATTTTTATAATGTTGAGGGGACTTAAAATAAAAATGTCATATTCAGAATGCAGCCTATAGGAATAGATTCCATTTTAAAGTAACTGACATGCAAAACACAAGTAGGAATCTGGGAATAGTAATCAGCTGACTTCATAGACAAGTAACAGTCTTTTATGTTACGGGTCCTCAAGTGCTTTCCAGCATAGCTGGTTTCATTCTCCCAATAGCCTTGGAAAGTCACTTGGTAAAATTTAAGGTTGTAATTTCAAACATGTTCAGGTTCCTAAGCGGCAACCAAGATGAAATTTATCATCCTCTGTGTTTAAAGGGAAATACAGAATGTAGCATGGTGTGTGCTTAGTTGCTTAGTTGTGTCCAACTCTTTGCAAACCATTGGACTATAGCCCACCAGGTTCCTCTGTCCATGGGATTTTTCCAGCAAGAATACTGGAGTAGTTTCCATTTCCTTCTCCAGGGGATCTTCCCGACCCAGGGATCAAACCTGTGTCTCCTGCTTCACAGGCTGATTCTTTACCTGCTGAGCCATCAGGGAAGCCCACAGAATATAGCAGAATGATTAAGAATTCAAACTCTGGACCCAGCAGCCCCACTGTGAACCTTAATTTGGAGTCAAACCTGGCTTTGAGTATAGCTTACACACCTGAACCTTGACTGTATCATCTATGAGTAGGATACAGAATCTAGAAAGGACAAAATACCCCATATTTTCAACAAATAACTAACAAATTAGAAAAAGAGAACCTCCAGTCTTGAAAACACACATATCTACCAATTGCAATATACTATTTCTATATTCTGATCCAAACTATTACATACACAATTTATCAAACTTATGAAACAAGTGGAAATGTTAATGCTTACTAGATATTTGATAATATTAAGGAATAACTATTAAAATTATTGGCAAGCTAACAGGATTATGTTACATGAAAAGAGCTCTTACCTTCTTAAGTCATGGTCTCCAGTTCCATAGCCACTAACCACATGTGGCTACTTAACTCTCAACTAATTAAAATTAAACACAAGTAAAATTTTATTTTCTTCTTATGGCAGAAAGTGAAGAAGAACTAAAGAGTTTCTTGATGAAAGTGAAAGAGGAGAGTGAAAAAGTTGGCTTAAAGCTAAATATTCAGAAAACTAAGATCATGGCACCCGGTCCCATCACTTCATGGCAAATAGATGGGGAAACAGAGGAAACAGTGGCTGACTTTATTTTTCTGGGCTTCAAAATCACTGCAGATGGTGACTGCAGCCATGAAATTAAAAGATGCTTACTCCTTGGAAGAAACGTTATGACCAACCTAGATAGCACATTAAAAAGCAGAGACATTACTTTGCCAACAAAGGTCCATCTAGTCAAGGCTATGGTTTTTCCAGTGGTCATATATGGATGTGAGAGTTGGACTATAAGGAGAGCTGAGTACCAAAGAATTGATGCTTTTGAACTGTGGTGTTGAAGAAGACTCTTGAGAGTCCCTTGGACTGCAAGGAGATCCAACCAGCCTATCAAAGGAGATCAGTCCTGGGTGTTCATTGGAAGGACTGATGTTGAAGTTGAAACTCCAATACTTTGGCTACCTGATGCAAAGAGCTGACTCATTTGAAAAGACCCTGATGCTGGGAAAGATTGAGGGCAGGAGAAGAAGGGGACGACAGAGGATGAGATAGTTGGATGGCATCACCGACTCAATGAACATGAGTTTGGGTGAACTCTGGGGGTTGATGATGGACAGGGAGGCCTGAAGTGCTGCAGTTCATGGGATTGCAAAGAGTCGGACACGACTGAGCGACTGGACTGAACTGAGTCTCACTAGCCATATTCCAAGTACTCAATAGCTACATGTGGCTAGTGGCTACAGAAAGAGAGTAAATACTTCTGTCATCACAGAAAATTCTGTTGGACAACACTAGACTAGAAATACATACCTACTGAGTCATTTGTGAGTGAAACCTTATGATGACTAGTATTTGCTTCAAAATATAATAGGAAGGAAAGAAGTGGATGAAGGTATGAATAAGGTGAAATTGATTTATGGTTGTTGCAAGGAAAATGAGGGTACATGAGAGCCGTTCATTTAATATATTCTATGTGACAGTCACCTTTATGAGTCAAAATGCATGGCTGAGTGACAGTCTCCAGTTTTTCAAAGAATTATCTAGATGTTATGAAGGTATTTTGTAGAGCTAACAGACATTTCTTTGATTTCATGATGAGGAAGATCAATTCATTTGCATAGAAAACTTAGGTTCCTAGGAACATAGGAACAAGACTGTTAGTCCCAACAATCCACAATTATTTTTGCTCTTTCCAAGATTTCCATTGCTTTGGGATGCCAAATCATTTATTCACAGATATAACTATTTGCTGTATTTCCATCAAACATCTGATAGGAAAGATCCTTCAAAGTCAGATAAATTAGATACTTTTCATCTAACAAAAGAAACCAAAAGAAAAAGGACTTGTCTAATCAATATAAATTGAAAGAAATCAAACTGTGAGAATAGATACTTCCTTCTGGTTCTCATAAAAAAAGTTAGCCACAGAGGTTCATAATCAGAAACACGGCAGCGTACACTACACTGGAGAAGTACACAAATCTACCAACACTTTGTTATTTTATAGTCATCACCTAAAATAACCAAAAATAAAGGTTAGTGAAAGAAAACTCACATATCATCATCTCCCTGTTCCATCAGACAACACAAGTTTTAGCCACTGAAATCCTCTCTGAGACCTCTCAGGCCACAGCTTTGAAAGGAAAGCTACATCTAGAAAAATTCTTTTTTTTTTTAATATAAATTTATTTATTTTAATTGGAGACTAATTACTTTACAATATTGTATTGGTTTTGCCATACAACATGAATCTGCCACGGGTATACACGTGTTCCCCACCCAGAACCCCTCTCCCACCTCCCTCCCCGTACCATCCCTCTGGGTCATCCCAGTGCACCATCCCCAAGCATCCTGTCTCATGCATCGAACCTGGACTGGCGATTCGTTTCATATATGATATTACACGTTTCAATACCATTCTCCCAAATCATCCCACCCTCTCCCTCTCCCACAGAATCCAAAAGACTGTTCTATACATCTGTGTCTCTTTTGCTGTCTCACATACATGGTTATCGATACCATCTTTCTGAATTCCATATATATCTGTTAGTATACTGTATTGGTGTTTTTCTTTGTGGCTTACTTCACTCTGTATAATAGGTTCCAGTTTCATCCATCTCATTAGAACTGATTCAAATGTATTCTGTTTAATGGCTGAGTAATACTCCACTGTGTATATGTACCACAACTTTCTTATCCATTCATCTGCTGATGGACATCTAGGTTGTTTCCATGTCCTGGCTATTATAAACAGTGCTGCGATGAACATTGGGGTACATGTGTCTCTTTCAATTCTGGTTTCCTCAGTGTGTATGCCCAGTAATGGGATTCCTGGGTCATAAGGCAGTTCTATTTCCAGTTTTTTAAGGGATCTCCACACTGTTCTCCATAGTGGGTGTACTAGTTTGCATTCCCACCAACAGTGTAAGAGGGTTCCCTTTTCTCCACACCCTCTCCAGCATTTATTGCTTGTAGACTTTTGGATTGCAGCCATTCTGACTGGCATGAAGTGGTACCTCATTGTGGTTTTGATTTGCATTTCTCTGATAATGAGTGATGTTGAGCATCTTTTCGTTTGTTTGTTAGCCGTCTGTATGTCTTCTTTGGAGAAATGTCTGTTTAGTTCTTTGGCCCATTCTTTGGCTCATTTATTTTTCTGGAATTGAGCTGCAAGAGTTGCTTGTCCCAGTGATCTTTACAGCTTTTTAACATCAAAGTGGAGGACGTGAGAGTGAATACCCAGTGTTTAGCATTTTGGCAGTTACAGTCCAAATAGCCAGCTATATATCTGATCCTAATCCCAAACAAGAGCCTGATGCTGGGAAAGATTGAGGGCAGGAGGAGAAGGCGGTGAGAGAGGCTGGGATGGTTGGATGGCATCATTGACTCAATGGACATGAGTCTGAGCAAACCCTGGGAGATAGTGAAGAATAGGGAAGCCTGGTGTGCTGCAGTCCATGGGGTGACAAAGAGTTGGACAAGACTGAGTGACTGAACAAAAACAAATCCCAAACCAAACTTGGGCACAAATAGCACACTGCAAACCAACAGTGCTCTGAGCAATATGGATAGAACCACAGAGGCTTACACAGAGTTTTGTAAGGAAACACTAAGCAAACAGCAAAGCAAGTGAAAGCCACAAGAAGCATCATCTCACCACAAAAGCAAGCTGGAATAACTGAAAGGATGGTTAGACATACCTACATATGTACATACACACACAGAGCAGCATTTTCAAAATGTGATCCATTATGGGGGCCCACAATGTCTGCCTCTTTCACTTTGTTGACATTTGGACTGATGACAGAAAAGCAACAATGGGTAAAAAGATGAAAAAAAATACAAAAGGAATACAAAATACAAAAGGAGTTGGTTGAATTTTTAAAAACTGAGGCACACTTCACGAAGCAGTGTAGCTAATTCATCTCTGCTTATTAAAATACAGAATTTAGGCAAGCACTAATGTTTTAATTACAGATTCTCCACTCCCTCAAATCCATCTCCTACAGGCATGAATTTCCAAGCATCTTGGAGCCATTAACGTGGTTCAGCTAAGAACATGTGGTTACTCTGTTCATATCAAACATGCTTTTGGACCTTCATCCAGCTTTTGATAATCCATTTTGTAAATGGCTTCTCTTCTTCCTCCTTTTCACTGCTTGACCTTTGAGTATCCATTTAAAACATAACTGAATACTTGTGGAGAAGAGCGGTGACAGGAAGAGTGAACTAGCAGAAATTTGGAGAAGAGCTTAGTCTAAGAAGCTGAGCGGCCAAAGGCCACGGTTTCAAGTCTCAGATCAGAGTGGGGCACAGCCATGGGGCAGCCTCTGCCTCCCATCCCTCCAACAGGGTGAAAAAGAGAAGGCCCCAGTGCCACAACGTCCCTAGGCTGGTCAACCAGCCACAGGTGCCCAGCTCCCACCCTCCAATAAACCCTCCAATTCACTTCTTGCTGCCAGAGCATCTTCCCAGCATCCCATCTTCACACTTTTCCTCGGAAAAAAGTCCAGAAAGGCTCCCCACACTTACCACATCTGCACTACTCTGGCTGGCACTTTATTCTGTGGCTCAAATTATCCTTCAATGTGTGTCTCTCAATACACCCTTGTATCAATCAAACTGAAATATCCAACATAAGCCAGCATATGGCTTACTTCTTACCGCCATGACTCAAGGTGCACCCTACCTGGACTGCTCCAGCCTCGCTCTCATATCTACCCACTGAAATTCTCACCTGTCCTTCAAGGTTCTCAAGTCACCTCCTTCATGAAATTTTCTGTAAAATGTCCCACCTTTGCTCAATTACCACCTCGTGCCTGTATTAGAATTAAGTGGTACACATATACTCTTCTCAAAGTAGCTTATAATCACCTCAAAAGCCATGGTTTTCATGTTTTAATTAGTTCTCTTTATATCTATGAGAACAAAGACAGTCCCCATAAATTGCTAAAGAAGCATTTTCAGATATCAGTAACAATGGGCCCAAATCCTATTTCATGAAAAGTCATTTTTTTTTAGAAAATTTGACTTAAAAACACAGTAGTCCTAAATGTTTCCTGGCTGCCGATAAAACCTAAAACATCCCGAAAGTCCCATGAATCCCTCTACAGGGGCAGTGGGGAGGCAGCTAGAGGCAGGTGTGAGGCAAGTGGCCGAGCTCAAGGCAGATCAGCAAAGTAAGACAGGTAACGAGCAATGTGGCAGTGGTGTTAACGAAGCATTCGGGCGTTTTGTGCAGGGAGAAAGGAAATCTTGACAGTGAGTTCCCAAACATCTATTAGGGATTCCATCTCTCCACTCAGAAGCACACACATGCAAATCAAGAATGTGTTTCAAATTATCCCCAAACAAGGTATTTAGTCCCCATAGAGAATCATGCTAGAGCCTCATCCTCATTCATTAATGTTATTACTAAGTCTGTGAGTCTGTTTCTGTTATGTAAATAAGTTCACTTGTATCATTATTTTTTCACTTTTTTGGAGGGGAGACTTGGCAAAGCCCCCATATAGCAAGATGGGGCTTGGGTGACCCACTGGAGAGGGGAGCTTTAGAAAAGATGAGGGAAGGGATGAAGAACAGGTGCAGCTCCTAGGGAGTGTGAAGGTGCAGGTGAAAAGCACAGGCGTCTTTGTGGCTCTGCCTCCAGGTGAGAGGTGGGGCCATCTGCTGAGGCTGGCAAGGGTGGGCGATCGGGTGCCAGGGGTGAAAAGGTCGGTCGCAGCCACTACAGAGGAAAAGAGAGAACGATATAGGAATGACTTAAAGGACTGCTGTACAGATATGAGTTTCCAAATAAGACAAAAATTAAGGCAACATCTGTTTGAAGGCAGATGATTTTCTCTAGCAGCACTGGGGCAGGAGTAGCAAGGAGTGTCCACAGCTCTATGCCCAGCATCAGAGCTGCCCGCCATGGGTGCAGCAGGAAAGGACAGAGAAAATGGAAGACACAGAGGAAATGTCCAGGACATTACTGGTCATGTGGTACAGAACTGAACAGTAAAAAGCAGGAAAACCTGGAAAAAAGAAAAACCTGGGAAATGGCTAGGCGGAGAGGTTGCACTGGAAAGAAAACAGAATTGCAGGCTCAGGTCAAAGAGGGATTTATGAGTTAAAAGATTTCTGCAAAGCAGATGAGTTCCAGGGGATGACATGGTCAGGGTTCAGCCATGTCAGTGGGCCACTATAAAGAAAAGTGAAGGTCATGGGGTCAAGGAGGCAGGCAGTGTGAGGGATGAGAGGCACAGTGCAGAGCAGCGCTGTCCAACAGAACTGCTGCTGGGACAGAAGTATTCTAAATCTACCGAGTCCAACACAGCAGTCACTAGACACACTGGGCAATCGGACACTTGAAAGGTGCCAAGGAGGTAGAGGGACTGAGTTTTCATTTTATTTAACCTTAGTTTATTTAAATTTAAATAAACACAAGCAGCTAGAAGCTACCATTCTAAGTGGTGCAGATACAGAACAACAAGTTCTCAGCTTGGTGCAATAAAGTCACTTGGGGAGACTTAAGTACAGCTACCTGGCTCCTGCTCACCAGAGAGTCTTACTTAATCAGTTGGGCAAGTGCCCCAGGCATCAGCACTTTTTAAAGGTCCTGGATTGTATTAGTTAAGAATATGAACTCTGGAATCAGGTTACCTGAGTTCAAAAGCCACACTTACTAGTTGAGTTCTCTGACTTTGGGCAAATAACCTCATCTGTGAAATGGGAATAATGAGAGTACCTACACCTCAGAGGGCTATTCCAAGGACTGACTTTCATACAAACATGATTTTAAAAATAGTACCTGGCACAGAATAAGAACTCATTAAATGTCAGTTATTATGATTCCAATGGATGTTGGAGTCATCAATGCTGACAGTTATAGGGGAAAAGAGTGGTGTGAACTGTCGAAATCTACACTGCAGAGGGACCCAGAAGTCAGGAACAGATGAAGTTGAAGGTAAGGAGAAAGTAAGAGAGGACATAAATGAAGGAAAGAGAAACAACCTGGACGGGACAGTGATAAACCAAGCTAATGTAGACCCCACTCCATGACAAGTGACACACTACCAGCGGGCAAGGGAGAACCGGGAGGAGGCGCGTCAGGACAAGGTCAACGGGAGTCAGGGTAAGGAAGGGCATGGAAGAATCATTCATCTCAGTTTGACAAAATCTTACCTACTCCCCAAGAAAGGGACACATAAGCTAACTATCAGTCAAGTAGTGGTTTTTTGTACTGGTGTTTGTTTTCCTCTGCCATATAGTTACCCTGCACAAAAAACATCCAGGAAAGGTTTCTGATGAAAATCCCATTTTCTAATTAGGACTCCAAAACAAATAGCAACCTTGTACAAGTGAACAGAAAATACTTTATGATTCATACTTCAGTTCAGTTCAGTTCAGTCACTCAGTCGTGTCCGACTCTTTGTGACCCCATGAATCACAGCATGCCAGGCCTCCCTGTCCATCACCATCTCCTGGAGATCACTCAGACTCACATCCATCAAGTCGGTGATGCCATCCAGCCATCTCATCCTCGGTCGTCCCCTTCTCCTCCCGCCCCTAATCCCTCCCAGCATCAGAGTCTTTTCCAATGAGTCAACTCTTCGCATGACGTGGCCAAAGGACTGGAGTTTCAGCTTTAGCATCATTCCTTCCAAAGAACACCCAGGGCTGATCTCCTTCAGAATGCACTGGTTGGATCTCCTTGCAGTCCAAGGGACTCTCAAGAGTCTTCTCCAACACCACAGTTCAAAAGCATCAGTTCTTCGGTGCTCGGCTTTCTTCACAGTCCAACTCTCACATCCACACGTAACCATTGGAAAAACCATAGCCTTGACTAGACGGACCTTTGCTGGCAAAGTAATGTCTCTGCTTTTGAATATGCTATCTAGGTTGGTCATAACTTTTCTTCCAAGGAGTAAGTGTCTTTTAATTTCATGGCTGCAGTCACCATCTGCAGTGATTTGGGAGCGCCAAAAAATAAAGTCTGACACTGTTTCCCCATCTATTTGCCATGAAGTGATGGGATCAGATGCCATGATCTTCGTTTTCTGAATGTTGAGCTTTAAGCCAACCTCTTCACTCTCCTCTTTCACTTTCATCAAGAGGCTTTTTAGTTCCTCTTCACTTTCTGCCATAAGGGTGGTGTCATCTGCATATCTGAGGTTATTCAAATCTAGCTGAATTGATGTTGGAAGTCTTTGCAAACTATATGTCAAGATTTTACTACAAACCTGTTTTATTTCCATTTTTAACAATGTTGTCTGTAAGTCTCAGACTTACAACGCCATTAATAAGCACAGCATAGTACCATTAGGTAAGAAAAACTATCATGTATGACTAAAGAACAAAGGTACCAAAACAAACAAAAGAATAGGGGGCAAAAAACCTAAAATGGAATCAGAGAGATGAGGGAGGAAGGGAAACCTGACCACCAACAGATGCCTTAGGTTACAGGGTTGTTTCCTTTTCTCTAGAATTTCACATAAAGACATAAATTTAATGAATACAAATTTATACTCAAATTTCATCACCACTACCAGACAATCTATTTTATCAACTTGCAAAACAAGCAAATAGTCACATTTATTTGCAACTAGTAAGGTAAGTTAATAGAAGTCAACAGTTGTTTCAAAGACAGTTTCTATGCAGCACAAGTGGCTGAATTCAAGCAGTGCAATTCACAGAGCTCAATGATTCAGATGAATCAACTGTATTTAGATTTTTACCTGAGTAAAAAAATAACTCTGAAATTTATGGACTAGTTTTTTCTCATGAGAAAAAGAAACACCTAACAACATCTTTTCTATAAGAGTGTTTCACACTTCAAAATGGTATTTCACTTGCTTGTGGAGTGCTAAATGTATTCATGTATGGCACAAGCTGAGTTTCACAGTTGAAACTCAATTTTCAATATAATGAAGGTCACTTCTGGTTCCTTATTAGAAAGCATTAAGAATGTGTAAAAACAAACACGCTCTTCCAAACCACCTCCTAACACAACTACAAGCTCTATAGGAATTACCTTTTGCAAAGACCACCGCCCACAACAAATTCCACTCCTTCACCTGCTAGCTCTTACCGACTCCTAGGATTACTCTTAGAGATACACTAAGTGATCTTGAAGCTGGAAACACAAGCATAACCAAAGCACATTCTACTTGCTTTGATTCCCTTAGACAGCAATCCTTACCTTTCCACTTTTGAAAAGTTAGAGCTCCACTAAATACTAGTGACCTAAAATACCACTAACAGTCAAAGTGAAGTTTATTGTGGTCAGGTGAAACATATTTCGGCCTCCTGCATTTCACAGTGAGTCCAGTAAATTCCTGGGCCCGCCCCATGGTTATTCTGCAGTCTCTGAATGTGTGCTGAATAAAGTTACTTGACCACTGACGCATGTTCCGCAGTGGCTCCATGACCAGGGAGTACAGGCTATTGTGAGAGGAATGACCAAGTGACCTCCCTATTAGGGTAGTAAACCAAAGAAAATATTACATCCATGGGAAAACTAGATCACTACCAAAGACTTGAAATTTTCAAGGATCACATTCATGTTTAACTTACTTCTTTGGTCTGTGCAGAGAACAGATAGATCTCAGAGAATGGCTGTGGGTTATTGTAACCTCATCAACAGCAGCTCCAGTGTGACTGGCTGTACCAAATGCGGTACCTTCTCTGGACCAAACCTAGCTCTTGGCACCTGAGAGGAAGCTACTCATCTGGAAAATGCTTTAGCAATAGGCAGGGAGCACGAGAATCCATTTGCTTTTATTTCAGGTCAAGGTTAAGAATATACTTTCAACATACTTGCCTCAGGGTTTGAACAACTCTCCGCTCTGCCATACTTACTCTACAGAGACTGTGCTTAGTCTAAGGCACCTTACAGATCGTCACACTGGTCCACTGAACTGACTGCACCATGCAGAACAGACTTGATGAACAGGACATGACCAGTTCCTTGGTGTTTCAGTATAATGTGCCCAAGCCTCATGCTGAAAAACACCATGAAAATTCAAGGGCTGCTACATCAGTCAAGTTTCTGAGGATACAGTGGTCTAGAACATGTTGGACTATCCCCTCCAAAGTGAAATGCAAGTTGCTGAACCCAGAACTTCTTACTGTCAAAAGAAAGAGGCACAACACTTCATGGGCCACTTTACATTTTACTAAAGACAACGCCTACCACTTACCAGGCTTCCCTGATAGCTCAGTTGGAAAAGAATCCACCTGCAATGCAGCAGATGCCAGTTCGATTCCTGAGTCGGGAAGATCTGCTGGAGGAGGGATAGGCTGCCCACTGCAGTATTCTTGGGCTTCCCTTGTGACTCAGCTGGTAAAGAATCTGCCTGCAATGTGGGAGACCTGGGTTTGATCCCTGGGTTAGGAAGATCCCTGGAGAAGGGAAAGGCTACCCACTCTGGTATTCTGGCCTGGAGAATTCCATGAACTGTATAGTCCATGGGGTCGCAAAGAGCTGGACACAACTGAGCGACTTTCACCACATTGATTCACACTTATAGGTTACTTATAGCGGTGAGGGTTAGTTACTTACTTAGAGGGCCCAGAGCAAAATGTGATTATATGCAGCATGTCCAGTCTGCAGTACCAACTGCTCTGCCACTTGGGTCTTAAGATGCAGCAAGTTGAATTAGTTGCCTCCAATAAAATCCAGAGAATCACAGCACAAATCTCTAAGGTTCTGGAACAAAGCCATTCCCTAAGAAAAGACTCCTGGCTTGCAACTAGGCTTTGGCAGAGCCTGAGGAAAAGATATCAAGTGACTTGTAACCTGAGCTGCCTATAAGGATCTGAATGTTATCTGACTCAACAGGCTATAAAGTTGGGCTTGCGCAGAAGCAATCAATCATCAAAAGACAATGGTGTAAAAGAGACTGGGCTAAATCAGATCTACAGAAGGTAAGAAATCACACGAGCAGATGGTTCAGAGACTTCTAATGCCTGCTCTTACTGTATTACCCTACCTAGAGCTTCATGGAGAATTCCTTATGATCAGCTGACTGAGAAGGAAACTTCCTCAGTATCTGGCACCAAGCAAAAATGGACTGCCGCAGTCTCCCATCTCCAATAAAGAACATCCTTGAAACCCCTTGTGAAGAGAAGTCACCCTAGCAGACTACTACTTTTGCTTGTCCACTTTATCAACACAGAGAAACAGCCAGAATTATGGATCTATGGTGAGTCATGGGCAAGGGCTAACGGTTACCCTGGATGGTCAAAGTGAAAGTCACTCAGTCATGTCTGACCCTTTGTGACCCCATGGACTATACAGTCCATGGAATTCTCCAGGCCAAAACACTGGAGTGGGTTGCCATTCCCTTTTCCAGGGGATCTTCCCAACCCAGGGACTGAACCCAGGTCTCCCACATTGCAGGCAGATTCCTTACCAGCTGAGCCCTCAGGGAAGCCCAAGACTACTGGAGTGGGAGCCTATCCCTTCTCCAGGGGATCTTCCCAACCCAGGAATCAAACCAGGATCTCCTGCATTGCAGGTGGATTATTTACCAGCTGAGCTACCAGAGAAGCATTATGGATGGGGGACCTCTCTGGATGATCATAGTATGTGAAAAATGTTTTGCTCCAATGTGGATATATACTAAAGGGCAGAGGGTCCCCTCAGTAATCAAGTAAATAAAAGTACAAATCTTCAGATATCAGTTAGCC
>NW_024070210.1:99139303-99243021 GCF_014754425.2 Oryx dammah
GCCACCCCAGGACATCCTCAACAAACTAGAAGTGGCCACGGTGACAGCAGCAGAGGCGATGAATGGATTCCACACAAGAACTTCTCATGAAGGCCAACCTGGCTCCTGCCAACAATGAGTACCTAACTTGCCAACAGCAGAAACTAATTCCCAGTCCTCAAGATAGCAACATTCCCCTTAAGAATCAGGCAGCCACTGGGGGACGTTGCCAGGTAGGTGTGTGTGTGTGGATAGTAACACTGGACCCTTTCCATCAAGGAGGAGGTAATGAATCATCCTCACTGTTTAAGTCCAACTTATACACACACACACACACACACACACATATACACCATGTTATTTGCTTCTCCTCACTTCTTTCTCTATCTTTTCCAAGAAGGATTGGCCATGGTGTTTAACTTTACAATTTAGTTTTTAGATTACAGAATATTCCACAGAATTGTAAATAAGTTAGGAGAGATGATAATATCACCCAGAGACAGATACTGTTAACTAACACCAACAATAAAGTTGTTAATCTGAAATCCTGATGGGATTACATGGTTAATCATTAGGAAAACTAAATCCACTTGCAATCAACCATTAGTACAGCAAAAATGTATAAGACATAATACCGAGATTTGGCAAGCAAATGGAGCAACTGGAATTCCCATATATTGCAATTTGGAGCATAAATTGGTATATCCACTTTGGAAAACTAGCAGCTACTCATATACCTACTCTGTGACCCAGTAATCCTATGTTTTAGCTATATACATGAGTGAGTACACACATCCACACATGTCTAAGAATGTTCAGAAGTTTTACATATAATAGCTAAATACTATCAATAGAATGGATAAATTGTATTATACTCATGTAATGGAATATCACACAGAAATTGAAAGAAGCAAAGAACTTCTGCTACAGGCAATAACATGAAAGAATCCCAAAGCATAATGCTAGGTGAAAGAAGCTGCACACAAAAGAATGCATATTTTATTATTCTACTTATGAAATGTAAAAAAGAGGATAAATTAAGGTACAGTGCTGAAAGTCAGAATAGTGGTTTACTTCTAGGCTTCCCTGGTGGCTCAGACGTTAAAGCGTCTGCCTCCAATGAGGGAGACCCGGGTTGGGAAGATCCCCTGGAGAAGGAAATGGCAACCCACTCCAGTATTCAATGCCTGGAGAATCCCATGGATGGAGGAGCCTTGTAGGCCACAGTTCATGGGGTCGCAGAGAGTCAGACACAACTGAGCGACTTCACTCCTCACTCCTCTCTCCTCTGGGCAGGTCAGTAAAAGGGGAGAGAGGTACTGTTTGAAAAGGAACACAAGGGTCCCTCCTTGGAAACTGAAAATATTCTTAATCTTGATCTGGACAGTGTTTACATATTTTATTTATATGTAAAAATTCACCCAGCTATACACTTAAGATTTGTATATTTCATCGTATATCTCAGTAAAATTGTTTTTCAAATATTTATGTATATATACATATTCTTAAAAAGAATCCAGTTGTTCTTTTCTTTCCCCCCAATTTCTCTAATAGGTCCAACAAAGGTAACAAAAACCAGAGATAAGTAACTCACATTTTCAGCTGAGTTCTTGCTTAGAGAAACTTCCATCTTTCTGCATAGCCAGAGGCAGCCAATTATCTGCTATAGCTGATTTCAAAAGCATTTACTTCATTATGCTCTCTAATATTAATATCATTGGAATAACAATGATTTGAGTTTCAAATTTGAAACCACTTCAGTTCAGTTCAGTTCAGTCACTCAGTCATGTCTGACTCTTTGCGACCCCATGAATCGCAGCACGCCAGGCCTCCCTGTCCATCACCAACTCCCAGAGTTTACTCAAACTCATGTCCATTGAGTCAGTGATGCCATCCAACCATCTCATCCTCTGTCGTCCCCTTCTCCTCCCGCCTTCAATCTTTCCCAGCATCAGGGTCTTTTCAAATGAGTCAGTTCTTCGCATCAGGTGGCCAAAGCATTGGAATTTCAGCTTCAGCATCAGTCCTTTCAATGAACATTCAGGACTGATTTCCTTTAGGGTGGACTGGTTGGATCTCCTTGCAGTCCAAGGGGCTCTCAAGAGTCTTCTCCAACACCAAGTTCAAAAGCATCAATTCTTCAGTACTCAGCTTTATAGTCCAACTCTCACATCCGTACGTGACTACCGGAAAAACCATAGCCTTGACGAGACAGACCTTTGTTGACAAAGTAATGTCTCTGCTTTTTAATATACTGTCTAGGTTGGTCATAACGTTTCTTCCAAGGAGTAAGCGTCTTTTAATTTCATGGCTGCAGTCACCATCTGCTGTGATTTTGGAGCCCCCAAAAATAAAGTCTGCCACTGTTTCCACTGTTACCCCATCTATTTGCCATGAAGTGATGGGACCAGATGCCATGATCTTAGTTTTCTGAATGTTGAGCTTTAAGCCAAGTTTAAAAAGCTCTTACTTCCCTGCTTTAGTTTCAAGAATAAGTAGGAAAAATGTCCCTGAAAGCCTTGATGAGTTTATCTTATATATAAGTCATGTATCACATACTACTTTTTAAAAAGAACTTTATATGATACACCATCTTCCCTTTCTATCTCAATATACCATGTTTCAAATTTAAAAGTATATATTTGAACTCTGTGATTACACATTTTATTTTAAAAAATTCCTATCCAGACTAGATCCAATAGAAATTTAATACATTTGTAAAAGTGTAAACAGATAGGCAGGGGGTTCCCCAGAGGAAGAAAACCAGGCATGGCTTTCTTGACCTAAGACAAGTCATTTTTGGTCTAAACTACTGAGTGACTTAAGCCTGGCCACAAAGCTTGTCCTTAAACAGGTCTCAGTGATAATTATTTCAAGGGACCAAAAGAATGTGTAAACAGTCTTATCAGGCAAGAGAAGTAACAATAGCAAAGATAACAAATCAGCTGCAAAGACTCCAATTCTATATCAACTGTAAAGATTAGCCTAAAGCACTATCTGGAGCTGTACAGAAGAATTAAAATCTGACCCACACCCCCCCCCCACCATCCCTGAGGAGGGGTAGGGGGCTCAACCCAGATCAACTGGAACCTAAGACAAGATGGTGTTCACCTTTTCTGATCCTCCTGACTTTATTCAACTAAAACTTGGACTCTGCCTTTCACTCAAGCCCCTTCATGAACAGGGATGTATCCTTAGATTAAAACTTCCCCAATTTTGCTGTTTAAGGAGACACTGCTTTGGGAAAGATCCCTAATGTCATTCTTACTTGCTGCAATGAATAAATCCTTCCTTCTCCCAAACTTTGACTTGGTTTTGTCTTTTGACTCAACAACCACCAAGAGGCAAACTCAGTTTTAGCAACATAAGCAATTAAAGAAAATCCAATTCTAAAAATACTTTACCATGTTGACATTTTTTTCTTCTTTCTTGATAAGCCAGGCTATCAAGGTAAACTTTTAAATTCTTGGGTTGTTTGCTATGCTAAACTAAATGGGCTAATCTATTATTAGACTATTAAGTTTATAAAACCAGCAGACCATTAATTTTAAAAGTCAAGCAGAACACTGACTTCAGTTTGCCCTTAATATCAATTCCACTGGGGTTAACATTCACATTGCTCAAAATTAAACCCTGGAGAACAACACACAAGTCTTCAACTTAAGTTCCCTAAAGTAATTATTAACAATGGTCTTTACCCTCTCTTCAATACATTACCTTCCCTAAGACAACTCAATTTTTGAAACAATAAAGGCAGTATAAATGGTATCAAGTCTGAGGGTTCATTCCAACTCTAATCTAATGCTTAACATATTTTCTAAAAGTAGTAGATGACTTAATCTGTATCTTTATTTGATTACTGACTCTCAAGTTTTAAATATTAATTTTACAATTGAAAATTAAACTATTACCTAACACAGTTGTATGCACATTCAGCAATTTCTACTGAAAGTTCGTGTTAAGTGTTTTCCCTCTTTAATCAAATATTCACTTTCACCACTGAAACTATTTATGCTGTATTTGCATAAAAGTTTTTAGAGTAAAACTTTCATAAAATATATTGAATAATGAAGTTTTCAAAAAACAATAAATTCAGCATGGACTCAAGGCAGTATTGAACATATTATTTTATGCATAAATTTAATATATGTAAAACATTTATAAACGTTCACATCACAGTTGTAATTCTTAAATTTCAGTTTTATCCAACTGATCTGGAATCACTGCTAATACTATTTAGCTTTTCACTGGTAATACTGACATTATTGCCAAAATCCTACTTGATAGACACCATAATATGAGCACATTCTCACTAGAAATAAGACAAATTAATGAAAAACTCAAAGAGGGAGAAGGGAGACTTTTTCTTTCATATGTACAGTACTCAATGCAGCTCTTTTCTCCCTATCAAATTTATGTTTCTGACAAAATTTCTGATTTTTAAAGAACACCTTCTCTCTAAACCTTAACTCAGAGGAAATATCTAAAAATTCTTTCAGACTTTTAAGTACTTTTTTGTTCTAATTACTACTTCAAATAAATTTATAATACAAATATTTCCCAATTCATAATTCCAATCTCTAAGGTTAAGGTTAATCTCTGAATCTGGCCTCAATCTTTAAACTGAACATAAACTATAAAATCATACTTTTATTAGGTCTAAGTATAGTTTTTAAAATATACTCTTATATTCATAGAACTTTGAGCACTTAATGTGAGTATACAGTATTATTTGCTGAGACAAAATAAACCTGAGATATAGAATTAAGGAAATATCCACAACACAAAAGTTACCTATTTCTCAATTGCAATGTTATCTGTCTTTATTACTCTTATTTCTAAAACCTAGTTCAGTTCTTGGCCAAAAAAAAAAAAAAACAGGTAATAATAAATGTTTGTTTAATTATGAATAAAAATTCCAAACAAAAACAAGGGATCTTAATTTTAGGCCTGAACTTAGCACAAGATTCAGAGAAGGCAATGGCACCCCCCTCCAGTACTCTTGCCTGGAGAATCCCAGGGATGCGGGACCATGGTGGGCTGCCGTCTGTGGGGTCGCACAGAGCCGGACACGACTGAAGTGACTTAGCAGTAGCAGCAGTGCACAAGATTCATGAATTCTATACTTCACTTTGGGTCCAAATATTATCTTCCTCAGCAGAGAAAAATATCACATAAATGTCTTAAAGTATTTGATTTAACATCAACTTATTTAGATATTAAAGACTGATTTTTAATTATTTATTTTAAAATAGTTTTAGACTTAAAGAAAAGTGGCAAAGGTAATAGACAGTCCCCATAAATCTGGCACCAGCCACCTCTGCTGCTAACACCTGGCATTGCTATGGTGTATGTGTTTCACCTAAAGAATCAGCACTGGTGCATTTCTATGCACAAATTTCTGAATATCCAAATTTCACTAGTTTTTCCTTAATGTCCAAAACTCTACCCAGAACATATTAAATTTAGTGATCATATTTTCTTAGCTTTTGGTCTATGATAGTTTCTCATTCTTTATACCTTAAGTTTGATATCCTTGACAGTTTTGAGAAGCACTGAGTTGAGGAATGTCCCTATTTGGATATGTCTTATGTTTTTCCTAGAAGGTTTTGGTTTTGAAAACATCAGATTTTAAAATATTCAGCTCAAAGACTTCTGACAAGACAAAGTACAAAGCAAAAATTTGGTCCTTCATCTCCCCATTAATTCAACAAAAAATGGGAATTCAAAAAAGTGGGAATTCAACAAAATTCCCACTATTCTAGGAAGAAGCCATCTACAAGTTTAAACTACAGACTGCAGATAGAGAACTCAAGCAATAAGAAATTAAGTTCAACCGTGTTGCTGGGGGACAAATCTAAGGATCCTGGAGAGAGTGAGCCAGAAAAAGTCTAAGAGCCAAGGGGCGAGCTGGGAGAATATTCATCTGGCATCTACTCTGCCCCAGGCATCTCTATGAAGTCAGAGTTCAACTACAAAAACTGTACTGACTATTGCCCCCTGCCACTCCCTACTGTTGCCTCAGTCTCCCACATCAATTCATTGCAGCCTATCTCTCCATCTGGGTAAGCTGTCTATAATCATTTCAGAAAAAGAAAAGAAAGTGGTCGGGTCCCAGCAGGAAAGAACATTACCAACAGAATAACTCAGATTAATCAAGGAGCCTCTGCAAAGATGTAGGCAGAGAAGCCAGCCTGAGATGATACAGTACCTTGGGGTAGGCCAGCATTGGAAGCTGTTCCACACCAAGCTCCAAAGGAAGGCATTGCTCAAACCCTGGGAGAACTGTGATTAGAAAGAGCTACCTGATAAGCTGAAGGGAACAGACATTCTCAACTCACTTTCCCGCCCTCCAACCCTGCTAGAGCCTTCCGTTGACCAGAACCAAGGAGACCAGAAGGTAAATGAATTAACACACAAATCAGCATCCCGGGGCACAGAATGGATTAGGATGTGGAATGAATCTGGAGGGGCAAATAAAAGATAGGCAGTTCAGAAAGGAAGGCACCCTTCAGAGAACTATTTGCATATTGATATTTGTTCTTCTGTCTTATCATCCCTGCTGTGCTGGGAACTCCTGGAAGGGGATTTATAAAAATAATCTTAAATCCCAAGCAAACCTCCTGGTAAGCCCTAGAAATCTGTCTGAAAGAAGAGATGCAACAGGCCAATTTAGGTCCATCACAGCATGACTGCTGCAGGGAAGACTCACAAACACCCAGGCTGACCACTCAGCTCTGCCCCTCTACTCATGTCAACACAGAACAGAGTCTGCACCTGTGGCCACAGGGCAGTGACTATGTTCTCACTAGGAAGAACCTAACCATTGGATCATCCTGCCCGATACTCCATAAACTTCAGGGCTGCACCTTGAATCTATACCTGATAGACTGGGAACAAAATGAAACTTCATTTACATTACACTCCAATTCTCAAAGTAATTTGTTTTGCTTAATAGTCTGTAGACCAGTTGTCTAGAGACCTTCAGTGGGGTACTACCAGAGCTATTATGTTTATATAAACATCGGATTTATCTTTCCTTATCACCCACTACTTGCACGCTCTCCCCTCCCCATCCTTCCCCTACTCTCCCGCCTTGGGATCCTAGCTATCTTTCTCTGTGGAACTTTCTACTCCACATTTCGTTCCTGGCAGCCCCTTCCAGGAATGGCAGACGCCTCCCAATTTCTTCTCACTTCCTCCCAGACAAGCACTGTACTGGACAACAGAGTAAGTGCCTACGAAACTCATGAGCTGAATACGCTGTGCGCAAATGCCTTTGCATTTAATAAAAACATCCATTCCTCTTTTCAGAAATGCAATGAAAACATGAAAGGTTGAAGGTCCACAGGAATAACATTTATATTTCATTACGATTGCTGCCAATAAAGTTCCGAGTCCTGTTTTAACAAACCATGAACAGCTTGGGCTATCATATAAGGAACACCAAATATCATCACCCACAAACAAGTCTCCGCTGTAGTATGGCAATGAATTATTATGTTCATCTTACCAAGAATACAAAACAGATGATTTAGTACTGTTCTTTATAAAAGGAGATGATCAATAATTGCATTAATTTATCAAAATGGGATTGTACAGAGATTACTTAGTAGGAAAAAACAGCTCATAAGATGATATAAAATAATTTAAAAGCAGCAATGATTTTTGTACCTTTTAGGTCCTTTATTAAGTTAGTACCTAATTACCATCTTTAAAGATACGAGGAGTCAACTTTCACAACAGATTGGCCTTCTAATGAAATGTCTTTATACCTATCTCATCCTTCTGCTTTCCCTTGTTAAAATAATTCTATTCCCTCTGCACCTTTGATTGAAGAGCACGGATTGTCTCTTGTTGGACTCCATTCCTTCCATAGCATGACTGACACCACCCTCTCACCTCCTTTGCCCGTCTGCTGTCCCCTCTCGTCTATCACCATCTTGTGCTCATTGGCTCACTCTTTCTTTACAGCCTTAGTCACTCAAATTCTCTTAAAAAATAAAATGCAAATCTCCCTAGCCTCTGTGGAAGTCCCTCCAGTTGCTCCCCATTGCTTTCTTCCCTCTGACTAGAAAGAATACCGGTGTTCTGGCTTTCTGCATCTTTACCCGGGCCCTCCTTTTCTTGAGCCAAGGCCAGACACCATCAATCTACTACACCTGGTTCCCACAAAGGACACCAATTTCTTCTAGATGTAAAACCCACTGAATACATCTCGGCCTGCGTCTTGCTGGCCTTCTCTGCCATGTTTACTACCATTGACTTCTTCTTATGACTACTGCAACATAAGTTTTTCATTTCTGGCTGTTCTGGATCTCTCTAACCATTCCTGCTTACTGTGCTTTCTTGGTGTTTCTCTGCCCACTCTTTATGCGCTGTAGTCCCTAATGGTTCTCTTTTGTTACTGCCTTTGTCTTTCTCTCTGCCTTCTCACCCCTCAGTCAATTCTCTTCCATCCCTCCCACTCTCCTGCCCCCTTCTCACTCTTTCCGAGCTTTCCTTGGAGTACACAGTCATATCCACTTCCACGATTCTCTCACCTTTCACTAAAGGCTCTCTAAGTCTTTTCTCCCTAAGTCAAAGCTATGATTTTTCTAGTAGTGAGGTATGGTTATCAGAGTTGGACCATAAAGAAAGCTGAGCACCGAAGAATTGATGCTTTTGAACTGTGGTGTTGGAGAAGTCTTTTGAGAGTCCCTTGGACTGCAAGGAGATCCAACCAGTCCATCCTAAAGGAAATCAGTCCTGAATGTTCATTCGAAGGACTGATGCTGAAGCTCCAATACTTGGCCACCTGATATGAAAGAACTGACTCATTGGAAATGACCCTGATGTTGGGAAAGATTGAAGGCAGGAGAAGGGGATGACAGAGGATGAGATGGTTGGATGGCATCACCAACTCGATGGACATGAATTTGAGAAAGCCCTGGGAGTTGGTAATGGACAGGGAAGCCTGGCATGCTGCAGTCCATGGGGTCGCAAAGAGTTGGACGTGACTGAGCAACTGAACTGAAGTATTTTCTCCAGCTACAGAAATATACTTAGATGGCAACTTTGATGTCCACAGTGTTTCCATCTCAACATAAATAGCCCAAGGGTACCCTAGCCACCATCAGTCTGGCAAGCCAGCAATCTGGAATCATCCTAACCTTTACCTCCTTCCTCAATTTCCAAATCTTGCAAGTCTTATCTCCTAAGTATTTTTAAAACTCATCCCTGGTTCCTTTTCAAACAGATCTCCCAGTACTAGTTTAAGTTCTTATTGTCTCTCACCTGGACCACTGCAAAGTCTCCCAGCAGAACCTCCACATTCCCCTTAATTTTGAATCTGTATATGTTATGTGCACTAAGTCATGTCCAACTCTTTGCAATTCCTTAGACTGTAGCCATCCAGGCTCCTCTGTCCATGGGATTCTCCAGGCAAGAATACTGGAGTGGGTTGCCATTTCCTTCTCCAGGGAATCCTCCTCACCCCAGGGATCAAACTTGTGCTTCCTGTGTTGTAGGAAGATTCTTTATCACTGAGCCATCAAGGCTTTGAACCTGGTTCTCCCTAGTTCTGAATCTCCATTTTTACTTCCCTGACACAACCCGGCCAGATCCACTGAAAACACAAATGTCTATCAGTAGCCTAGTCACTTTACGTTTGCCTACACCAAAGCCTTTGACTATTTGGACCACAACAAACTGTGGGAAATTCTTCAAGAGATGGGAATACCAGACCACCTGACCTGCCTCCTGAGAAATCTGTATGCAGGTCAGGAAGCAACAGTTAGAACTGGACACAGAACAACAGACTGGCTCCAAATTGGGAAAGAAGTACGTCAAGGCTGTATAGTGTCACCCTGCTTGTTTAACTTATATGCAGAGTACATCATGAGAAACGCTGGGCTGGATGAAGCACAAGCTGGAATCAAGATTGCTGGGAGAAATATCAATAACCTCAGATATGCAGATGACACCACCCTTATGGCAGAAAGTGAAGAAGAACTGAAGTTCTTGATGAAAGTGAAAGAGGAGAGTGAAAAAGTTGCCTTAAAACTCAACATTCAGAAAACTAAAATCATGGCATCTGGTCCCATCACTTCATGTCAAATAGATGGGGAAACAATGGAAACAGTGAGAGACTTTTGTGCGGAGGGGGCGCTCCAAAATCACTGCAGATGGTGACTGCAGCCATGAAATTAAAAGATGCTTACTTCTTGGAAGAAAAGTTATGACCAACCTGCTGCTGCTGCTAAGTCACTTCAGTCGTGTCTGACTCCTAGCAACCCCACGGACTGCAGCCTACCAGGCTCCTCCATCCATGGGATTTTCCAGGCAAGAGTGACCAACCTAGACAGCATATTAAAAAACAGACATTACTTTGCCAACAGAGGTCTGTGTAGTCAAAGCTATGGTTTTTCCAGTAGTCGTGTATGAATGTGAGAGTTGGACTGTAAAGAAAGTTGAGCACCGAAGAATTGATGCTTTTGAACTGTGGTGTTGGAGAAGACTCTTGAGAGTCCCTTGGACTGCTAGGAGATCCAACCAGTCCCTTCTAAGGGAGATTAGTCCTGGGTGTTCTTTGGAAGGACTGATGCTAAAGCTGAAACTCCAATACTTTGGCCACCTCATGTGAAGAGCTGACTCATTGGAAAAGACTCTGATGCTGGAAGGGATTGCGGGCAGGAGGAGAAGGGGACGACAGAGGATGAGGTGGCTGGATGGCATCACCGACTCAAAGGACATGAGTTTGGGTGAACTCTGGGAGTTGGTGATGGACAGGGAGGCCTGGCGTGCTGCGATTCATGAGGTCACAAGGAGTCAGACACAACTGAGCGACTGAACTGAACTGAACTAGTAAATAAAGAGAACTTAAAGAATATTCTTGGAGGTAAAAGCTTTGATGAGCCCTAAGAACACTTATCTTTTCCTTCATTAAAACTGCAAACAAAGTAATACCAAAAATCAGATTAGCATTCATTGTTTCTTTTGCAATAGATTTTCAAAGGAGAGTTATTTCTCTTGTAGACATTCTTCTGTTCAGGGACTTGAAGAAATAGCTGCATAATCAGATCTAGATATATTTCTTTAACAAATGAATTAGAAAAACTTAGGGATGTATCTGAGGGTTTATTTGAAATAGCTATAAATCTTGTGACTTTATTTTCAAATGTTGTTTATACTAAATGATTTATGACATGATCCTAGTTTAATGTTAAGAAACATGGCTCATAAAATGATCTCAGAAAAAGCTAAATTAATTCACTCATACGTGTTCCTCTACTTGAGAAAGGCCAATGTCCTCATACTACTTTACTTGTTTCTACATACCACTGAATACAGACCATTCACAAACTTGGGGCTCTTTATATAATGAGCACCACGTGCCATGCTGGGTTTTTTTCATTCATTTATTCAATACTTTCCAAATTCTTAAAATAACTGTTTTATCTCCATTGTCTACTTGAAGAAATGTTGAGAAACCACCAGCACTCCAGTGGCAACTGCTGGGAGCAGCAGGAATGCTGTCAGGGAGGTGGGGCAGCTTATCCTCTGGAAGCCCCAAGCTTTCTGACAGGACAGGAGCCTGCGCACAGACAACTTGGCCCACTTAGCCTGGAGCAAAAGTGAGTGAAACTTGGGAAAGGCCCTGGCCTCTGAGCTCTGCGTTAACCTCCAGTGAACACCCCAGGATGCTGACCTGCTTCTGCTGCTTCCCTAGGTGCGATGCAGGTCTCCAGAAAGGGCTCGACCCCTACAGCAATCTCTAGCTCCCCTTGACCACTTTTGCTCCCCTAGAGAACTGCTGACTTTCCCTTCTTTCAGGAATTACTCTATAGCTTTAATCTGTCAGTGGCATTCAATATATTTCTTGGATTTTATGGATTTTCTCTTTTTCAAAGTTTATTTTTCTGTTGCATGGCTTGTGGGATCTTAGGTCTCCCACCAGGGACTGAGCCCAGACCTCCACAGTAAAAGTGCTAAGTCCTAACCACTGGATTGGTAAGGAATTTTAATTTTTTTTTCTGTCATTTTCACATCATTTTTAAGATGTGAATGCTAATGGATGTGTTTCCTATATTCATAAAATGGCCTCCTAAGCAAATTAGATACTTGATTGATAATCAAATCATCAACCAAATCATCTAGATTAAGCTAAAATATTCATGGATTTCTTTTAAAACGTTAATTTTTCAAATCACACATCCTCAAAGTCTGTTATGCTCCAAAAGTCTGTACACTGGTTATAATTTCAACTATCACGAACTAAGTACTATTTTAAATGATGGAGATACTGCAGGAAATCAAACAGAGAAGGCCCCATCTATAACAGTTCCTGAAATTTAGGAAACCTTTGGCATAAACAATGCACCCTGTGTATTTACATATTAGCTTATTGACACCCTAGCAGTCATTAGCATTTCGAGTTCTGTTATTGGGAGTTCACACTCCTGCTCAGCACTTTAAGTGTCATTATTTTAAAATACAACAAAAGGCTTGTTCATTAGTGAAGGGGCTGTTCGATATAATTTTAATCTGTGAAATGAGTGGTGTCTAAGATATGTGGTTGGTTTCGACTGTACAGACTCCACCATCTCTGTAAGAACAAGTCACCAAAAACCTGGCAAAGTCAAAAATCTGCCACCTATATATACAGTGTGGAGTGCAAGATCTGGAACTCTGGTCCTGCTTCTCTTCACTCAAGAGACTCTCCTGCTCAGCTTGAGTCACAACTAGCTGGCTTAAATCATCAGAACATCACCACTGCGTTTGTACCGGAGGATGCTCAGAGCGCCCAAGGACAGAGGGCAACAAAACAATACCTGGCTCTGGAACTGCTGGAACTGCTTTCTAATAAATGACTGCACATCTGGCAGAATTAAGACCAGAAATTGCTTTCCTTGTAATTTAACAGCTGGAAGCAAAAGCCTGGAGGGAAGGTTATAGAGCACTCACTTATTTCTAGACTCTGGAGGTCTCCAATATTGAACAAAAGAACACAACACAAAGCTGAAAGGCCAGACTAACTTAAGTCAGCCTGTGACATGCCTTCATGGAGTTTATATTCTAGTGGAGGAGATGGACAACAGCAAGTAAAGAAACACATATCAACAGTGGTGTTATTAGGAAGGAAATGAGCAGAACAGTAAGGATGGCCGTTTTAGGAAGGTATATCTAAGCTGAGTGTGTACTAGTCTCGAGAGGAGAACATTCCAGGAATAGGAAGCTACAAGTACAAATTCACCTGTCACCCAATTTGGAATTGGTATTTTTTTCATATATGTCAAGTGTGCAGAAACTGGTAGCCACCTATACTTTAAAGTCTATTTAAATAATAAAAATAGCTAAATTATTTGAGCACTTGTTTATATATGTCACTGTCAACTAAAAAAATATTACACAACCTGAAAACTGAGAATTACATTTTATTTGGCAGACAAAATTGAGGACTTAAGCCCAGAAGACAGTCTTTCAGACAGCTCTGGAGAACTGCTCTGCAGAGGTAAAGGAAGAGCCAGAATACATAGGAGTTTTGCAACAAATATCAGGTAGTCGGACCATCAAAATATTACTGTTATTTAAAGAAAACCAGATATCTCGAGTTAATGAATTTAGCCCTTCTCTACGTATGGGAAGATACAAGAGTCTGGGCTGATTGAAATCACTCCTTTGATATGCATCTTAACCACCCAGGGCCAGCATCCTACTTTTCTATATCCTGAATCCCCTTGGGGCGCACAGCTGGGGATGGCTGCAGTAAATGCTGGCTTGGCAGTTGCAACATTCTCTGTTTACCGATATAGCAGGCAGTCTTTCATCCACACCATGAACTGTTTTACAGCTTTCAATGTATTAACTAATGTCATTCTCAGAAAATTCTACTTCCATTTTATAGAAGGAGAAATTGAAATACAAAAAAGCTAAGTAACCAGCAAGCAACAGAGGCAGTATTAGAACTAGCCAGTTTGCCCATGGTCCCTATGTTCTTAACCACTGGAGCTACCTCTTCAAAACTTGTTTTACTAATTTTTCAGGAATAAATTGAAACAACTGCTGTCAACCACCAAAAGGTCCGTGATTCAATGTAAAGACAGAGTATCCAACTTATATTTTAATGGAGAAATGTTGAGGTGACAGTTTATATGGTTTCTATAGTGCTGAAATTACATGAGTTTGATTCCACCAAGTTTTGAATTACTGCCAGAAAATCAGGTTAATATGTGAAGAGGAGAAAACATTCATTTTCACTGAGTACGTGGTAAAGAGAGCAACTCATGTACACACTTGTCAGTTTTGCCACAATGCAAGCCTGCAGAGGAGGAGGCATCCATCTTTTAAGAGAACTTCCCACAAAGAGAATTATTAGTGTGGACAGAGAGCTCAATTCAGAAATAAATGGCATTCTTCAACTGTCAGAAGAATCCCCACAGAATAGCAAAGGCCCCCAACAAGACTGTTAAGCTCGTATTGCAAGCTGTGGCCATACAGAAAGGAGCTCATCTCCACTGACAGTGATGGGGCCGGACGCAGAAAGGCTGAGAATGTTTCAAGATCCAATAATCCCCTGCTGTAACCCTCTAAGAATGAGCAGAAGTGGTTCAGACCAAAAAAAAAAAATATTCAGGAGGATGAATACTCTTGACACCAAAAGATGATGAAAAAGGGTAAACTGTTCTAAACAAACATGATTCATACTATAAAACATCGCATTAGTCCAGTCACCTAGGTTACCTAACAATACGAGTTATAAACATCTCTCAGAGACAGCAGTATTTTGCCTCCCAGGCCTTCACCATGCATTTCAAAACAATTCCACCAAAGTAACCCGTTAAGAGAGTCCTGCCAACGCCCATCCATGGTGCTGGGGCTCACCACTAATGTGTACTTTCTCTAGAATCCTACCTAGTTTGGTTTTTTCTCTTAAAAATGCACGAAATTTTTATATTCTGCTCTTTAAAAAAAAAAAAAAAAGATTTGTTTTGATTTTTTGTCCTTTTTTGCAAGGTAATTTAAAACATGATTTTTCTATCAGGCAGAAGTGGCACTCCAGGAAGATGGGTCAAGTTTATTCTGTAACTTTTCACACCTCTCCTCCTTCCCACTCACCACTGAGAATGCATATAAACAAAACTTCAAGTTTGAGGTCAAGGCTTTTAAAAATGTAAGAATCTGTAATGTTATGCTCAACATTCAGGTTCTTTTTGTCTGCAGAAAGGTAGCTCTCAACTCCAGCTGCACATTACAATTAACTGGGGAGCTTTTTTAAAATACCACTGCCTAAGCTGCACTCCATACCAACTGAGTTAAAATCTCAGGATAGAGGAGACCATCACGTACAGTTGCTGATTTTAGCTTCACTGGGTGACTTTAATGGGACGACAGGGTTGAGAACCACTGCACAGAGGATGCTAAAGAAATATTAAGACCCCAGAGTAACGGTGGAACACTAAAGCCAAGCCCTAGACTCAATCCTGTTGCTCCTTCTTCCTAAGAACCCCTTGGAAACACAGCTATTAAGTAGGTGACAAGTTTCCCACTTGCCCTTTGGAGTGGGGTCAAAACCAGAAGGTTGTAATGGAATCCAGAATCTCACAACATAATATAAAAATGCCCAAGTTTTGTTCAAAAGTCACTCATCATACCAAGAATGAGGAAGATCTCCAACAGAATGAAAAAAGACAAGCAACAGATTTCCATATCAAGATGACAGAGATATTAGAATTCTCTGACAGATTTTTTTGTACCCATGATTAAAATTCTTCAAGGAGCCATTAGGAAGATGCTACATAAACTGGGGGACATGCTCCCATCTTCCTCAGGCCCCTGAAGCTTAGCCCAGACAAAACCATGCAGGTGTGGGCTAGTGCAGGTTGGGAAGCTTGGGGAAGGATACCATGGGACAGACACCATCCCACCTGTACACTAGCCTGCAATCTCCCAGGGGTCGTTCACTGTAAGTCACCTTTGTCTTAATGGATTTAATCTGACTTTCTGAAGGAAACTGCTGAATGACAGATGAGGACCATTAGAAGGGAGCTCCACTACCGGGCAATGATTAACTGTGTCTCCAAAGGCTTCGGGTGTGAAGAAGGGACAAAAGGACTGACCTCAGGGCTGGGTTGACTAAACATAGAAAGTAAGAATGAAAGTTAAAAACTTCTATGGACTTCATTGAAATTAATAATTTACATACTGTAAAGAGGATGAAAGGACAAGCTATAGTCTGAGATAAAATATTTGCAAACTACATATCCAAAGTAAGGACTGCTGCTGCTAAGACACTTCAGTCGTGTCCGACTCTGTGCAACCCCATAGATGGCAGCCCACCAGGCTCCCCCGTCCCTGGGATTCTCCAGGCAAGAACACTGGAGTGGGTTGCCATCTCCTTCTCCAATGTGTGAAAGTGAAAAGTGAAAGTGAAGTCGCTCAGTCGTCTTCGACTCTTCGCGACCCCTTAGACTGCAGCCGACCAGGCTCCTCTGAACATAGGATTTTCCAGGCAAGAGTACTGGAGTGGGGTGCCATTGCCGTGAAGCACTAGAAAAATGCAACAGTAGCAAAACAAACAATCCATTTAGAATATCAGCAAAGACAAAAAGAGACACTTCACCAAAGAAGATACACAGGTATCAAATAAGTACATGAAAAGACATTCCATATGATTAGCTTCTGAGGAAATGTAAATTAAACCTACAAAGAACAATTCTCTGATCAAAAAAAAACAAAAACTACCATATCGTGTCACTATATACCGAACAGGATAGCTAAATAAAAATAGTGACAACACCAAATGCTGATAAGGACACAGAGAAATTGGGGCACTCACACATTGCTGGTGGGACTATAAAGTGGTATTGGAAGGCCTGATGCTGAAGCTGAAGCTCCAGTACTCTGGCCACCTGATGTGAAGACCTGACTCATTGGAAAAGAGCCTGATGCTGGGAAAGATTGAGGGCAGGAGGAGAAGGGGACGACAGAGGATGAGATGGTTGGATGGCATCACCAACTCAATGGACATGGTTTGGGTGGACTCTGGGAGTTGGTGATGGACAGGGAGGCCTGGCGTGCTGCGGTTCATGGGGTCACAAAGAGTCGGACATGACTGAGCGACTGAACTGAACAGCCTTTTTGGAAAACAGTTTGGCAGCTTCTTAAAAAACTAAACATGCGTCTGCCATATGACCCAGTAGTTGCACTCTTCAGTATTAATCCCAGAGGAATAAAATTTTATTTTCATATATAAAATGTATTTATGAATATTTGTAGCAGCTTCAATCATAAAGTCAAAAAGTGTAAATAACCCAGTATCCTTCAGGAGGTGGAAAGCTAATCCAACTATGGTCACATCTGTACCATGGAATACTGCTTAGTAATAAACACTGACACACACAAGCCCTGGATAGATCACCAGAGACTGACTCTGCATGGAAAAGCCTATGCAAATGACTCCATAGAGCATTTCTCTAATGATAAGATTATAGAAAGAGACTTGTGGCAGCGAGTTTAAGGAGCCAGAGAAGCAGCCGAGGTGTGGCTGTGGCTATAAAAGGGCACTGAGACAAAGTTCTATGATGTTGGGAATGTCCTGGGTCTTGACTGCAACCATGTTGATACCCTGGCTATTATACTGGACTATATAGTTTTGCAAGAAATTACAATGAGCAAAACTGAATAAAGGGACACGGCACCTCTCTGTGTAGTATTTCTTACAACTGCATGTGAATTCTCTCAAAAGAAAAAGTTTAATTAAAACAAAAAGGCGCTGGCCCACTGAATATTGACTACAACACATACAGCAAACAGCAAGAACCTGGAAATGACCTTTATGTGTGTTCAGCACTGTTATTTACTGGCCAGTTTTAGCTCTAACATTTCATTCATGATTCATGAGTCTCAGCAACCTAACTAATTCTATTCAATAAAGAAGGACACCCATAGCCCTGCCAAGACTAATATTTCCCTAGTGACATTCAACATATTAGCTATCAAGCCTACGACACACCACAGACTCCAGTGACCATTTTCTATGCTGATACTTGCTTTGTTCTCTACCATCTCTTTAGAGAAAGATGCTAAAATGCCCATCTGTCTAGTACTACAACCTTTCCAGCCCTGCCTTTCAGACTAACATCTTCACATGAACTGAGGGGGAAAAAAAATCACTACTCCTAATGCTTCATCTTTCCTGTCACAGACCCAATTCTCAGGGGAAACTGAAAAGGGTTATTATTACTCTACAGTATATTTAGGACACTAAGAATTCATCTGTAACTCAATTTCACATTCGAGAGATTCTGAATCCACATTGATTGGGTCCAAAAACAACAAAAAAAACCCTGCCACCTTCCCTTTTCACCTATAAGAATAGCCCTTAAAGGGGTTTCCCAGGTGGCACAGATGGTAAAGAATGTGCCTGTCAAAACAAGAGACATGGGTTCAATCCCTAGGCAAGGAAGATCCCCTGGAGAAGGAAATGTCAACCCACTCCAGTATTCTTGCGTGGAAAATTCCACGGACTGAGGAGACTGGCAGGCTACAGTCCACGCAGCCACAAAGAGTCTGACAACTGAGCGACTGAGCATGCACACATAAACACTTATTCTGAATTTAAAACGGTCCAGAGAGAGGAAACCTACAACCCATCCCAACACTTACTCTGATACTCCACAACCTTCATTTGTCAAGCCATGTTATCTTCAATATCACAACTTGGTAAAAATTATGGTTTTTTCCTCTCATGATTAGAGGAATTAGTATCCACACAATGTTGCTGCTGCTGCTGCTAAGTCGCTTCAGTCATGTCCAACTCTGTGCAACCCCATAGACGGCAGCCCATCAGGCTCCCCCGTCCCTGGGATTCTCCGGGCAAGAACACTGGAGTGGGGTGCCATTTCCTTCTCCAAAGTGTGAAAGTGAAAAGTGAAACTGAAGTCGCTCAGTCGTGTCCGACTCTGTGGGACCCCATGGACTGCAGCCTACCAGGCTCCTCCACCCATGGGAATTTCCAGGCAAGAGTACTGGAGTGAGGTGCCATTACACAATGTTAGCCATTCCTAAGAATGCCGGGTTGGCTGGGTCTGAGAGCATTCAGCATTTAACTTTTGCACAATGAACTAGATCAATCTGAGAAACAAGGAAATTCCAGGGGCCATTCCTGTTCCTGCAGCTTCAGTTCTGCAATGCCTCTCTCAACTGTGCTTCAAAATGGAGTCTGATCTTAGTGGTTCAGGTGCATTTTTTTTTATTACAACACAAAGCCTCCTTCTTTATTTGTCTGATGCACAGCTGAACATAGAATAACAGGTCCCAAGCAAGAGGAAACATGGGCCATGTTTAAGAGCTGGTAAGGTGGCCTTTCTAAAAGTATTTTAAAGTCTAGTTCTGACTTAAAATTAAGCCTAATTTTGCATCAAGAGCTAAATATGGAAACCATTCCACTGTGATGTACTGCCTGAAAATCCTTACCTGTGGCTCAGGTGTGTGCAGGCGTGAGTAGGTGTGAGCATGGATGAACACCTTTACATAGTGGCAGAGCACACGGGGCCAGCACTAAAGCAGTGCCCCCTCACTCTCTCTGCAGACACTCGTTCTCCAAGGGGCCAGCACACTAGGGAAGCCACGGCAGCCCCTCAGCTTTCAATGGACATGAATGCAGGCAAAAAAATACATATATTTCCTCTCAAACATTTGGAAACATCTTCTTAAAGTAATCAGAAGTTTGTTAAGCACTTCCTTTCATGTAATAAAGTGATGAAACCATTGGCAGTGTCAAAATATCCACCACCCCCACCACATATCCTGAATACCTAAAATTTATTATCAAAAAAAAAAAAAGATGTGTCCTGCAAATAAAGTTAGGGCATAACATCAAAATACTTCTCAAAGGAATATGAAAGCCTAAAACTGCCTTTCATAAGTACTGATTTGGGAGAAAGAAAGAGGTGAGGAACATAAAGGCCAGAACATAAAGAAACATCCAAAAGAGCAGCAGAGCTGGCGGCAGGAACCAGGTCTAAGACCACACACTGCCGCATCCTGGGAGTCTGCCCATAATGGAGAGCAGGGAGGAACACTGGAATGTTCACGAGCCTCATCACGCCTACTTTCTCCTCAAAGGGAGCAAGAGGTCTCGCCAGTGGCAAACTGCATGAAAAGACTCTACTCTGAGATGAAACCTAGCCATTCTGAAAAGCTATGAGCAGCATTTCTCATACTGACTTAGATAGTTTTGCTCTCAGCCTCGCCCAAAGGCACAACAAATTCTCCAGCATTAACAGAAGAGTTGTCAAAACAACTGCTTAACGGAATCTGTCCAAATCTAGAACCAATCACTTTTGCCAACATATGATTAGGTACTGAAATTCTTCAAGATGTAAGACAGGCTATTTGAGTGGTCTTTTATTCAAAGCACTGACAGAGTAAATTTTTGATTTAACTGTTTTAAGGAAATTAAAAGCCACAGAATTTCTCTAATTTATGATCTTCAGGTCAAAATGGAATCTACTCTTCCCAGTAGGTTAATCATTGTTACCTGAAAGAGAGGGCTCTATAATCTAAAGCGACCCCACTAGTGGAGAGCTCAGTCCTAGCCCCAGGGAGCAGGAACCAGACAGGAGTAGTTAAGAGGGTGTCATGCTAAATAAGAAAACAACATAACACTATTCTACCAAATCCTGAGTCAAAAAAAAAAAAAAAAACAGGTTAAGAAGTGACTGAAAACAACTAAGGGTCAGTAAGAAAATTTTCCCAGAGTATATTATTTATCTATGTTTAAATATAATGCTTCCTCTCTCCCTACTTGTTTTTTATTTCAGCAAAATATTACTTAGTTGTTATAACTTTACACATGCTATTCTGTAAAATAATGTTAAAATAACTATAAAGACAATTTGACCACGGATAACTTACTTTTCTCGTCCATAATGTTACCACCTGAAAATTCTTTGACCGATGGATGATTTTCATGGGAACCAACAAAACAAAAAAACCTTCCCTAAAAATTGGCATACTCGAGTAATTTCTGAGAGAATAACCTCAAGAACAGAAAAAAAAACAAACAAAAAACCCTCTAGATTTAGATAGTTTAACATACACAAAGAACAGAAAGTCTCTCATTAGGCAATGTATTACAAAGCATGGAAAAAAGACTGAAACGTCCCCAACTAATTTTCTGATGTTGGCAGAAACAGCCAGAGAAACCATTCCCTTACACATACAGACACATGTACACACAAATGAGCCAAAGGAAAAGGAGAGGAAAGTGCCCGTCTCATTCACCCAGAGGACAGTGATTTAAAAAAAATAAAAAAATTAAAAAACTCCCCAGACCATTCTGACATGCTCTGACTGTGAATCAGTATAACTCAACAATCCTTCACAAATCCTTTATCCAAAACTCATGGGGCCAGATGTGCTTCAAGATTCCAAATTCCCCAGAAAGAGACTATGGGGCATATGTACTATATTTCACACACCTTCAGAGAGTCTGGGCAGCTACAATTTTTCTGTAGCAAAAGTAAAATAATGTGATAAATTAAAAAATTTAATTGCCTCTCATCACAGTTAGATATTTTCTTCAAATATTTGCAAGTCAGGTCAAGTTTTACAATCAAATGAGTTATTTAAAAGTTTTCAGAACTTTTTGGATTTCAGCATTATAAAGAAAGGATTATTGACCTGTTACAAAACATTCTGTAAATAATAATGTTAATTACTGATAATGCACCAAATGCTTACTCTGAGAGATGATGCATTTGGCATATTATCTTTAATTTTTTCTACCATTCTGCAAGAATGCGGACATTCTGGGTGAATATCCTCTGAACAAATGCAGTTCAGAAAGGTTAAGCGACTTGCCCAAAGCCAGTTATGAAAGAACTACGACTTGAATCAAGATCTGTCCATTCACCAACAACAGGACTTGTACCAAGTCCATCCACTATGCTATTAAATAGTCAGGTTCTTGATTTCAAGCTACAGAAAGCAACTCTAGCAAACCTAAGCAGAGAAGCAATTTTCTGAAAGCATACTGATAGCTTACAGAATAGATGGGAAACCTGGAGAATCAAGCTCACCAAGTGAGCACAAGTTAAGGGAGGTCAAGCTGAAGAAGCCATTACCTACATCAAGTCCTGAATTTAGGATGCTGCGATTGACAGCTCCACCTCTACTGCTGCCTTTACCCTGTCAAGGCAGGACACACATCACTATTGCTGCTGGACTCCAGATAACCAAGCAGAGCTATGAAGATTTTCTAACCTGTTTGTCTTTGCAAATTCAAAGTGCTCGCACTTTGGTTAAGCTTCAGCCACATATCTCCATGCTTTCATAATGTGAAAAAGGCAACATGTCCCGTCAAGTCCACACCAAGAAGGGGCTCTTCCCAAATTCCACCAAACATTTCAAGGGGTGTTAGGATATTGGGCAATTTCCCCTAAAAGGGGTGGGGAGAACAGTGTTGTTATTCTAAATAAAATGTTTGCAAATCATACTCAATGGCATGCAGTAAGGTGCGTGTGTGTGTGCTTAGTTGCCCAGTCATGTCCGACTCTTTGACCCCGTGGACTGCAGCCCGCTAGGCTCCTCTGTCCGAGGGATTTTCTAGGCAAGAACACTGGTGTGGGTTGCCATTCCCTTCTCTGGGGGATCTCCCAGAACCAGGGATCAAACTCAGGTCTCTCTGCATTGTAGGCAGATTCTTTACCATCTGAGTCACCAGGGAAGCAGGCCTTCAGAAATAAAATTGCTTAAATTTTAAGAAATTTATAATAGGGTAATTCACATTAGCAAAATTTAAATAAAGAAATCAACTAGTGGTTTTAAAAATATTTTATACAACATTCATTCATTTTTAAACTCTTAATAAGTTAGGAAGAGAAAGCTCTTTCATTAAACTGATGTTCTTCACTTCAATTTAATCATATTTGAAAGAGCAAGACAAAAAGCATTTTAATCACTCACCGTCATTTCTCCACGTCATTCGAAAGCTCTAACCAATGGTTATCAGAAGAGAAGGGCTACAACTGCCAGAAAACAGGAAGCAAATTGTCGTTATCTGGCAGATGACAGGACATCGTATACCTGTGACAAGGATGAAGACTGCAACCCAGCATAGAGGCTGAAATCCACTCTTGTATGAATCCTGTCTGAGTCAAGAGGTTGGCTGTTCCTGGGGGATATTCTGACCCAGTGAAGTAACTCATATACAGTTATTCAGATTGGGCGTTAAATATTTCATTTTATAATACAAGATATCTCTTCAAGAATAATTATGATATTCTTTGAATGTTTGAGTTTCTTTTCAGCACATGAAACTTGATTGGTGCCCAGTTCAGTTCAGTCGCTCAGTCGTGTCCGACTCTTTGCGACCCCATGAATCGCAGCACGCCAGGCCTCCCTGTCCATCACCATCTCCCGGAGTTCAGAGATTCAATAAGAAAGGAGAAGGGAGTCTTATCTGCAGCTACAAGACCACCATATAGGAAGCAGGTGTATCTGATACACAGTTTTCTAATTTCCTTACTTGCCTTTTAATCCTTTTATAAAGGATTATAATCCTCAATAAAAATAGTGTATATTTATGTGTATACATATATAATATTTATGTGTATATATATAAATAGTGTATATATATGTGTGTGTATATATATATACACTACACTTATGTACATAATATATTAATATTATTCTGAATAAAAAGTATTTTAGAAAGAGTTACAACCAACCCAGACTTGAATTAGAAGTATCTGAGTGCAAAGAGGGAAATGCTTTGGATGAAGACTTGCAGAAGTATGACAAAGCAGTCTGAAGAAGACAGAAGTGAACCATGGAGGAGCTGGAAAGAAAAGTCCAGAGCAAGAGCTGACAAATGCCAATCGAGACAAGTCCATCTCCAAGACCAGATAGTTTCCCTGGTGAATTCTACCAAACATTTAAAGAAGACTTAATGCCAGTCCTTCTCAAACTCCTTCAAAATATTGAAGAGGAGGGACCACTTCAAAATATTATTATTTTTTAATAGTAAAGTTAGCCTTGGTTTGCCATGTTAATTGCAAACGTTATTTTTTTGCCTTTCAACTCAGGTTTAAGAAGTTGTAATTTTTCCATGAAGGTATAACTGACACATAACACATATCAACATATTAGTTTCAGATGTAAAACATAATGATTTTATATATCACTCAAGAGAGGAGACTTCAGTCTCACAAGTTCATGGTAGGTGTTCAAATTGGTAGAATTTCTGAAAATAATGTGAGTAATGTGCATTGATTTCTTTTTAACTAGAACATTACTCCTTTTCTTCAAGCTTTATTGTCTCAGAAATAAAATTGTGAGCTCATTGTTAGCCAAATAATTAGCTTTCTAATACGGCTTAATTAGTCTTTTATTTCAGATATTTCATTTCATTACACATATCTCTAGCTATTTTAATAAAGAATTCAGCCCTAGTGCTTTATATTTTTAAAAGGCAAAACAAGATGAAGCAATGCCTTGCATCCTCTCAGCTGTCAGGCCTGTCTGTATGAAGCGCAGCTGCTTGCACTAAGGCCTAACGAAGACACTATCACCCAGGAATGGGCATCTTCACTGCAAACACACAGTGAAGAAATACATGGCCCCTGAAGCACCAGCCTCGTAAACCCAGACAATAAAATTGCTCAAGCCTTACATAAAATATCGGTACAACAAATCACTCCTGTCTGATCCTAAATTATTTCCAATGGGACATCAAACCTTCAGTAATACATTTTACTAGTTTAAAAATTAATAAATACTGTTCATTTTGATAGATTCTAAAAGGCTTACACATAAACTAATTGTTCTAAGGAATACAAGGACTTCTCAGTTCATCTATATGGCCCAATATTGATTTAAAAGGATGCTCAGGGAATGAGTTTTCTGGGTAATTGAATTTTTCAGGTTGTTTTAATCCAATAAATGATTGTCGAATTTAACTGTCAGGCTGACTGTGAAAGATGTAAGAGATTGGACTGAGCACTAACTTCATAACATATTATAGAAATAAAGTTTTAAAATAAGTCTCTGATATCAACTTTCTTTTTAACACCATATTTAGGATAAAAATACAGGACAGATCTCAAAATTGAGATTACAGATTCCAGTCACTTTGATTGGACAGTGAAGGAAGATACTATAAATATTGGAAGACTGAGTAGATGAAAGGGTCAGTGAGATCAGAGAGTGAGTCTCCTGGAAAAAGCAGAAGCAATTGAGTCAATAGACAACAAACACTGGCAGTAGATCCTTTCCCCTTCCGCCACCCTACTTGACATTGACTTCACCATTAACAGAGCCTACCAGCGGGTCCCTGCTAAAAAGACTGAGGGAAAAAAAAGAAAAGAAAAATTAAAGAAAAGAGCACATTGCCACCTGGATACCTCAGTGTGTGTCCACCTGGAAGGCTCACATGTGCCCCAAAAGACATGGGACTCACAACTGACAGAGAAAACTAAAGTCCAGACAAGAGAATTCCCATCCCACTGGGACTAATGATGGCATAAAAGCACTGACCTGCGAAGACGTAGCCATCCAGACATGGAGGAGAAAGGCCTAAAGGCTGCCTGCCCTTCAGCTCTGTCAGTCAGTGCCCCAAGGGATGGTTGAGGGTCCTGCACATAAGGGTGTGCAGGATGAAGCTCACTAACCTGGAGGTTCCCAACGGCATCTCCTCTCCAACTCTGCTCGGAAAGGTCTCTAGGCTGACTCGCATGGTTGCTGACTTGGCCAGATCCAGATGCAACCAGGGATTAAGGTAGACGCATGAAGTCCTGGTATCTGAGGCCGACCATGTCCAACACAGGGGCTCTTCTGAGCCCACCCAGAATGTTACCAAAACACAAGTCTGTGTGCCCGACGCACAGTGAAGCCAAACAATACCAAAATGTTGGAGTTTGGAGCAGAGACAAGTTTATTGAGGGCCATGAAAGTAGACAGGTGGCTCATGTCTTAAAAACCCCAAACTCCCCGAAAGCTTTCAGCAAAGCCCTTTGCCAAGAAAGGTGAGGGAGGAGCGTGGTTAGCTGTAAACTATTTGTACCAGATCCTTTGTTCTAGAGGTCCTCTCACAGTCCGGTAATGATGTTTCCGTAAATCTCTTAACGACTGTTATTTTCTGTCCTGACAAGAAAGGGCGAGGTCCCAAGCGAAGCACAACTTTCCCCTCAGAGGTCCTCATCCTGGCTAAGAGGAGGCAGGTCTCAGCTGGCGGCTTCCTCAGGGCCAGGTTCCCAGACCCTGCCCAGCCGTCATGGCCGAGGGAGCCAGGCGCCAGGACCCAACCTGAGCCAGGAGCCTCAGGCCGCCCGTATGGTAGGGACCAGGTCCCCAGGCTGCTGCCAGCAGGTCGAAGAGATGCGATGAGGGGGAAGAGGTTCACCATCGCCTCAAGGTCTGAGTCCAGTCGGTGGGAGGCTTTGGCGAGGGCTCTGGAGCCCTGCAGGACGCAGGACACAGCCGCCAGCCTGCTCCCGGCCCCCAGCTCACCTGCTGGCTCGAGGCCGGGCGAACTGGCCGAGCCCCAGGGAGAAGGCTAGGATCCTCTTACCTCACTCGCCACCCAAGGACCACCACTCCGCGGACTAAATCCCCTCACTAACGGTCATTCCTTGACAGTTGGTTGGTTGTGGGCGGGGCCCACTGTGGTGTCAACCAATGGGTGAGCAGGACCACTACTGGTCTCACATTGACGGCTGGCAGCCTGGGGGAGCAGAGAAGGCAACGGCACCCCACGCCAGGACTCTTGCCTGGAAAATCCCATGGACGGTGGAGCCTGGTGGGCTGCAGTTCATGGGGTCACGAAGAGTCGGACACGACTGAGGACTTCACTTTCACTTTTCACTTTCATGCACTGGGGAAGGAAATGGCATCCCACTCCAGTGTTCTTGCCTGGAGAGTCCCAGGGACGGGGGAGCCTGGTGGGCTGCCGTCTCTGGGTCGCACAGAGTCGGACACGACTGAAGCGGCTTCGCAGCAGCAGCAGCAGCCTGGGGGAGGGGCTCTGTGAAGCACCAACCAATGGATGAGCAGGACTCGCTGCCTGATAATAGCGGGGAGGGGTACTGGCCCATAGCAAGGGCGGTGTGCGAAGGGCTGCACTTGACTCAGCTCTATTACAAGACTACCACTCCCACAGGACACCCCAGCTTCCCTCAGGGCTCCAAAGCCTTCCCATCACCTTAACTATCTCAAAAAGGTAATGAACTACCAACAGAAGGTAAGTGCCAGACTGCCCAAAAGTGAAGTGAAGTCGCTCAGTCGTGTCCGACTCTTTGCGACCCCGTGGACTGTAGCCCGTCAAGCCCAGAACAGACCGTTAATATTAACAGTTTCTTGTCAAGTGGCTATATTTTAAAGACACTGCGCTAAGTAATTTGCAAATTTTTCCTTTGAGTTGCCAAAAAATACGACATTTATTGCAAAGTCCTCCAAACTGTAGATCTGAAGAGTTTCTACATTTTCAAATATATATTGTCTGTAAATGAGATTTTATATGAAGCAGTTCTGTAGACTGTAGGTTTTATTAGAATATAATCACACTAAAGAGAAAAATCAGAAATTCAGATTAACTCTTAAGTAACCGATTCAAAACTCATGAAATACATTCTTAATGTTCCACCTTCGCTACATTAAAAAGAAATGTAAAAGTTGCCCACCCAAGTTTTAACAACAGGAATAATAAAAAGGAAGTAAATCATCTCAATCTTATACCAGCACATAAGGACCAGCAGAGAGAAGTTTTAAGATATCAAATCCAAGAGTTCGTCAGCAGGGGCTATGCCACAGAAGAGACTTGGATAGTCTAGTTGTTTAAGTAGAAATTCACAGATCATTAAATTAATTCAAAGATCAACAAGGAAGCAAACTAACAACCGTACCTGATTACAGACTGTGAATATTCACCAAAATAAATCACTTAAAGGGGCAAGCAGCCCAAGGCTGAAGTTTGAAAGTGCAGGACAGAGCTATTGCTAGAGCAACCCTTAAATACGCAGACTGAAGGAAGGCGAATGGTAGGGAGGGGCTGGAAAGGCTGTCTGGAAACAGATTGGTGGCTCAGGTTCCTGGTCATGGGGTGCACCCGAACCACAAAGGGAGGTTTTTTAACTTTATCCAAGCTCAGATCCCACCCAGACGACTTAAATCAGAACTGCTCTGGTTATTTTCAAAACTCCCTCCAAATGACTGTACTGTGCAATCAGGGGTCAGCCCCACTGGCCTGAGAAGGAGAGGAAGTCAGGGTTAGGAACAGACAACCTGTGTTCTAAAAACCTCAAGTCCACAGGCTGCCCTAACATCAAGTGCTGCTCCGTGACCACCTGGGCAGCAGAAGGCTCTCTCAAAGGCCCGGCCCAGGCTTCCATCCACCTGGTTCATTTCCGTATGCAGAGTCAACTGTCTCTAATCTTCCAAAGGGCATCTTGATGGGATCCCAGAGAACAGCAGTGCTGTGGAAACATTTCTGGTGAGGGGTCTGGTAAGCAAGCTGAGCAGGGAGTTGCCAGGCTCACTACTCTCCCTTTCAGCCCCCTGCTATGAATTCTCAGAGGTAAACACACACTTAAGAGTAAATTATTGGTTTGTGGACCTCTGGCACAGTTGCTTCTTAAATTAATTTAATGAGCTGTGAACTCACGCTAAAGTAACTTTTCATCCCAGAAGAGAACCTTTGGACGTGAAAAAACAACAAATGTCTGAGCCTCAGCAAGAGTGGGGGAAAAAACCAACATACAAGAATGTAAAAAGCAGAACTCACATTTCTTAATGGGAGAAACTGATTTCATTCAAAGTTATCTCCCTGTATGGGGACAGATTTGAATTGGCATTTTTAATAAACTGGGTGGTTCTGACTCATGTTCTCTGATGAGGTTGTAGTCAGAATATTAGCCAGCGCTGTACCGGTTGAGCACATGAATGGGGCTATGAGCCCAAATTCCAAAATGGTTCACTCCCCAAGCCACTGGCAAGATATTTTCTTTTAAAATTGAAAATGTATGTGTTTATTTAATAAACTATTGATAGACTTGATCTTGGGTTCTTTTTACTGGCTCAGAGGTTAAAGCATCTGCCTGCAATGCGGGAGACCTGGGTTCGATCCCTGGGTCGGGAAGATTCCCTGGAGAAGGAAATGGCAACCCACTCCAGTATTCTTGCCTGGAGAATCCCATGGAGGAGCCTGGTGGGCTACAGTCCATGGGGTCGCAAAGAGTCGGACACGACTGAGCGACTTCAGTTCACTTCACTTCAGACTTGATCTAAAAACAATTTTTTACCAAAACAGAATAATCCTCACATATTATACACACATATGTTTTAAAAATCCATATGGTATCTCAAAAACCACCTGTGCATTCTTTGTGCTATGTTTGGTGATCTTAAGGACACCAAGTACATGTAAAGTGAGTGTGAGTACAATATGGATTTAAACTTAGAAAAAGAAATCATTACCAAAATGAAGTAGTTTGAAACATTAAAAAAAAATGTAAATAATCATGAACATGAAGAAAGACACTCAAAAGTAATCAAAAAATATAAAAATTCCGCATTTCCCTTATCAAATTGACAAGGATATTTTATGTTCATGAAACTCTAGAAGTACAAAATAAAATAATCGTGATAATAATAGCAGCCAGGGTGCATTCTCAGCTAATTTTCATCACTACCCTGTAAGAAAGGTAGAAAGAAATGAAGGGCAAGAGACCAAGTAAACTCAGCACATGGCTGGCAAGGGCAGATCCAGGACAGATCACAGCTATGCTAACTCAATAACCTAAGCATTAGCCATTATTCTAAAGTGCAGCCTATCTAAAAAATATTTGGCCCTATGAAACAAGAACCTCAAAAATCTCCAAGCATTTGGATCCAGAAATCCCCCTTCTAGACTACTCAGACAATCATAAACTAAGTCACTAAGCTAAGGAATGCATGCAGCAAGTTCATACAGTGGTGTATAAAACAAACTGGCCAGAGTGGAATATTTAGACAGAGCAGGGTCATACAGCTTTCAAGACGGAAAGCGGCTTTAGTGATGATTTAGTCCAACCCAGTCACCCTACAGGGGTGATTATTTAATATGAAAAAAAAATTTAACTGTTTTCCCCAATGTGGGAAGACACAGAGGAATCTTTTTATAAAAAATAGGCTTTTCTTACTTTTTCCTAGGACTGCCCAATTTCTCTACTCAGGAGTTTAATGGGAGGGAAGGTTCTATCAGCGTTTACAATGAACAGCCCCACAATAAACACATTTTTAGAACTGGGTTTTCTTTCTTGCATGTATGGTCATCCCAGTAGGCCTATCTTTGCTAAAGAGGCAAAAATTACAATTAAGTTATGTAACTGTTCATAAAATCAGACTGCTGATTTAAGTTCATGGGCTCTGAGTAAAATGTACATCGTCTTTAAAACATAGGCTTTTCAGTGGCTCATCTAGTACCTTGGAGACCTTTTCCCCTTACTGTCAGGGTGTTTTCCGCAAGGAAGAAGCTATAGAGAGCCTATCCTTAAAAGGGCGGGCGGAGGGGGAGATCACAATACATCATCATTAGAGCCAGCAGCACACTGAGTTTAGCCCATGTAAAAAGAGATGTTTATTCAATAAATATTTACTGTGAGCGTACTACATGCCAGATGCTGTAGTCAATGCTGAGCAAATCTCAGTGGACAAATCCTTAAAAAAAACTCCTGGCCTCATGAAGCACACATTCTAGTGGAGAAGACAGGCAACAAACAAAATCATCAAGTAAATTATCCACTATGTTAGAAGGGGGTAGATATGGTGAAGAGAAATAAAGCTGAAGGGGCTGAGTGAAAGTGTATGCAGAAGGCTCAGGGAAGGTCTCAGAGGGGAGACACTTGAGCAGAGACTTGAAGGGGTGAGGTTAAGCCAGGAAGATTTCTAGGGAAAAGCATTCTCGGCAGAAAGAACAGCAGAAGCTGAGGCCCCAAGACAGAAACAGGCTGCATGTATGAGAAACAAATAGACTTGACTCCTAACATCTTCATGACCCTTAAGCCGTAGAATGCAGAGTATTTAAGATTAATTATTTCACTGTCTTTTAAGAATGCTCTTTAAAAATAAACCTAAAGCATTTTCCCCTTTGCCTCCAGGTTCAGCCAGCCCCCTCACTGTCCCAGGAGTTCCACAGGGCAACCCCTTGCTTTCTGTGTATCTATAGCCCACTTATCCTTAAAAGTCAAATTCAAGACACTTCTCCATGAGACCCTTCAGGTCTCACACTTGAATATCATACTCCATTCTGTATTCCCCACAACAGGCTGACTATTGTTAAAGAGAAGGAAAAGGTAACATTTACTGAAGATCACTAGGTATAACATCAACTGAATGGACTGGCTCACTTTTTCTTATGGGCAACTTTTAATGGCATATGGGCTTAATCTATGAAGTAGCCTTAAAGAAGAAAATAATAACCCTCTGCCACTCCCTACCCGCCCCCACCCCCAGCCACCAAAATGAAGTAACCAAAAGTCCATGAGTAACCAAAATGCTCATGAGTCTGAGAAAAAAACAGAGTTTCACTCTCCTTTCCCCACCAAATCATTCAGGTTGCTGAAAACAGGAAATCACATTGATTTTCCTGAGCCCTGTCTACTATATGCAGCGAACTGACCAAGCCGTAGTAATATGTGAAGCCTGGGTAATGAAAAGGTGATTATAGCTCCAGACTAGATAAAGCACAGACACAACTGCTAGAAATGAAAACTTGCACCTGTCACCAAAGCCACCTTCAACACAACACATCAGACTTTGAGAGCTAGAAGGAAACTCGGCTATTTATACTTATGGCCAAATGCCTGAGTCAAATATGCAATTAACATGTTCACTACCCAGGGTCTGCAGAATTCTTTCTTCATCCTTCACTCAGTTAAGAACTGAAAGTTCCTGTGTAAGGAAACTATTTCTCAATCAAGGTTGTCTCATTAATTTTGAAGACTTTTTTAAAAAAAATTACCCCTCCATGCACTGACACAAGCAGAAATAGCAGGTTCATGTAATAGCAAACATACTTGTGGACTGTATATGATTTGTTCTCAGCCCCAAAGTTTTAATTTATGAGAAAGTGCGAAATCCATTAGTAATTGGTATAAAAATTACAGATGTTTCTAACTATTTGAGTTCTTACTGGCTCTTACTCCCTTTTCTTCCTGCAAGAGGAATCCAACATCCTAACACAAGAAAATGGCAATCAAATTGACCAAAGTGGTTTCAATGACTCTTCCATGAAGAGACTGGCCAACAAATGAGAGCCAAACTCTGACAAATGCATGCAGCGAGACTCAAAACATGCCAGTCTATGTCATTTTGTTCATCATTTTCAGTTGAACATACTTAGAAAGCTAGCACCTTGGCATGTCTAGTAAGCCATGGATTCCACTCAGAGCAGCAGAGTTTATTAAATGTAGGGGGAAATGGGACATTTTGTTGTCACTTTGCTACCACAACCTCAGGCAGAAAGCACAAAATTGTCTAACCATTTGAGGACAAAGGCGGACACATATACTAATGGTAAAGCCAAAACAGAGGGAGGCATGTTCTGAAACCACAGCAGCCTGTCAGGAACTTCGCCTTGCTCAACTCAGCACTGACTCAAGCAAGTGGAAAAGCACAAGGAGGACCCAGTGATCTGTAACCAAGCTGACACACAAAATCACCCTTCCCTTGGGGAAAAAAACCTCTATGTCATTTTCAACTTTCCAATTATACTAAATGAGAAGCATTTTAGAGCAACAGTCAATTCACAATGAAATTCTTCAAAATAATGGTTTAAGTATAGCAATGTACATTCTGATGAATATGATATCTGTTTTCAGTAGCCATGATTCTCATATTAAAGAAAATGTTGTTTCAATACATACTGATCATATTTTGAAAACATTTAAAAGTAAAAAAAATTATTTTCTAGAGAGCAAAAAATCATACATTTACTCTTTTTTTTAATTTACTTTAATGAAGTATAGTTGATTTACAATGCTGTGTTAGTTTCTGCTATATATCAAAGTGATTCAGGTATACATATATATTCTTTTTCATATTCTTTTATTTATGGTTTATTAAGAATATTCAATATAGTTCCCTGTGCTATACACAGGACCTGTCGTTTATCCATTCTATATATAATAGCTTGCATATGCTAACCCCAAACTCCCAATATATCCTTCCCAATACCCCCTCTCCCTTGGCAACAAGTCTGTCCTCTACATACATTTACTCTTAAACACAACTACCCAAATATTAAAATGGTAAACACTAGGTCATTTATCTTTCTTTCTCTGGCACAAGCACACTTGTGTGTGTACGCAAGCATACACCCACATATGGTTCAGCATTTTCACGCAGGGGGAAATCTCAAGAATTTTTAACCTGAAAACACAAAAAAAGCCCAAGGTTTTTCGCTACCATTCACAAAGGAAATTTGTGACATAAAGCAATTGATCTGCTGTCAGCCTGGGGTCTGGTTTCCTTTATAGCTGTTGTCTGGGGGGGGTCACTAAAATGCCGGTGTCAATACTGATGTTTCCATGACACTGTCACGGCTCACTCTCCCTGGGTGCATGTAATGGCATAAAGGCATTCTAAGGGAAAGTTCTTCAGGGTTTGCCAGACAAAGATTCTAGAAAATAATGATTTGTGGAAGTTCTCATGATCCTCAAAAGAAGGCTATTCAGATTCTTACAAAGACTAAATCATAACAAACTGTCTTCATCACAGAAATCAACAAAATTGCAAGTCCTCATTTTTGACATATAATTTAATCCAAAAAGGAATTTTAATGAGTAAATTCTTCCAGGCTTCCATATCTAAGCTTCATTTTTAAAACACATCTTCATCACGTGAACTTAGCTCTAAATTGAACTTAGTTCTTTCTGCTTGGACAGGTTTGACTACTGGATTACTGGAAAAGCAAAGGGATTTATTTTCAGCTATGACCTTCAAAATGTGAAAAGCTGTACATGAAGGTCAACATAAAAAAAAGAGATAAAGACAGGAAAAGAAGGAGGAAGGAAGCTGGCAGTAATCTCTGTCCAACCCAATAAATTAGTTTTCTAGACAGCAAATGCAAAATAATAAAAAAGCATTTAAAGGAAAACTGTAATTTGTCTCATGGTTTCAAACTTTCTAAGGACATTCTAAATCATCATTTCATTTTCCTTTTAATCAAAATAAGGCTTAGTACTATACTGTACTATACTTAGTATAGTATAAGTACTACAGTATACTATATACTATATAAGTACTATACTGTACTATACTTAGTACTATACTACTACTAATAATAATAGTTAATATTTGTTATTTCTCACATTATCATGTACCAGACACTATTCTCAGTTCTTACATGTTTTATTTCATTCAAACACCAGAGCAAATATGAAATAGACAGTATTATCACCTTCATTTCACTGGTGATGAGACTGACGCCAAAGGGCATTAGTTAATAAATGCCAAAACCACAATATAATAATAATCAACACTCCAGAGCACCCTAAAATTTTGCAAGATTTTTTCAGCCATTATCTTCCTTTGAGCCTCACAAGGAACTCCAGGAAAACATCTACTTCTGCTTCATTAACTATGCCAAAGCCTTTGACTGTGTGGATCACAACAAACTGGAAAATTCTTCAAGAGATAGGAATACCAGACCACCTTACCTGCCTGCTGAGAAACTTGCATGCAAGTCGAGAAACAACAGTTAGAACTGGACATGGAACAATGGACTGGTTCCAAATTGGGAAAGGAGTATGTCAAGGCTGTATATTGTTACCCTGTTTATTCAACTTACATGCAGAGTAAATCATGTGAAATGCCAAGCTGGATGAATCACAAGCTGGAATCAAGATTGCTGGGAGAAATATCAATAATCTCAGATATGCAAATGACACCATCCTTATGGCAGAAAGCAAAGAACTAAAGAGCCTCCTAATGAAGGTCAAAGAGGAGAGGGGAAAAGCGGGCTTAAAGCTCAACACTCAAAAAACTAAGATCATGGCACCTGGTCCCATCACTTCATGGCAAATAGGTGGGGAAAGAGTGAAAACAGTGTCAGATTTTATTTTCTTGGGCTCCAAAATCACTGTAGACAGTGACTGCAGCCACGAAATTAAAAGATGCTTGCTCCTTGGGAAAAAAGCTATGACAAACCTAGATAGTGGATTAAAAAGCAGAGAGAGCAACATCACTTTGCCAACAAAGGTCCATATGGTCAAAGCTATGGTTTTTCCAGTAGTCATGTATGAATGTGAGAGTTGGACTATAAAGAAAGTTGAGAGCCAAAGAGTTGATGCTTTTGAACTGTAGTGTTGAAGAAGACTCTTGACAGTCCCTTGGACTACAAGGTGATCAAACCAGTCAATCCTAAAAGAAATCAACCCTGAATATTCACTGGAAAGACTGATGCTGAAGCTGAAGCTCCAATACTTTGGCCACCTGATGCAAAGAGTCCAACTCACCGGAAAAGATCCAATGCCAGGGAAGAGTGAGGGCAAAAGGAGAAAGGGGTGACAGAGAAGATGGTGGAAGGGCATCACTGACGCAATGGACATGAGTTTGAGCAAACTCCAGGAGAGAGTGAAAGACAAAGAAGCCTGGAGTGCTGCAGTCCATAGGGTCGCAAAGAGTCAGCCACAACTGAACAACTGAACAACAACTGAGCCTCACAATACTTTGATATTGGTGGAATAACATAACCACTGATTTAATTTTGCAAATGGAAAGAAAAAATTAAGGCTCCACAATATTGACTTTTGCAAGATAGGAAATGAAGGAGCTGGCAGAAAAATGCAGATTTTCTGAGTCTATATTCTCTCACTATGCAAGCTTTCTAACTATGCTATCTTTCTCACTGTAGACAATACAGGTATGTTCAAAGCAAAACTCTAGAATTTTCTCAAATCAAAATTCTAGCTCCAGATGGTTAATAATGTATCTGCCTGTCTGCTTGCCTGCTAAGTCACTTTAGTCGTGTCCGATTCTTTGCAACCTCATAGACTGTAGTCTCCCCAGGTTCCTCTGTCCATGGGATTCCCAGGCAAGAATACTGGAGTGGACTGCCATGCCCTCCTCCAGGGGATCTTCCCTACCCAGAGATGGAACCCACATCTCTTATGTCCTCTGCATTGGCAGGTGGGTTCTTCACCACTGGCACCACCTAATTCACCTCTTTATTCCCCACGTCAGGTACAGTGCCTGGCACAGAGCAGACCATGAGTCTATGTATTCCCTAGACACTCTTCGTCTTCCTCCACCAAAGTCATTTCTCTATGTTTATGCTATCCTGCAGTCCTAGACCACCTTCAGAGCCACGGTTCATCCTCACAAATCATCACTTTGAGGAGGCCAGAGGGTAGAGGAATTCAGAACCCAAAAAGATACAAAAACTGAAAACTTTATCTAAAGTTTGATGCCAAAACTCACTTGGTAACTATGGCAGTCCCTCTTCCAGATGTCTCCTAGTGATCTCTGCCTCCCAGTATTCACACCCTCATACAGTCCCCTCTCACTCCAAGATCGGCTAGTATGACCAACAAAATACCACATAAGCATATTAACAGATGCCATATACAACTAGGGCTTCCATCTTGGTTTTTCTGTCTAAGATTACTTGCTTTGGAGCAAGCCAGCTACCATGTTGTGGGGACACTCAGGCTCCCGTGGTGAGGAACCACAACCTACCAACAAGCCCGTGAGCAGGCTTAGAAGTAGTCCCACCATCTGCTTCCCTTTGACTGATGCCTCAGACACAGTTTGAGTGCAGCCTCAGAAAAACCTGAACCAGAATCATCCAGTGAAGCTGCTCCTGGATTCTGGACCCAGAGAATCTGTACAGGATAATGTTCATTCTTCTAAGCTGCTAAATTTTGGGTGTAATTTGGCACACAGCAATAGATACACACCCGGGGCTTCCCAGGTGATGCCAGTGGTAAGAATCCACCTGCCAGTGCTGGAGACATGGGTTTGATCCCTGGGTCAGGAAGATTCCCTGAAGAAGGAAATGACAGGATTCTTGCCTAGAAAATTCCATGGACCGAGAAACCTGGCAGGCTACAGTCCATGGCGTTGCAAAGAGTCAGACAAGATGAAAGATGACTAGATAATAGTTAACTAATACAGAGACAAACTCTGGAAGAAGGCAACTTGAAGTCTCTATTTACCCCCACTTATTGTGACTATTCAAATGATGAGTTGTGCAAATATTACTGTGCTTCTTTTAAGAGGTATCACCCTAAACCTGGCCAGGGATATTGCATAATGGAGCATTTATATACCATACTGCCTTGCTAGAATCTGAAAGATTTTGAACCTTCAAACACATCTAGCCTCAAGGGTTTCAGGTGAATCTATATTCACTTCTTCTCAAATACCTTTCCTGATTAACCGATCCACCTCAGTATATAAGAAACATCATTTCTTATAAGGATGTCTGTACCTCTTAAAATCTCCACTATATAACCCAGTACTTATTTATGAATTGTATTGAATGCTGTTTTTATAAGTAAATATTTGTCTTTCCACCTAAAACTTAAATTTCTTTTAACTTTTTAAACTTAACTGTGAAGCAAACTCCATTACTCATATAAAACCTAAACTGTCATTTCTCATGACATTACCATTTTTAACTGAGAGGGTTAGTAAATATTAAGACAGAAAGCTTGCTTCTGCCTCTTTCATCCCCCCCTCCAATTCGCCACCTAGGACTGCACTTGTCAGCATGGGGACTTTTCTGAACCATACTGGGGTACAACAATTTTAAAAACTCGGGTTTTTAAACACGACTTACATGTTCTGTATAACGTTCAGTTTGTAACTTTTTAAAGTGTGGATACATAAAGGGATAAATAGGAAATATAAGAATTGGTTATTCGGGGGGCTTTTTTACTTACAGTATTTAAAAATTCAACAGTATGGATATAAAATTATGTAAATTTCATTCAAATACTTATGAATCATATCATTATTGAACAAAGACTTGTGGCTGTGTAATTACTATCCTTTATGCATCTGATAGAATTAAATATACCCATACTTATGTTTGAAGGAAAAAAAGGCTAGAGTCTTCCCTCGATTTCATCATCCCCACCAGAAATCCTGGGTGCTACTGGGTATACAAGCTCTGAATAAATTCTTATAAAAGTGAGTTCACAAATCCATACTTAAAATTACAGACGCACAGCACCGGTCCAGACCACCATATACCCTCACACTCAAAACCTATTTATCTTCAAATAACTACCCCAGAACATTATGTAAAAACACTGTCTGAAAGAAAAAGAAGCTGGTTCCCTGAGGAATTCAGGAAAATTTGCACAACCTCAAAGTGCCCTTGTAAACAGCAGCAGATGCATGAAATAATCGTTATCGGGGAAAGATCTATTAGCCTCCTGATGATTGGCCCATCTGAAACCTTTCAACGAAAGAGCACTTTTACCTTTCTCCTTTCCTCTCTAGCACCCTCCCTCAGGCAATAAGAAGGGTCACTAATCAGTTTTTAATTTTGTTTCCTGGAGAGATACCAGAATGGAGCTATAAGCTTTCAAGGTAAAGACTTTACAAAACAGAAACCAAGGAAAAACTCTGAGTGATACGAGCTCTAAAACCATGGCCATAACCATACATTATTCTAAGCCTTTTAAATAAACAAGCATCTTCCAGAAAGTCAAAAAAAAAAAAAAAATGCAATGCAGCTAGTATCATTCTGAAAAGAAATTCCACATAAGCAAACTCTCAAATTGGGAGGGGGGGAAAAAAAGATTCTTTGAGACAAAAGAGTCTCTCCCTCATATAATCTACCCAGAAAGAGTTGCACAAATCCAAATGCTGAGACTGCAGAAGGCACTCAAGCCAGATGCGGGCCTAGAAGGACTTGATTTAAGGAGGAGAGGGAGGAAACGGGAAGGGTTGGCAGCATGAGAGGAGATTGGCAGCAAACCTAAACGATTTTCAATCAATTCTGACCTCTTCCCCTATAATCAGCTCCCAGCTGTTCCTTGCACACTTCGAAGAAACTGAGGGCGGGTGAGCACTGAGAAATCAGCAGACGGGAAACCAAAGACAGGGTTCCAGGACCACGTACTGGGCTCTGGCAAATCACTGCCCCTCACTGGGTCGCTGCCCCCTCAGCTGTCCGATGGGAGGGCTGCATTGGATGATTCTAAATGCCCGCGCCTGGTCTGCCTTCCTAGGGGAAGTGGAAGTCAGTCTGTTGTAATGCATGCCATCTCTCCCACATCCTCTCCTGGTGTCTGCTGCACTTGGGGGCAGGCATGGCAGGGCTGCATTACCTGAGGACGTATGACCACAGTCAGGTTTGGGGCAGAGAACCAGACGTGAACTACCCGGCAAAAGAATGAGTGACTGGCAGAAAAAGCAGTAACATGTAACAACCAGTTTGTGTGAAAGATTTTGTCACCCACAGCAGTGGCATTATCGAGATTCTAGACACTTGAGATTTTCATCACAGAGGAAACTGCCTGTAGCCTGCATATCTACTGGGACTTGTGAAGTGTTTGAATCAGTTCAGTTCAGTCGCTCAGCCATGTCTGACTTTTTGTGACCCCACGGACTGCAGCACATCAGGCTTCCCTATTCATCAGCAACTCCCCAAGTTTACTCAAACTCATGTCCATTGAGTGGGTGATGCCACCCAACCATCTCATCCTCTGGCATCCCCTTCTCTTCCTGCCTTCAATCTTTCCCAGCATCAGGGTCTTTTCCAATGAGTCAGTTCTTCACATCAGGTGGCCAAAGTACTGGAGTTTCAGCTTCAAAATCAGTCCTTCCAATGAATATTTTCAGGACTAATTTCCATTAGGATGGACTGGTTGGATCTCTTTGCAGTCCAAGGGACTCTCAAGAGTCTTCTCAAGCACCACAGTTCAAAAGCATCAATTCTTCGGCGCTCAGCTTCCTTCACAGTCCAACTCTCACATCTATACATGGCTACTGGAAAAACCATAGCTTTGACTAGACGGACCTTTGTTGGCAAAGTCATGTCTCTGCTTTTTAATATGCTGTCTAAGTTGGTCATAGCTTTCCTTCCAAGGAGTAAGCATCGTTTAATTTTATGGCTGCAGTCACCATCTGCAGTGATTTTGGAGCCCCCCAAAATAAAGTCTCTCACTGTTTCCACTGTCTCCCCATCTATTTGTCATGAAGTGATGGGACCAGATGCCATGACCTTAGTTTTCTGAATGTTGAGTTTTAAGCCAACTTTTTCACTTTCCTCTTTCACTTTCATCAAGAGGCTCTTTAGTTCTTCTTTGTTTTCTGCCATAAGGATGGTGTCATCTGCATATCTGAGGTTATTGATTTTTCTCCCGGCAATCTTGATTCCAGCTTGTGCTTCATCCAGCCCAGCTTTTCTCATTATGTACTCTGCATACAAGTTAAATAAGCAGGATTCCTAATGTGATTGCGGGTTAAAACCTAGAGAGCAACTGTGGCTTCATGGAACTGGACTAACATCCCCTGTGGCGTAATATTACGCCAGTTTCAATACCTCTAAGATGTGCTACCACTTCCCTCGGCCATAGGGGATGTTAGTCCAGTTCCATGAAGCCACAGTTGCTCTCCAGGTTTTAACCTGCAATCACACTAGGAATCCTGGAAGTTCAAGGCTGAAAGAAAGCCATGAGGATGAGAGAGGGTGTGGGCGTTCAGGAGTGATGGTCTTCCAGCCATCTACATCACTTTCCCAGGGGGAGAACACTGCACGTTCCACTGCTCAGGACCAATATCTAGCAATTTCTCAGTGTGTTGCAAGGTAATAGATGAAATCCACATACCTATTCAAATGACATTAACTTTCCTAACATACTACACCCTTAACTACCAAGACTGACAAAGTTATTCATAAAACATATGCTAATACTCTTTTCCAGCCCTCCATCAAGTAATTCACAGAAAGAGTCTGGAAGAACCAAAGGCAAATCCTTCACACAACATGAACAGCAACATTCAAAGTTTATACAGAAAAGATTTTGGAAATCTAAATATTCAACAACCAAGGTTTCCATTTACAAAAGCAACAACAGCATGACTAAACAATCCTTCTATCAATTCTTCTTCAAATATGACGAATATTTACTGAGCACCACCACGTGCCTGCCACTCTTCCCGGGGATTTAAGAGTGGATAAAATATACAATATTTTACTGCCACCAGGAAGTTTACAGCAAATTTTGCTCAAAATATTAAATGACAAATTTGTTTTAACTGGGAGTGCTTTCTCTGCTGAATTATACACATCTACCCTACCAAGGAAGTAGTAAAAAATTAACAAGAGGTATAGATAGGCATGTCAAGGGAATAGAATTGTGAGTCCAGAAATTAACCTTTAATTTTTTGTCAATTGATTTTTGATAACTAAAAAAATTAGGTTTTTCAACAAATGAGCTAGGACAACTGGATATCCACATGCAAAAGAATGAAGAAAAGATCATAGCCCTAAGGGTAAGAATTAAAGCCATAAAACTCCTAGGGGAAAAAAAAAACAGAAGTAAATCTTCACAACCTTTGAGTAAGTAATGGTCACTCATATACGACCCCCAAAACACAGGAAACAAAAGGAAAGATAATTGGACTCATCAAAATTTAAAACTTTTGTACATGAAAGAACATTGTCAAGAAAAAATGTTTAGATCCCACAGGATAGGAGAAAACATTTCCAAATCAAGAATCTGACAGAAAAAAAAAAAAAAACTTGCCAGAAGAGCTGGACACGACTGGACAACTGAACTAGAACATACTACACACACATAGCAAACGCTTAGCGAGAAAAAGGAAAATAACTCAGTTTTTTTAATTGACAAACTACAGATATTTCTCCAAAGAAGATATACAAATGGGCAACAAACATATGAAAAGATGCTCACATCACTAATTTTCAGGAAAATGCAAATCAAAATGACAGTGAGATACCACTTCACATCCAAAAGGTTAGTAATAATCAAAAAGATTAAAGCAAGTGTTGGTGAGAATGTGGGGAAAATTGGAACCCGTAGACATTGCTGGGCTTCCCCGGTGGCTCAGACAGTAAAGAACCTGCCTGCGATACAGGAGATCTGGTTCGACCTCTGGCTCAGGAAGATCCCCTGGAAAGGGGAACGGAAACCCAAGGATTCTTGCCTGGAGAATCCCACGGACAGAGAAGCCTGGTGGGCTACGGTCCAGAGGGTCACAGAGTCACACATGACTGAGCAAATAACACTTTCACATTCAGACATTGCTGGTGGGAATGTAAAATGGTGCAGCTACTGCAGAAAACAGTTTGCAAGTTCCCCAAACTATTAATTGCTGCTATGATCCAGCAATTCCACTCTTAGGTATATATGCAAGAGAAACTAAAACAGTATGTTCACATAAAGACTTATACATGAATCTTCATAGCAAAATTATTTGTAGTAGCCAAAATCCATCAACTGATGGACAAATATGGCATATCTATACAATGGACTATTATTCAGCAATAATATGGCATGAAATACTGATACATACATTATGAGTGAATGCAAGGTTTAAAAAGCCAGGCACAAAAGACCACATATTACATGAATCCACTTACAAGGAATGTCCAGAATATGCAAATCTACAGAGACAGAAAGATGAGTGGTTGCCCAGCTGGAATGGGTAGGAGGGTGGGAGGAAAGGAGGTGTGACTGCTAATAAGATTTCTTTTGGAGTGATGAAATGTTCTAAAACTCATTTTGATGAAGGTTGCACAACTCTGTAAATACATGAAAAACCACTCAATTACACACCTTAAATGGGCAAATTATAAGGTATGTGATGTACGTCTCCATAAAACTGTTTTTAAAAATTAAATAAGAAATTAGGAGTCGAGCAAGTACACATATACCCGGGGAACCTAGAAAGTATCAAGGCGAAAAGATGTCTTTTCCTTCTCAGATTCATTGCTTATATCAATCTGGAAGTACCTTTCCTTATTCAGATTAATTCAGCCAGTCCACAATCATTCATTGATTCAACTCAGCTTGACCTGGGGATCCCATAAAAGAGATATAATCCCCTCCCTCAAGGCTTTCTTTGGACAAGGAAATGGCAACCCATTCCAGTGTTCTTGCTTGGAGAATCCCAGGGATGGGGGAGCCTGGTGGGCTTCCGTCTATGAGGTCGCACAGAGTCGGACACAACTGAAGTGACTTAGCAGCAGCGAGGCTTTCTATGTCTATCACAACAGCCCCCACTCATTCAGCATGGGGCTAAGGGTTATGCATAGTACTCAGGATAAGGTGGAGAATTTGACCCTCATTTTATAGAACAGGAAGCTGACTCTGAGGGTAGTGCCTTGGCCATGGTTATAGTACTAACACACGGAAGGGAGACCTGAAGCAAGAGTTATCTATGACCAAGACCCACGCCCTCATCATCTTCCGATATTGCTCCCAGGGTGAGGTGTACAGAAACTCCTGCAATGACATGCAGGCTTAATTCAGATTAGGAGAGGGCCTTCAGAGAAAGTGGCACCTGAGTAGAACCCCACTTGATGAGAACAGGGACTTCACTCAAACAAGAGGAGGTAGGGTGAGGCTTTCCAAGCAGAAAAAGACCAGGATGAGAGGGAAGATAGAGAATTCAGACTAGAAAGCAGCTTGGCTCGGCCAGAATCCACAACAAGGATATGGCAGGTGGTGGGAGTAAGGTCAGATAGACATGGGGTCCCATCATGAAGGGCCAAGGTGCGGCCCTCGTGCTCAGGAATATAAACTAAGCCAAAGAGATTGAGAAGCTACAGCAGCCGTCCAGCTGAGAACTGAGAGCAACCTGGACCGGGGCAGAAGGCATCAGAAGAAGGGAGAAGAGACGAACCTGGAACATACTGAAGTGGCAGAATTCCAACATCTGGAAGGATGTGGAAATTTAAGGAGAGCCCAGGTGCCAGAATCCTGACAATCCTGAGCACCTTCCCTCCTGCCTGAACCCCTTCCCCTTTCCCTTAGGAAAAAATTCCACCCCTACCCAGCCCCTGAAGGTGACCCCATCGCCACTGTGGTTCAAGAACGGCCACAAGACTCTTTGCTAAAAGACACAAGGGCAAGTCTGCTGGTGAACTTCGGGAGAAGGAGTCTTCCCTCCTACAACAGAGCCTGTCTCCACTCCCATCTCACATACTGCCATGCACAGCTATCATCTCTAGAACCATTTACCCATCTGCTACCACCTGCATATGACCCTGATTCTCAGGATGACAGAGCACAGAAGAGATGAAGAGAAACTGGGGAACCTGATCTGAGCAAACAAATCCCCTCACGTTAAAAGAATCTGCAGTGAAATCTCTGTAACCGAGAATCAGAGCATCTTAACTCATCAAGACCGAGTGCAGCCTCATTCACCAAACTAGGCAGCACCAGAAGACAGAGTCTGGAGTGAAAAGAAGGGCTGAGACATCTACTGTGACCTCCAGCAGGCAGGCAGAGACTCAAGTCAGATAAGAGGCAGGAAGTCTCACTAGGGGTACAGATGTGAAGTTTCAGCATCCCAGTGGTAGCTGAGGCAATGTGGGTAAAAATACAGAGATCTAAGAAATCACTGGTATCTGTGGATATTGAACCACTGTTTCCCTACTTCTAACAACTAACCCATCCATGCCTCTCAGAGATCCAGCACCACTTTGGGAAGGATTGGGGAGGTAAGATATCCTAAAGTGGAATTCAGGGCGGGGGAAAGGCAAATAATAGATCATACATAATGAGAGCTATCATTTTAGGGGGCTTCCCAGGTGACGCTAGTGGTAAAGCACTCGCCTGCCAACATGAGCACCTTTTAGGCTATGTGCCTAAAAGTCTTTTCTCAAATTTGTAGTCATTCCATGAGGCAGTTTTCCCACCCTACAGCTTACAGATGAGGAAAGAAGAGTCCTGTGATCCATCACAAGACCAGTTATTTCAGGATTTAAATGCAGGGCATGGTAGGGGAAGCGGGGAGACCAAAAATGACCACACAGCACCCCAGTTAGTAGGATGGTTCCAGTACAATGTGGGAGCAGTGAGAATGGTGGATAAAAACCAGTTTTGACAAGTGACAAGGCAGGAGAGGCTCCAAGATTGCTTCTCAGATACAGCTCTACACGAAGGGCAAGGTGGGACCCGAGTGTTTAAAAACTCAAACAGGGGGACTTCTCTGCTGGTCCAGTGGCTAAGACTCTGCCCTCGAAAGGCAGGGGCCCAGGTTCCATCCCGTCAGGGAACTAGATCCCACGTGCAGCAACTAAAGACCCTGAGGGACACCACGAAGGCCCGGCACAGCCACATACATACATTTTTTTTTTGTGGGGTGGGGTGGGGTGGGGAGTTTTCTTTAAATAAATAAAAAAAGAAAAACTCACCGTCTCCATGGGCTAGCTCAGGAACTTGACCCCCGACTCACGTCACTGTTCCTATGCAAAGATGTATTCTAAACAAGGTACTTTCTCAGCAACCTCCAGGACACCATGCCTACAAAGCTGGGAGTGCTCAGCATCACTAACAGAGCTGCCTCACGCGCTCTGAACATGGTGTTTCTCAACAATCTGCTGCCACACTTGGTTCCCTCCTTGGTCTCGTTTGGCTCATTCCTCCTCTGACATCTGACCTTTCAGTCACTGTCCATAGGGTCTAGCGCTCAACACCTCTCAGGTCTCCCGGCCTGCATTCATCTCCACTTGGCACGTCAATATCCTTGAAAACAAATTTCTCAGCCATTTGGAAACCACTGCCAGGCCCCCTCTTGACTTCAGTGAACTACTTGCAAGAGCCATCTCAGCCTTTGGAGACTCAGCAAGAGTGTTCAGTTACAGAGAAATGGATTAACAATAGGCGGCACTAAGGAAAAGTGACTATTTCACTTTAAAAAAGAAAAAAAAATAAAACAGGAAATACATGGTTCAGAGGGCAAGGAATGCAATCCACATTTTTGAGAATGCTACAGACTTTCCAAACTATGGTTACAGGCTTTGAGTCACAAACTAAACTGGCTGGTCCCTGACCTTAACCCACCTAGTCTAGATCCAAACAAGTGATAAGAGGGGCCTGGTTAAATTTAATATATGAGACGTAGAAACAAATCTTGTGACACAGGAGCAAATGGCAGCTACTCTTACCACCCGAAGCAGGCTGACTGGAGCATTAAGGACGAGCTTTACATGTGGCTAAAATATCAGAGACAAAGCTCAGCCAAAGAAGTCAATCCCAGAGAAGGTGGAGTGCGTGCACGCTTGGTTGCTCAGTCATGTCCGACTCTTGGCGACCCTAGAGACTGTAGTCCGCCAGGCTCCTCTGTCCATGGGATTTTCCAGGCAAGAATACTGAAGTGGGTTGCCATTCCCTTCTCTAAGGGATCTTTGCAACCCAGGGATCGAACCCAGGTCTCCTGCATTGCAGGCAGACACTTTACCACCTGAGCCACCAGGGAAGCTCCCAGGGAAGCTGAAGGGTTATGGCAAATCTGACATCTGACCTGTCCTGTTTATAACAGGTCTGCAGAAAAATCCATTGTGCATCAGAACGAAAAACTTATCATTTGTCATAAAAACCCAGTATTTAACCTTGACCCTGTCTTTTCCATTATGCCTCAGAGTAGTGTCAGATGAGGTTTATGCAGCTTTACCAGTAAAATTGGCAGTACAGCAAGATTAAAAAATTATACCAATGGTCCCCAATTGTGTAAACCCACACTATGAAACCAACTGACAGTGCTGTCCAGTGGTTTAAAGAATCAGAGACAAGGGAAGAAAAGCAACTAAAGTGTGAGGATCTGTTATCCCATCTTGAAACAGGCCTTTCTTCCAAAAGACTCTTAAGCTGTAAGGGGAAAGCTACACTGTTAAAAGAGAGGAAAGATTCAGCAGTTACTTCTGTAACACAAAAACGGTGTAGCTCACGTTTTCTGAAATAGCTCTTCCTCAGCTAGATCTTCAGCGTTCTGCATGCGCTCAGTTCACTGCACCATCTCACTTTCTACCCACTATCAGTGTGAAAATGAGAGTACCTTGGCAACAGGATTTCTCACAGTAAGATTCACTTTATTCTAGGATCTTTTCAAGTAAAAATAAAATGGGAAAGGAATCTCATTATCCAGAAGATTTTCAACGTGGCTTCTTCGGCCTGTTCCAGTAGTAATACTCCATTCATTCTTCTATTCAAATTACAGTGAATATGCATCTGTTACGCGTGTACAGCTCTAGCTGCTGGGGACCACAGGTGAGGGCTCTCGGGCTTCTGTGGGAGAGAGAGGCATCTAGATATAATGTCTGCAGCGTGATAAGTGCTATAACAGGATGTGTGCAAGGCACAGACAAGCACTTAGCTTTGCCAGGGCAAACTGCCTGAAAGGCTTTCTAACAGATGGGACGCTCAGTTTAAGTCTTAAAGGATGAGTTCAGATGAGTATGTGGCTAAGGAAAGGCAAAAGGGTACCACTCAGCAGCAATCCCAAGCATAAGGTGCAAGAAAGTCAGGTATGTTTGGAAGACTGAGCAAGTTCTACCCACAGAGCAAGTCACTTGGGTACACAGAACTGCTGAAGGTCTAGGTCAGGTAGAATGTTAACTCAAACAATGATGGTTGGACTTTATATGCAAACAGGAAGGAAGCACGCAAAGAAGGAGAAGAGGACAAGGAAAGAAGGAGGAAGAATCTAGACCAACAATTTCTGAGTGTTTACCACATGGAAGGCACCATGAATTCATGAAGTGGGTATTATTTTGTTTCCATTTTACAGATGGGGAAATTGAGATTCAGAGAAGAAAAGTAACTTTCTGAAGGCCTCACATCTAATAAGTAATCAGTGGAACCAATATGTAAATCTCGTCCATGCTTTTCATCAATCCAGTATACTGCCTGCTAGTCTAAGAATATTAAGCAAGTTAAAGATACAGATTTTAGATTGTTTTCACTAACCTATGAGGCATATAACTCTTTCAAAAGAGAAAAAAGAAGGCATCTGAAAGTTAGTCTGCATACAGTGTGGAAGGTTGGGTACCAAATTCAGAAGAAAAAGGGAAGCTGCTACCCTCCATGGCAGTGGTTTTCACCTGAGGGTGATTTCACCTATCAGGAGACTTTTGGCAACATCTGGGGGTATTTTCCCTTGTTACAACTTAGGCAAGCGGTGTGACTGGCATCTCCTGGGTAGAAGCTACAATTACAGCTAATTATCCTACAATGGAGCAGACAGCATTCCACAACAAAGAACTATCTACCCCCACAAAGATACAACCTGACATGAACCACTGAACAAAAGATGAGTTTCCCGTCTCATTTTATAATAAAAATAACCAACCACTGTCAATACATCTAATGGCAAGTCGATTCTGAACTTCTGACCCTGCAACTTAGATTTAATTTTATCACCATCTGCTATGGTCTAAATGTTTGGGTCCTCCTGAAATTCATGTTGGAAACTTAAGCCCCAAAGTGATGGTCTTTAGGAGGTGTGGCCTTTGGAATTAGTACCTTAAAAAAAAGAAAAAGAAAAGGCCAACTGAGCTCCCTAGCCGCTTCTGCCACATGAAGACACAACAAGTTTTCAACCTGGAAGAGGGCCCTCACTCAACCATGCTGGAACCCCTGATCTCAGACCTCCAGCCTCTAGAACTATGAGAAATATATTTCTCTAGTTTATAAGCCACCCAGTCTGTAGTATTTTGTTATAGCAGCCTGAATAGATTAAGATATCACCCATGCTCAAAAATAACAAAAACTGTGTGTTAGTTTAAATTTAGTTCAAAGTTCAGTTCAGTCGCTCAGTCGTGTCCGACCCTTTGTGACCCCATAGACTGCAACACGCCAGGCCTCCCTGTCCATCACCAACTCCTGGAGTTTACTCAAACTCATGTCCATTGAGTCGGTGATGCCCTCCTACCATCTCACCCTCTGTCATCCCCTTCTCCTCCTGCCTTCAATCTTTCCCAGCATCAGGCTCTTTTCAAACGAGTCAGCTCTTCGCATCGCGTGGCCAAAGTATTGGAGTTTCAGCTTCAACATCAATCCTTCCAATGAACACCCAGGATCTCCTTTAGGATGGACAGGTTGGATTTTCTTGCAGTCCAAGGGACTCTCAAGAGTCTTCTCCAACACCACAGTTCAAAAGCATCAATTCTTCGGCACTCAGCTTTCTCTATAGTCCACCTCTCACATCTATACTGACTACTGGAAATTAAACTAACTTAAAGTTAGCTTAAGCTTAATATTATAGAATTCAAGGATAATTATATTAACGGGGCAGCAAAAACTGTGATCCAGCATCAACCAAGAAAATTGTAAGCCCCTAGAAAAGGATAGCTAGTCATTATCTGCTAAAGGTAACAAACAATGCTTTCCCCATTAAATTGCTTTTAAATCACTTTAAAACCATGGATAATAAATGGCATTTTTTATCTTTTTTTTTTTTTTTCAAGGAAAACGTCTTGTAAAATTGAGGGGGCAGTTAAGTCTAAAGATCTAAAGGTATAACATGGTATCTATAGGGGATAAGGCTATAGTATATAACTGAAATTTGCTAAGACAGTAGTAGATCTCAAGTGTTTTCAGTAAGAAAGAAAGGTGTGAGATGTGCGTGTGTTAACATTGATGAGATGTGGGAAGCCTTTCACAATATGTATAGGTATTATATCATCAAGTTGTACTCCTTAAACATGTTGCAATTTCATTTGTCAATTATACCTCAATAAAGCTGGAAAAAATACTTTCAATCTTTTTTTTTTTAATTTTTGAGGGAGCATTTACATAGCAGTTCATCTTAAAACAGTTACGACACAGATATCATGTTTGAGGTTTAGAAACCTAGACGCAGTGTGAAAAAGGTGTACTATCCCAGTCACATGTAACTTAATAACCAGTCAAGACCCATAGTCAATCTTTTATTACCCCAGAAATGCTTATACCCCAGAAATGCTGGGGTACGATTACTTGCTTCAACCTATGTTTAGAAGGTCCCTGTGTGCCTTATGTCATTGGTATTAAAAGATATACCTATATGTGAACATAATACAATTTGCAAAAAACTACTGCTTTTCCCTTTTTCTCAGTCTTCTTAGATGTTTTATTTACCAATCTAAATGGAGTATAAGAAACAATTGTTGGTAAGAGAGATGCATGTAATTCAAGTCCCCAAGTTCTGCTTTTCTAATTTATTAGGAAGTTTCTGATCAAAGTATCAAAACTCATTTATAATATTCCTTCAGGAACCTCAGGATGATTTAGAAAGTAACTTCATTTAAAAGTTAATGGATGGGTTTAACTGTGTGAATTGGATGGTATATCTCAATAAAGCTTTTTTTTTTTTAAGTTAAAGGAAATTCCATCTTACTGTCACATTGGTTTCATTAATTTAGTCAAATACACTGAGGGAGAAACAAGCACCTCAGTGTTTATTACATTACTATTCAGAGGACTAAAATCTTGCTGAAATGAAAATACTGATCTAGTTCACATTTGCAGCAGCAATTTTGTGGACTAAATCATAAAACCTCATGATTTTTTTTTCCCTAAAAATCTTTTGCTAATCAAATGACAAGTAATAAAAGTAGTCTGAGTCACATTCAAGTTTTGCTTTCCAAGAGAACAAAAAGAAAGATTTCTACCTCACCCAGCACAGAAAACTACAAAGGACAAAACAAACGTTTTCCTGAACAAACAATGCTCAAAAAACTGAGACCAACCACAGCAGAAATTCCTACTAAAATAAACAACAGAGATAGCAGCGGAGAACAAACAGCTAAAAGCTATTGTGTGGCTCGACACACAACTAATAGCATTCAGTTTATATAAACTTGGGTTTTTAAATCTTGGATAAGGTTCAAACTACAATCTGCATGCAAAAGACTTTCTGTTTGACAAGGTAAGGTTACCTCTAAAATAAGTTAAGAAGGCAAACAGCTATATCTTATTAGTATGAATATCACACCGGGTTTTATTCTTCTAATTATTTTTTTTATGAAAGTTTTATGCTTTAGTTTTAAAAAAGGTTATTTTCAAAATTCCATACATGATTTTTCTTCTAATTATTTTTGAAACAGAAAACTATTTTCCATTTAAATGCTACTCATCTTAACAAGGGGCTTCCTTGGTGGCTCAGATGGTAAATCGTCTGCCTGCAATGCAGGAGACCTGGGTTTGATCCCTGGGTCGGGAATATCCCCTGAAGAAGGAAATGGCACCCCCCTCCAGGACTCTTGCCTGGAAAATCCCATGGATGGAGGAGCCTGGTAGGCTACAGTCCATGGGGTTGCAGAGTCAGACAGGACTGAGCAACTTCACTTTCACTTGAATCTGAACATATAAGATGTGTAACTACTGTCCTCAGGCTGAGATGCTTCCTATGGGAACAAATATGTGGATTTTTTTGCCTAAAGTCAATGAAAAACTTTGATCGGAGTTGCAGAAAAAAATCACTTTATAACTAACTTTTCAATGAGTAACTTGGTGTTTAAACAAATCCACAGTGTTTTTCAAAATAGTACAGAGGGGAAAAAAATGTTTTACAAAGCTTATTTCTATCCTTCTACTTAAATTTACTTCAACTAATCTTTTTAATTTATAATGCATTATTATAATGGTAATGCAAGAAAATTATTAAGTAACTGTTTAGGAATCAGTAAAATTTCTCCCATTAAGGGTTAAAATATGTAATTTTAACAGAAGATTAGATGTCTTCATCTAAGATAGAATGTGAAAAAGGGTCATCTCAAAATAAGTATTAGAAAATACTTTTGAAAAAAATTGTATTTCAATTTCAGGTGAAAATGTCATATGCTTAGCTAACTTTAATTAGTGATAATCAAAATTATCAAGAGTACTATCCTGGAAGGAAAACACTGTAAAAGTAGTTATTGGCTATTGACTTTATAGTAATTGTTTACTATTTCATTTACAAACTAAAGTAGGAGTTAAAGAAAATGCCAAGTATGTACAAAACAATAATATGCACAAACATAATATTCATTCAGTGTTTGAATATCATGTAAGATGCTGTTCATACATTACACCATTTGTAAGCATATATATGTGTGTGTTTAATTTAGTACATACCATTAGCAGATTGGAGAAGGAAATGGCAAACCACGCCAGTATTCTTGCCTGGAGAATCCAATGGACAGAGGAGCCTGGTGGGCTACAGTCCACAGGGTTGCAAAGACTCAGATACGACTGAGCAGCTGAGCATGCGGGCACAAGCAGATAGGTGCTTAACACATGCATTTTTATGGTAGCATAGTAGCTACAGAGAATGTGGTTAACTTCAGCAGACATCTGTGTTATACATATGGCCATCAAAATAACTGTGGCGTGCTTCATGACACTGAAAGAGGGCATGCCTGCTGCAAAATGATTACTTTGAACAAAAGCATGCCTAAATTATTGTTTAGTTAAATGGCATATATCCAAAATAACAGCATTATAAAGTTGTGAATGCCTTTGAATCACTCACCAATTTTCCACCTATTTGTAAAACAAGATAAGCACCATCAGGTTATAGAAAGTAATTATGGATCAGGATTTTTGATTCATGTTTCTTTGACAATATTATTCCATTTGATCCCAAGTCTTGGCTGCTCTCTTGACAGAATAATGTACAAGCTCCACAGCTGACAGGAATAGGGCTTTCATGATAAAACAGGAAGCTCACATACCAGATGACTTTAGACTTCAGAAAGATTGCTTTGTTGTTTTAGTATCAGATAATGAGTTATCTTTCTCTTAATTGTTTCAAAGCCAAAGAGAATCTATGTGTTATCAAAAATGTATGATGTTTTTGTGAGTGTTGCCTATTTTATTTGCACAGTACACCAAAGAATGTTACATCATCTTGTAAGTTCTTTCCCTGATTTCATGTTGGTGGGGCGGGGAATGGGAGTTAGAACATAAAGAGCTAAAAGTATACAATGAATACTTGCCCAATGTCTTTTATTGACCTTAAAAGGAAACACTGAGAATCTGATTGACTTTTGCTTATTACAATCACAGGGCAAACAATATTCAAAACAATTTGCTAAAGGATTCACTTTATTTTGTGTCTTTAACTGATCATTTTTACCTTTCTCTGACAAAAAAAAAAAAAAGCTGTAAAATCAGAATTCTGTACACCAAGAATAATACAAAGCTGAAACTTTTGACGGAGAACAGTTACTCTAGTGCGTATTAAGCTATGTTAAAAACTAATTCACACAAGGAAATGCCCAGAGTCTACGCCATTAGGATTAAATTCTGCGGTGACAAGACAAGGACAACACAATTGGCAGCCTTAACTGTATTTTTCAGACGGCCTGCTGTACGAGAGAGAGGCGGGGCAAGGACGATTTCCCCTCCTCAGACTCAGCAGCTAAGGTATCTAAAATGCCGAAGCGATTTTAAACTGAAGGAGAAAGAAAAAACAACAAAACCCTCGGGACTGCGATCATCTCTAGGTAGCTACCTTGTTGCGAGACAAAAACCAGCGCGCAGGCGCGTCCTTCAGGTTGTCAACCGTAAACACGAGCCCATCAAAATTAAGGAAGTGGATGTCTGCAAGCTCCCATATCCTTTTTGTTTGGGTTCTTCAGGTTAATAGAGGTAATTGCATTTTAATGACCTACTAAGAGGCACAAAGTTATTACCTAGTTTGGAGAGATGTTTACTTAAACATGGGGCTAAAACCAGGTTGCTTTCGGAAAAGGAAATTATTTTCCGGCCAAACGTAACATTACCCAACCACAAACACAGGCGACACAATCACAACCACCTAATAAATGTGTTTCAACGAGTGAGCTATTTTCCTTTCCCAGTAATCCTATCAAGGGAAAAATAGTCGCTCAACAAAGCCGAGGATCGCCTGTATATTCATTTCTGCGCCTCTCTGGGAGCTCTGCGGGCCTCAGCTGCTTTGGGAGGAGAACGAGGTAGGGAAGAGTTTGGGGTCTCAGTTTCAGGACGGTAGATTGCCATTGAGAGCTGCTGCACGGACGATCCTGCCAGACGTCAAACTTACTCTCCTTTATGAAGGACTCAAAGTTAACTCGGCCTGACACGGCCGCCCCGCACCTGAGCGCGGGGGTTAGCTCCGCGCCTTCCCACCGTGCGGAGACGCCCCGCCGCCCGCCCCGCCCGGGTGTCGGCGCTGGGACAAAGCCGCGGGCCCCCTGGCTCTCCCGGCCGCGCACCGCCTCCCCCGGCACACGCCCCCGACCCGCGCCTACCTTGATGCCCTGTTGCTGGGTTGTGAGAGTTAACTTGGATTCATTCAGAAGCAAAACTTCGCAATAGAATTCTTCCGGAACCGCGCAGAAACAGCCCATGTCGCCTGTGGCGGGCCTCGGCCAGCGGAGAAAGCTGCGACCCAGCCGCTGAGCCGCCCCCTGCCCTCAAGCGCGAGGCGTGCACGGACTGCCCGCGCCGCGGCGAGGCCGAGAGCACCAGTCGCCGGCGGGGTCCGGGGCGGCGCGGACGGAAGGTAAGGAGGGCGGGGAAGCCCGGGAAAGCGTCAGCGCCCGGGAGCGGCCGGGGAAGCGCCGGCGGAACTGGGCGCGGAGGGCGGCGGCGAGTCCCCGCGCATCCTGCGGCTGCGGCTCCTCCGAAGGCGGGGGCGCCGCGGCCCCTCCCGCGGCCCTGCGGGCGAGAAAAGTCGCCTGTCAAGGGAGGTCAAGGGGCAGGAAAAGAAAGGCTCGAGAGCTCCGGGCCCTCCTCGGACTTGGAAGCCCCCAGAAGCCCTGCGACCCCCTCCACCTACGCCCGCCGGAGCGCAGAAGCAGCGCACCGGCCTGCCCCCCGCCTCCGGGGTCCCCAGAGGGCGCGCGTTTGCAGCTCCGACCCCACCCCGCAGCCCCCGGTTCGGTTCGCCGGCCCGGGAGCACTCGGCTGTTCCTTTGTGTCGGGGGTGCCCCCACCACCATGGCGAGGGTCGTCCCTCAGTCCACGACCGCCGCCCGCCCAGCCCACCAGCACCGAGAAGCCGCAAGAGGATCCGAAAAGGGTTTCGGGCTCCTTACCGCGACCGACGAGTGGAGGTCAGTTCGTCGCGGGGCACAGCTCCCGTCTGGGGATCCCCGAGTTCATCACGCGTGGCCAACTTGAAGCTCTCCCTCCGCGAGCCCCCTGCCCGGGCGGCGGAGTGCTGCTCCTCCGGGAGATTCAGAGAAGCGGGCGGTCGGGAGACCGGGGAGCGGAGGAGCCGGCGGCCCGGCTGGGAAGGCGGCCGGCGGGCGAGCGGGGTGTGCCCCGGGGCGCGCCAGGCCGCGGCGGCTCCCGCGAAAGTTATCTCGGCGCTGCGAGGGGTGGCGCCCCGGGCGGGAGCGGCCCAGGTGCAGCTGGGCCGGGCCTGGGTGCCTGCGAAAGGCCCGGGAGCCGAGCCGGGACCCGGTGGCCGCGACGGGGGCGCCCCTTCTGGGGCGGGGTCTCGGCTGGGGATGGAGGGCGGAGCAGAGATGGTCAAATGGCGAGGTGCTGGAAGGTCCGCACGGGAACGGCGCGGCGCGGGAGCGGTCCGCCTCGCGGCCCCGGGCCCGGGCTCTCTTCGCTGTATCGGTTTCCCGGGGAGATGTGAGGCGTGCTCTAGGAAGCGGCAGGGCGCGGCTCCGCGCGGACCCGGGCGCTCGACGCTCCCAGTCCCACGCCCTCCGCGCCACTGGCTCTGTCCAGGACGGGCAGGCACCACAGCTCCGAGGCTGCAGTGCCCCCTGGTGGGCACTCCTGTCCGTGCACAAGCAACCAAGGCTGAGCTGCGGGGAAGACGGGGCTCCCGCTGGCCTTCTGAGCAGGTGCAATCTGCGCTCTCCAGCTGGGAACCAGAAGTGAGTTAATGCGAGTGAAAGTTAGAGGAAACACTAGGGAGAGCTCGGGGCATGGTTGACGGCAGGCCTGCCAGAAAGCTTCTCTACTTTATACTGAGTATTAGAAAGAGTGAGAGTTTGGGCGTCAGTTTTGAGTTCTCTCCTCTACCACTTTTAAGGTACGGAGCCCAAGTGTGAACAATTTACTTAAAACCTAGGACGTTACTAGTAGAAGAAAAAAAAAAAAACCTGGCATCCGCAGCACAGTAAAATGGAAATACACAATGCAACTTTGGAAGGAATTTCCTCCCATAGTGATTTGCTACAAAGAACCTTCTGTAGAAAGCCTCTGTAAACATGAATTAGCACAACCCCCAAAGAGCAATAAATCCACTATATTTGGTGTGAACTTAACCTAAAGCTAAGAATCAAGCCTTGTTTTTTTCTTTCAAGCTCACTGTCCAGTTTGAGTTTGAGTTTCTAACCAAATTGTGTGTCCAGCCTTGGATCACACTGACACAGTTCTGCCTCCCATGAGCTGATTTTATAGCTCCCAATACACTAGATTTTAGTGTATTGTCTTGTGGGAGCTTTTCTGTCATATACTATTCCTCACCCAAATTACCAAATATGGTTGAAAGATTTATGCTTTCCCACAATATCCAATAGAGCCACCTAAGCTTGAAAAAGCTGGCTTAAATCTCAACATTCATAAAACGAAGATCATGGCATCTGGTCCCATCACTTCATGGCAAATAGACAGGGAAACAATGGAAACAATGACAGACTTTATTTTCTTGGGCTCCAAAATCACTGCAGATGGTGACTGTAGCCATGAAATTAAAAGATGCTTGCTCCTTGGAAGGAAAGCTATGACCAACCTAGACAGCATATTAAAAAGCAGAAGCATTACTCTGCTGACAAAGGCCTGTCTATGGTTTTGACAAAGTCAAAGCTATCGTTTTTCCAGTACTCACATATGGATGTGAAAGTTGGACTGTAAAGAAAGGTGAGCGCTGAAAAATTGATGCTCCCTACAATGGCACCCCACTCCAGTACTCTTGCCTGGAAAATCCCATGGATGAAGGAGACTGGAAGGCTGCAGTCCATGGGGTCGCTAAGAGTCGGACACGACTGAGCGACTCTCCTTTCACTTTTCACTTTCATGCACTGGAGAAGGAAATGGCAACCCACTCCAGTGTTCTTGCCTGGAGAATCTCAGGGATGGGGGAGCCTGGTGGGCTACTGTCTGTGGGGTCGCACAGAGTCGAACACGACTGAAGCGACTTAGCAGCAGCAGCAGCCCCTTCCTGGAGCACACCTCCCGATCTCCCTGGGGAAACCGATACAGCGAGCAGAGCCAGGGCCTAGAACCATGAGACTATCCACTCATGTGCCCTGTGGTTCTTATGGATCTTCCCACACCTGGCCATTTTGAACTGTGGTGTTGGAGAAGACTCTTGAGAGCAAGGAGATCCAACCAGTCCATTCTGAAGGAGATCAGTCCTGAATATTCATTGGAAGGACTGATGTTGAAGCTGAAACTCCAATACTTTGACCACCTCATGTGAAGAACTGACTCATTGGAAAAGACCCCGATGCTGGGAAAGATTGAAGGCGGGAGGAGAAGGGGAGGACAGAGGATGAGATGGTTGTATGGCATCACTGATTGGATGGACATGAGTTTGAGCAAGCTCTGGGAGTTGGTGATGGTGAGGGAGGCCTGGCGTGCTGCAGTCCATGGGGTCACAAAGAGTTGGACATGACTGAGCGACTGAACTGAACTGAAACTTGAAAAAACAAAAGATAAGTTCCAAGTATAATGATCCATTTGCCAGGTTTGAGTTTACTGCCATCGGTTTTATGTTCTTTGGTATTGTGGTTTTGTTTGCTCTACCTCCAGTGGTAATGGAAAAGCTAGCTTTTGGCAGTGGGACGGAGTTCTGTTCCAGGCTCCTCACAAGGGAAAGTTCAAAGCTGTGGAGTCCTGTACATATGACAGCCTTTTCTGGATGAGGCATTTTCTTTTCCATTTCTTTATCAAAATGGAGAAAAGAAAATCCACTTAACACAGAGTTGCCAGGAGAAAGCAGAAGTGCCACAGGTTTTCTTTGTCTAATAGCCTGTTGAGCTACTGAAATGAAGTAGGGCACTGGGTGGCCTTCCCAGGAACAGTCCCCACCCCCATATCCCCTTGCCTCTTGTTTATAGAAAGGCTTTAGCCTCCTAAGCCTTCCAGGTTCCAAAGGGAAATTTTAATCAGAGAAGTGAGAAAATGCAGAAACACGGGAAAACAGTCAAGTGAGACAAAAGAATAATAGTTTAGCCAGGAGACCAAGTCAAGGACTTTTAGTTCCTCCTTGAGGGCTATAGATAGTGTTCTGAGCCATATCCTTGAGTTGTTTTAAAGATACTAAAGCTCCTACAGGGTGGAAGAAGTTAACTGCTGACCACTAGCATTTAGACTCCAGACCAGTTAGAACCAGAAGGTTTTTTTTTTTATTTAAATTTATTTATTTTAATTGGAGACTAATTACTTTACAATATTGTACTGGTTTTGCCATACATCAACATGAATCTGCCACGGGTGTACATGTGTTCCCCATCCTGAACCCCCCTCCCACCTTCCTCCCCATACCATCCCTCTGGGTCATCCCAGTGCACCAGCCCCAAGCATCCTGTATCATACATCGAACCTGGACTGGTGATTCATTTCATATATGATATTATACATGTTTCAATGCCATTCTCCCAAATCATCCCACCCTCTCCCTCTCCCACAGAGTCCAAAAGACTGTTCTGTGTCTCTTTTGCTGTCTCACATACAGGGTTATCGTTACGATCTTTCTAAATTCCATATATATGCATTAGTATACTGTATTGGTGTTTTTCTTTGTGGCTTACTTCACTCTGTATAATAGGCTCCAGTTTCATCCACCTCATTAGAACTGATTCAAATGTATTCTTTTTAATGGCTGAGTAATACTCCATTGTGTATATGTACCACAGCTTTCTTATCCATTCATCTGCTGATGGACATCTAGGTTGCTTCCATGTCCTGGCTATTATAAACAGTGCTGCGATGAACATTGGGGTACACGTGTCTCTTTCAGTTCTAGAACCAGAAGGTTTATGATGTTAATTTTTGAAACACCACCCTGTTAATTCACTACTAACTAATCAGTAGGAGGTTGCCTTCTCCCTCACCTAGTCTTTATGAAAATCCTTCCCTGAAAGCCACTGGAGAGTGTAGGACTTGAGTATGAGCCGCTGGTTCTCCTAACCTTGCCTTATTTTGGGTGCCTTGCAATAAAACACCAAACGTTCCTTCACTACAAACCAATCAGATTGGCTTTACTTTGGCCAGGCTAGCAGACTCAAGTTTGGTCCAGAAATACTATAAGTGGCACACAGTAAACTGTGTGTATTTAAAGTACACAATTGTAAGTTTTAACTTATGTATGTGCGAAACCGTCATCACGGTCAAGCTAGTAAACCCGTCTATTACTCCCTAGAGTTTGCTTCTGTATCTTTGTAATCTCTCCCTCTCACTCCTCACCACACCTTACCTCCCAGACAACCACAGATCTTTCTGTCACAATCGGCTATTGACATTTCCTAGAGTTTTATGTAAATGGAATAACAGTGCCAACTCTTTTCTTTTTGGTCTGCTTTAGTTCCTGTAGCATAATTTTTTGATATTTATCCATGTTGTTATGTATATCAATAGCTTGTTCATTTGTATTACTCAGTAGTATTGCTTTGAACATGTGTTTACCACAATTTGCTTATCCATTCATTTAGGTGGTTTCTAGATTTTTACTATTACAAATAATATAAATACTATGAATCCTACTGTGAGGACTATACTACTCAGCCCCGGCTGCCAAGACAAAAGGTTATAGACTGGGTGGTTCCAACAACAGACGCTTACTTCCTCACAGTTCTGAATGATGGAAGAGTAAGATCGGGATGCCTGCATGATTGCTTTCTGGTGAAACCCCTTCCCCTGACTTATAGGTGACTGCCACCCCACTGCAGGCTCACATGACCTCTTCTTTGTGCGGAGCTCCTGGGGAGAGCATGAGCTCTGTGCGTCTTCTCTCACAAAAACACTAAACTTGTTTGATCAGAGTCCCACACATGTGACCCTTTTAACTTTAATTACCTCCTTATAGGTTCTGTCTCCACATACAGTTATTTTAGGGGTTAGAGCATCAGCATATAAATTTGGGCTTCCCTAGTTGCTCAGCTGGTAAAGAATCTGCCTGCAATGCAGGAGACCTGGGTTCAATCCCTGGGTTGGGAAGACCCCGTGGAGAAGGGAAAGGCTACCCCCTCCAGTATTCTGGCCTGGAGAATTCCATGGACTATATAGTCCATGGGGACACAAAGAATTGAACACAACTTTCACTTTCATATAAGTTTGGAGGAGACAGAATTCAGTCTATAGCAAGGATCCACGTTTTTGTGTGGACATGTGCTTTTAGTTCTTTTGAAATAAAAAGAGTGGACTCAGTGGACCAGAAGATAGACAGATGGCAAATAAGCACTGGAAAATGTGCTCAATGCTACTTGTCGTTAGGAAAGTGAAATTCAGATCACCGTGAAATGCCATCAGAGCCCTAACAGCATGGCTACTACACCGCCATAACAAGCACTGGGGGCGGGGGACAGTTTGGGTTTCCAGACACTGCTGGTGTGAGTATAAGATGCAATCACCCTGGGTAACCCTTGGGTAGTGTCTCAAAAATTTGAACATATACTGTCTACAGGATTTTGGAGGAAAACTTTCTCTGTCTATCCACAGATACAAATTAACAAAATACTACTGAAGCACATTTTTCTCCCCAAGAAAATCATACAGATCTTTAACATGTGCATAACATAATACACTCTATTTAAAGCCTCGTGTCAGAACCTTTGATCTCTCTTCAGAGATTTTTAGAAAAATATTTTCTTTGGTCAAGATGACATTCTGTCAGAATAAGCCCATGTCAATGAGTCAAATGGCAAACAAATTCAGAGTAGATATAATTTTATAGAAATATGTAGACCATCTGCGATGGACTGCAGGAATCTCATCCTGGAAGAAGCAGTTTCACTGTACATTAAACAGGCCCCCACCCTTTGCTGAAACATGCACTTCAAACTGCCAGACACCACATTCTGTTTAAAGCTCCATATTCCCTTCAGGAAGATGTATTTAAACAATCCATGTCTTCTGTCATCTTTTTATAATTTTACATTTTCCAAACTTCAGAAAGTTAACTAATTTGAAAAAATAAAAAACACCTTCAAAACATTGACATGCATAATTTAATTACTTAAACCCCTGAAGGCTATGCGGAAGAACCACCAGAAAGACTTGTTAAAAGACAGATGCTGGCCCCGCCCCTGGAGTTTTGAATTCAGTAGGTCTGAAATGGGACCTGAGGAACTGCATCTCCCACAGGTTCCCCGGGGCTGCTGACAGTGCTGGCTGGGAGCTACACTTTGAGAATCACTGCTTTAGAATCTACCTCTCAAAAAAATAATCAAAGTTATTTCTAATTACCTATGAATAATTTTTTAAAAGGGGACAGTTCATTCTTTACCAACAGCCTCCCTGTTATTCTACCTCATACATCAAAATAATGCCAGTCAGAAAAAGAGTATTGAAGACCCTGCTGAGCAGGTTACATCCCAAAGAGTAGTTTTTAAGGAAGGGAGAGATTCCTGTTTGAGTTTCTTCATAGTACCTACCACCTAGTCTATTTGGATACCCTCCTCATTTTATTGTAAGATATTGAATATATAATAACATGCGATACAGTGAGTCCTCTTACTTATCTATTTATGTATGGTAGTTTGTTATTTGTTAATTCCATACGGTTAATTTGTCTGTCCCTCCCTCCCTCCTTCTCCCTTTTAGTAACCATAAGTTTGTTTTCTATGTCTGTGAGTCTCTGCTTTGTATATAAATTAATTTGTATTATTTTTTCTATTCTACATGCAAGTGATATCACATAGTATTTGTCTTTCTCTGTCTGATTTTCTTTAAACAATATTCTCTGGGTCCATCCATGTTGCTACAAAGGGCAATACTTCATTTTTTATGACGGAGTCGTATTCCACTGTGTGTGTGTGTGTGTGTGTGTGTGTGTGTGACATCTTCTTAAGCCAGTCATCTGCTGATGGGCACTTGGGTTGTTTCCAAGTCTTGTCTGTTGTAAATATGCTGCATGAACATTGGGGTGCATGTATCTTTTTGAATTCGTTTTCATCCTTTCTGACTGTATGCCCAGGAATGGGATTTTAGGGCCATATAGTAGCTCTACTTTTAGTTGTTCAAGGAACCTCCATACTGTTTTCCATAGTGGCTATACCAGTTAGTATCCTCACAGTGTAAAGGGTTTCCTTTTCTCCACACCCTCTTCAGCATTTATTATTTGTAGACCTTTTGATGATAGCCATTCTGACCAATGTGAGGTGGTACCTCATTGTAATTTGATTTGCATTTCTCTTTTAATTAGTGATGTTGAACATAGATTTACAGCCAAAAATATTTTTCCTGTGTTCTCTTGCAGGAGTTTTGTATCGTCACGTAGTATATTTAGGTCTTTAAACCATTTTGAGCGTATTTTTGTATATGGTGTGAGGGAGTGTTCTAATTTCATTGATTTGCATATAGCTGTCTAGCTTTCCCAATATCACTTGTTGAAGAAACTGTCTTTTCTCCATTGTGTATTCCTGCCTTCTTTGTCACAGCTGTGTCAGTCACACAACTACTTTGTGTAATTGATTGTAAGTGTGTGGCTTTATTTCTAGGCTCTCTATACTATTCCACTGATCTATATGTTTGTCTTTGTGTTAATATCATTGTGTTTTGATAACTGTAGTTTGGTAGTATAGTCTAAAATCTGGAAGGTTTATGTCTCCAGCTTTGTTCTTTTTTCCCTCAGGATTGCTTCAGCAGTTCTGAGCCACTTTTGGCTGCATATAAATCCTAGAATTGTTTTTTCTAGTTCTGTGAAAAATGACATGGTTATTTTGATTGCTTTAAATCTATACATTGCTTTAGGCAGAATGGCCATTTTAACAATATTAATTCTTCCAATCCAAGAAAGCTTGCAGTATCTTTTCATATCCATGAATCAGCTTTAAATTCCTTTATCAATGTTTTGTAGTTTTCAGCATGCAGGTCTTTTACATCTTTGGTTGTTTATTACTAGGAATTTTTTGTTGACATGATTTTAAATGGAATTTTTAAAAAGTTCTCTTTCTGTTATTCCTTGTTAATGTAAAGAAATGCAACAGATTTCTGTATATTAACCTTGTAACTTACTGAATTTATTCATTACTTCTAACAGTTTTTGTGTGGAGACTTCAGCCTTCTCTACATAGTGTATCATGTAGTCTGCACACAGTTTTACCTCTTCCCCTCCAATTTGTACACCTTTTATTTCTTTTTCTTATCTGATGGCTATGGCTAGGACTTGCAGTACTATGTTAAACAGGACTGCTGAGAGTGAGCATCCTTATTTTGTTCCTAAATTTAGTAGGAAGGCTTTCAGCTATTCACTGTTGAGTATTATGTTGGCTGTGTGTTTGTCATAAATGGCTTTTATCACTTTGAGATATGTTCTCACTCTACTCACTTTGGTGAGAGTTTTTTTTAGGAAGGGATGTTGAAATTTTTCAACTGCTTATTTTTCCTGCATTTATAGAGATGATCATATGGTTTTTATCTTAACTTTTGTTAATGTGGCATATTACATTGATTGATTTGCTTAAGTTGAACCATATCCCTAGGATGAATCCAACTTGATCATGGCGTATGATCCTTTTTATGTATTTTTGGATTGGTTTGTTAATGTTTTGTTGAGTTTTGCATCCTTTTTCATAAAGATATTGACCTGTCATTTTCTTTCTTTCTCTGTCTCTCTGATTTTGGTACAGGATGATGGGAGCTTCACAGAATGAATTTGGGAGTGTTTCCTCCTCTCTTTAGTTTTTTGGAATCGTTTGAGAAGTATAGGTATAAATTTTTCTTTGTATGTTTGGCAGAACTACTCAGTGAAGCCCTCTAGTCCTAGACTTTTGTTTGCACAGTTTTGTTTTATTATTATTAAAAATTGTATTTCACTAATGATCTGTTCAAGTTATCTGTTTTTTCTTGACTCAGTTTCAGCAGATTTTATGCTTCTAGAAACTTGCCTATTTCTTCTAGGTTTTCCGATTTGTTGACATGTAACTGTTCATAGTAGTCTCTTATGATTTTTTTATATTTCTGTGGTATCTGTTGTTATTTCTCCTCTTTCATTTCTTATTTTGTTTATTTGAGTCTTCTCTCTTTTCTTCCTGGTGAGCCTGGCTAGCAGTTTGTCAGTTTTGTTTATTTTCAAAAAAAAAGAAAATGGCTGTTGGTTTTATTGATCTTTTCTATCTTTTACTATTTTATTTATTTCTTCTCTGGTCTCTATTATTTCTTTTCTTTTGCTGATTTTGGGTTTGTTTTTTCTTCTTTTTCTAATTATTTTAGGTGATGGTTTAAGTTGCTTACTTGAGATTTTTCTTTTTTATTGAAGAAAGCCTATATCACCATGAACTTCCTTCTCAGACCTACGTTTGTCACGTCTTACCAACTTTGTGATGCTGTGCTTTCATTCTGGTTCATCTCAAGGCATTTTCTAATTTCTTCTTTGGTTTTTGTCATTGGCCTATTAGTTTTTCAGCAGCATGTTGTTAGTCTCCACTCTTCCTTCCTTTCCCATTTTTTTCCTTCTGTGGCTGATTTCCAGTTTCATGCTGTTGTAATCAGAAAAAATGCTTGACATAATTTCTATCTTCTTTAATTTGTTGAGGCTTGTTTTGTGACCTAGTATGTGATTTATCCTAGAGAATGTTCCATTCCTGCTTGAAAAGAATGTGTATTCTGGGTTTGGAGGATGAATTGTTGTATAGGCATCACGAGGTTGCAGCTGCCAGTGTGAGGCTCTCTACCCTGATTATTAGCAAGCCAGCACACATGCACTCTTCTTGAGTAGAGACTGTTTCTCTGACAGTTCTATCTGTCTTATTGGATTTCTCAGCAGAAAAGAGGGCTGTCTCCTCTCTGCACAAACAGAGGACTGGGATGTCCAAATTATAGCTCACCCCGCTCACTCCCACACGTCCACCCAAGTGGGCCTTCTTGGCCTAACAAATCCCTCCCAGGAACAGTCATCCTGATTTGATTGGTGCCTTTTTTCCATCATCCTTGGTTACATGGTGATCTTTCTTGCAGCTTTGACGGTATAGGAGTTCTGTCAGTTTCTAGTTAATTTTCCATCATAATTGTTCTGTATGTAGATTTTGTGTGTGTGTATTTGTGGGGAAGATGAGCTCCATGTCCTCCTACTCCATTATGATCCCTTCCCCTCAGTCTTAATTTATTTTTTCATTTACAATTCACCATCACATGTAAAATAACATCACCCAAAACTCTAGGAAAGTATGAAATTAAGTTTTGTTGTATGTACTTATAATGTATATACCAGTAATATATATCTGAATATGCTTAGTTCAGGTTGTAGATAGGATAAAGTGGTATTTAGGAGGGGATGTATATCAAACCACAATCAAATTACCATATTTCATTGAATCTAAGATGCCACTGATATATTAGTATCTTATTTACCACCAAGAAAGAACTAATTGAAGAAAGTATCATTTATAAAATAACCCAATTTCAGAAATATTAACATGAGGGAAAAACATCATCTTGAAAATTGACAAAGTATAGTAGTGATAACTAGAATAGTTTATACTACTCTTTTCTGCTAAATAATTGATTCACTACTACTAAAGTCTCTGTATTTATACCATGTTTATTGGTAAATATATATGAAGGACATAGGTGTAAATATTTACAGGTAACAGATATATATAAGAAAGTAAGCATGTATATAACTTTTTTGTAGATCAAATAATAGGGGGATGCTTTTGAAAACTGAACTTAAACCATCCTTTAGAGCAGAGTTTATTGCCTTGCTGACTACAAATTGCATGTATCATTCAAAAACTGACTCTGATTGTCTGTGTCCTTTTACCTCTAGTACCTCCACATATTAGTCTTTAGTTCAGCCTAACTTCTCTTGAAGCAATCAGATCCTGGAGTAATTCCACGGCTCATATCTGTTGTCCACGCCACACAAAGGGAGGCAGTCATCCTAACTTTGTTAGTTGGAGGCCCAGGGTTCACTCTGATAGGCCAGTCTGAGTCACATGCAATTCAGTGGGGTCATTAGGAGCATGGATTCCACAGCCAAACTGCCTGAGTTCAGAATCCAACCCAGCTCACTATTTATAGCTCTGAGATTCAGAGTAGCACCAAGAGAGGGTTATAATAGTCCCTACCTCTTGTGGTTGTTATAAGGATTAAATGGACTAACACAGTGCTTAGAACAGTGCCTGGTACTTAGTATATACTATGAAAATGTTATTGATGATGCTGGTGGTGATGGTGATATCATTCATTCCTGAAACAATCGCTGTGACTAGAGGGAGACTGTACTGAATGGCTTAACTAGGTCAGAAGTCACCTCCCAGGTGATAGGCAACATTTGCTTCTCTGGAATCACATGGATCACCAAATAGGGGCTTTGAGAAGGAAAATTAGGCCACTGAGGCATAGAAAGAAGGTAGGAGTAACCAACGAATGTCTACTACCCAAATCATGGTTTAAATACACAGGGCTATTTGGCAAATCATATTCTGAAATGAAGACCATCTGTTCAAGGTAAATAATCATCCTTTGCCTTCTATCTTTGACAAATATCTATTTTCATGTACCAAGTTTCCATGCTATATGAAGTATACACTTAAAAAATGATACTTGGACTCCCCTTTTCCTCATATATTTCCAATCATTTTACTACTCAGTCATAACTTGTTGACAGCCTACTGTGTGCCAGGCTTAGCAATGAGTAAACTGTGCATGGATTCTGGCCTCGGGGAATCTGCAGCCTTACAGAATGTTCTTAGCAAGCGTTAATCTTCCTTTAGCTAGATCCATATTACATAAGATAAAAGGGCAAATGAGACCCTAGAAAATCATGATGTGACTTTTTTGGGTGAGTAGATTATTTTTTACTATAGTATTATAATTTCAAATATTCTCCTATGTGTCTGTCTTCCCTATCAGACTACGAGGGGCCTGAAGGCAGACGCAGCACCTTATTCAATTTTTTACCTATAACACCCAAGGTACTGCCTGGAGCATCATACGTCTTCCGAGCTTTTAAGTAATTGATTTAGTTCCTTCTCCAAAAAACTGCTAATAATAAGGATGGGTGGAATGGATTCAAATTAGGTAGAAGGAGATAGTCCCTGCGTATTTATCCAAAAATATTTCTGATTTTGCTATTTATGATAACTTGAGGTATAAATTTACCTTCCCATTATCTACATATCAAAACAAAATACAGCATATAATCTACCTCTGAAACGAAACGCCAATTTTTAGCTGAGCCTTTTCCCCGTATTCCCTTGGAAGTAGGTATGACCATGTGGCTCAGACCTGACCAGTAAGATGTGTTAAGTATTCAATGATACTTCCTGAAAGCCCCCCTTTTCTTAAGTTTTCCTTATTTGTTTTTTAGCTGTGCCGGATCATCACTGTTGCATAGGCCTCCCTCTTGTTGAGGAGAGCGGGGCTGCTCTCTGGTGCTGGGTGTGGGCTTACCATTACGGTGGCTTCTCTTCCTGTGGGGCTCGGCTCTGGGATGCATCGGCTGCAGTGGCCGCGGCGGGGGGCTCAGCTCTAGAGCAGAGGCTCGATAGTAGCGGTGCGTAGGCTGAGCTGCTCAGGGCCTGTGAGATCTTCCTGGGTCAGGGTCCTGGGTATGATGGATTCTTTAACACTGAACTACCAGGGAAGCCCCTGAGAGCCTCTTTAAAATCTCAAAGTCTTTACCAAGAAGAAAGGAGACAGGCAACATCCGTCATCCCTGCTGCTGGCTGGCATTTGAATGGAATGGCTGGAACGCAAACAGCCGGGTAAAGACAGTGGTGGGGAACAAGAAAGGAACCTCTGCCCAGCACGCATGGAAGCACCATGTCAGCCTGGGCAGCCTGTCTCAGCTTCTCTATGAGGAAGGAAGAAAGAAAATCCACCTGTTCAAACCCTTGTTGTTTGTTTTTGGGGGCTGTTTGCCTTTTGTTAAAGGTGGCCAAATGTAATCCTGTGTGAAACTCACACCCATGTTTCTGGTTCCTGGATAGCCAGGAACCAGATAATCAACCTACATACCTATTTTTCAAAGACCACTTATTTATGAGCTCTATGCCATTTCTTGGAAACAAGTTTTATATATTATTAAATGAAAATATTTAGCTTCCATGATTTTGTGTATCTTTAAAATGTGCAAATTCCATTTCTTGGAGAATCTATTACTAAGAGTTCTTAATTCAAAAAGAATGAGGAGAAAAGAAGGCATTTCTTCCCCTGCAGAAGTCACCGTGGCTGCCGGGAGCCTGCGCTCTCCTTGCCCTTTCTATGGCCACTCTGAGCGTGAGAAGCAGGAAGGGAGACAGAAACAACGGTGGGTGAGGGGGGTGCTCCAGAGTTACTCCTTATTACTCGGAAATCATGGTAGCTAGCTTTTCAAAAACTCGCAGCCCTTTTCTCCAGGACTTGTTATATAATGAACTTCACTCAGGTTCTAAACCCTGTGACAAAACCAGGGCCAGGATTATCCTCACTGTGAGGTTGAGGGGTTCAGGAAGGTGCTAGAACTCCGCCAGCCAGTGGTTTTGTGGGGAGGGCGCTGTGTAGCACTCGGGCATGCTGCTGTTTCCTACACACTCACGGGTCTGACCCATTAGAGTAAAAGCGCTCCTTTTTAAGGTAAAGGTGAAATAACTCAAAGGTGTGCTCCTCCTCAGTCTGACTTAACAAAGGCTCCCAGGGGACCATCAGAGATTGGGCAATCAATATCCATCCTACTTTCCCTTTTCTGGATTTCAGATTTCGCTAGTAGACTTCGGTGAAACAGTTAACGGAGTGGTAGATTAAGGCACCAGCAGGAGAGCCTTACTGATATTTCAGTCTCTTCCCAGACTGTGCTTCTGAATGACTTAGACCCTGTTTGCTGGCTGGTGGACCCCCTGACTATCAAACCTGCCAGCACACTTCAACTGGCACCAAGCAAACATATGGTGTCAGGGTCAATATTTACCTTCATTTGACATGTACAATACTGCATCTATTTATTTATTTAGCAGGCAATTAGGCTTCACAGAGCAAAATCCCTTTGTTCTCTATTTGGGTTACTAGATATCAGAGCCTTGGCAAACAGCTTTGAGACAAAACCATCTAACCCTTAGTGTGCAGTCTTTGTGTACCATTGTTATTCCTATGAGAGGAAAAAAGAACATATAAACATATACACAAAGTATATATTGAGAATATGTTATTATATATAGAAGAATACATTATTAGTAATAAGGTAAATATTAACATATATTTATATATTATTTGTATCTTTATATTTAATATATACATTTAGATAGAAAAAATATTTATATATACACTATAAATATATATTACTTGAGAAACATAATGTTCTTTTTAATATAGGCATATATCATGTCAATGTGTTGTATGTGGTTTTGGTACCTTGAGAGGCTTTTGCAAATAGGAAAGATTATTTAGGAACTTCATTTTTAATAAGTTATGTGTTAATATTAAAAATGGAAAGTCTAGGCCTTTTTTGAGGTTTTAGTTCACTTACAAATATTATCATTTGGTTTTTACAGCTGATAAATTTTTACATGACTTTTAAGGAAGACTTGATTAATATATTAAATTAATGTATAAGCTGAGTTAATTTAAAGAAATACCCTCAAACATTTTAAGCTGTATTTATACATTTTATTTTCATGTTAAGTATTTCAACTATCTAACACACAAGCCAACTATTTTAAGAATGTAAATTACTCTTACACTTTTTAATGTTTTAAGATTTCTAATCCTATTTTTAAACTTACTAACATATCCTTATATTTTTCCAACTTAAAGTCACAAGTCACAAATTAATAATTCAACTACAAATTTATATTGGAAGCAAGGTTACTTGTTTACTCTAATGGACTCAGTTCTGTTAAATATTTATAGCAAATACTTCAAGTAACAAATATGCACAAATCTCTTAAGACAGGAATTATTGATATCCTAACTTTGTCTCTGTATTTAATTCTGAATCTTCCTGAGAGTAAAAGATGCTTTATAACTAAGGAAACAGTGTCATTGCAAATAATTGGGGGGTTACTGTCTCAACATGCTAACATTTCTTCAAGATCACAGATATTACCTGGAACATGAGGTTAGGGGTTAAAAATATGTGGCACCATCTTCCTCCCAGGCCTGACAATCATGCTGAGCCCCTTCTCAGAGTCACTTTGTCAAAACCAAGGGACTGGGTTTAAGACTACCCTGTCCCTACATCGAAAAAGCAAGAAAAACGTTTATTTCTGCTTTATTGACTATGCCAAAGCCTTTGACTGTGTGGATCACAATAAATTGTAGAAAATTCTGAAAGAGATGGGAATACCAGACCACCTGACCTGCCTCTTGAGAAACCTATATGCAGGTCAGGAAGCTGGGCTGGAGGAAGCACAAGCTGGAATCAAGATTTCTGGGAGAAATATCAATAATCTCAGATATGCAGATGACACAATCCTAATGACAGAAAGTGAAGAGGAGCTAAAAAGCCTCTTGACGAAAGTGAAAGAGGAGAGTGAAAAAGTTGGCTTAAAGCTCAACATTCAGAAAACGAAGATCATGGCATCTGGTCCCATCACTTCATGGGAAGTAGACGGGGCAACAGTGGAAACAGTGTCAGACTTTATTTTTTGGGCTCCAAAATCACTGCAGATGGTGATTGCAGCCATGAAATTAAAAGATGCTTACTCCTTGGAAGGAAAGTTTTGACCAACCTACACAGCATATTGAAAAGCAGAGACATTACTTTGCCAACAAAGGTCCGTCTAGTCAAGGCTATGGTTTTTCCAGTGGTCATGTATGGATGTAAGAGTTGGACTGTGAAGAAAGCTGAGCGCCGAAGAATTGATGCTTTTGAACTGTGGTGTTGGAGAAGACTCTTGAGTGTCCCTTGGACTGCAAGGAGGTCCAACCAGTCTATCCTAAAGGAAATCAGTCCTGGGTGTTCATTGGAAGGACTGATGCTAAAGCTGAAACTCCAATACCTTGGCCACCCTGATGCTGGGAGGGATTGGAGGCAGGAGGAGAAGGGGATGACAGAGGATGAGATAGCTGGATGGCATCACCGACTTGATGGACATGAGTTTGAGTGAACCCTGGGAGTTGGTGATGGACAGGGAAGCCTGGCATGCTGCGATTCATGGGGTTGCAAAGAGTCGGACATTACTGAGCGACTGAACAGAACTGACCCTATAGGGTAGTGGGCTCTAAACAATGGGAGTGCTCAAATCTATTCTCTTCTTCTGCGGTCCCTACCCCTGCATTTGAGGCAGTAACTTGGAAGATGTCTCCTTTCTCTACCTCCATTTATAATCTATCCAATCACCAGGTTATTCCATTTCTCTTACAACCTCTGAAATCTCTCTCAAATCCGCCCCTTTTCTCTGTCTCCAGGCTTCATTATTCCTGCCTCCAGTTACTCAGCAGCCCCCCAGCAGTCTCACCTGTCCAGGGGCTCTACCATGAGCCTCCTCCTTCGATCATGTTAATAACAACTATCCACCATCACCGCCATTTACAAATGCCTTCTGCATCCCTGGCAACAAGCTAGGTGTTCTACCTATGTTTTCATGCTGGCTTTCATGAGACCCCTGCATGAGACAAATTATTCGCCTTATTTTAAAATGAGTATATCAATGCTCAAAAAGTTTAAGTAACTTTTTCAAAACCCTAGAGCTAGGGCAGAGATAAATCAGGATTCAAACTCAATGTTTAGCATTTCCCCAAACAAATCTTGTCTCCCTTTTCTACCTGTAACACTCGTACTGTTTTCCAAAACTATATTCATTGATCTCTTCCTTTGAAAAGACTGCCCTACTCCTGACGCCCATCTAATTTAGGTATCTCTGCCTCTTATCTTCCATAGAACTTATATACATTCCTTTGTCACTAAGCTCTAAGCACGCTTTACTATAGATGACTCACTCATATTTCTTTACCCTTCCAGCACCAAGAAAAATGCCTGCCATGCTGACATGTAAATGTGAGTGAGGATAGGGTGGGGAGAAACAGCAAACAGCCCTTGCTGTGACTCAAGCACAGGTTTTATTTAGAGAGCAGAAGATTCCATCGCTTACCAGTCCAGTGACCTTGGATAAATCATCTAACCTCTCTAATCTTAATGATCAAACAAGAATAATAATTCCTCTTACTGGGTTGTTGTGAGAATAAAATTAAAACATATAATTATGAGGCATATTGCTTGACCCATAAATAGGAAATAGCTTGCCATTACCATATGACCATTAGGATCATATTGTTATGGTTACTGACTATCAAAGAAGTCATTTCTGAGTAGATGATGTGAATGAGATGTATAAAAGTGGAGGATGTTGCAGGCCAAATCTTGGCCTCTCTGGGGACCAGCAATAAATCTGTGATTTCAGCATCTGCTGTACCTCTAGAGGCAGCTCCTGTTGAACCCAGTCAGAGGACACTGAAACTCTCTTTTCCATGGTTTACTCTAATTGAAATCCACAGACATTTACTGAGCTGCCATTGTGCATCAAATACACAGCCTTGTAGAAGACACTCTAATTAGGCACTCTAACTGCCCTCCAGGAGCTGGTTCTGCTGCTGACACGAAAGAGACTAACACACACCACTGTGGACCCAGTGAGGACGTTGCTGGCCTGGCCCCAGTGGTGCTGGGAGAATACAAAGCGGGTAAAGAAAGAGACAGTCAGATGAATCACTCATCAGCCTGGAGCGGGTATGGATTGTGGAAAGCCCAAAGCAGCTACAAGATGAAATACTGAAATTGTAGACCAAGCTTGAGAGTTCTCAAGTAAACTTCCCATGCTTGGGTACCACAGATTGATATACCTAAATCAAAGCCCTCAGATATACCCAGACTCAGACATTCTGTATGTGACTTTGTGTAGAGCCAGACAGTGTTGTGACAGACTTGAATCTCTGTTCCACTTTACCCTCTTCTAAACAATTTTTGGTAGATTATCTCATTGGATTCTCATAACCAAACATGGCACTTTCTCTTGCCATTAAAAAAAAACAACAACACCTAGTTAATACTCAGTTTTTGCCTGTGTTGTGTGATTTAATAGTCCTGGAAGACATCAATTCCAAAAGCTCTCCATCTCCCAGAAATTTTACCACCACTAGTACATTTCTTTGGGTTAAAGTGGACTCCAGGAAGGTCACATGTCAAGTTGCTGTCTTGTATATTTTGGTGATTTAGTCAATTATCTTAGTAAATAAATGAGAGCACAAAATAAGCAAATACTCCTTGAGCACCTACTATGTGCCAGATAAACTAGAGGGTGGGGCACAGGAGAGAATGGGATGCAATCCCTGCCCTGTGGCAGCTCACTGCTTAATGCTTAGAGACTTCTGAAGCCTGAAGCGCTCCTGAGGGTTGCCCTGTGGTCCAGAGTTCTGGGTAATCCAGGATAGCAGGAGGGCTCAGACCAGAAAGGTAAGAGGAAGAGCTTACTGTAAGTTTGAGCTGTCTCACACTTTGATCTAGGGCAGGTGTTTCCTGAGCTGCTTCAGTCTATTCTGTCTCTGCCTCCTGAGACATCTGCATTGTACCAGCCCGCAGTTCAGTTCAGTCGCTCAGTCCTGTCCAACTCTTCTGCGTCCCCATGGACTGCAGCACACCAGGCTTCCTTGTCCATCACCAGCTCCCAGAGCTTACTCAAACTCATGTCCATCGAGTCGGTGATGCCATCCAGCCATCTCATCCTCTGTCATCCTTCTCCTCCTGCCCCCAGTCCCTCCCAGCATCAGGGTCTTTTTCAGTGAATCAGCTCTTCGCATCAGGTGGCCTACGTATTGGAGTTTCAGCTTCAACATCAGTCCTTCCGATGAATTTTCAGGACTGATTTCCTTTAGGGTGGACTGGTTGGACCTCCTTGCAGTCCAAGGGACTCTCAAGAATCTTCTCCAACACCACAGTTCAAAAGCATTAATTCTTCGGCACTCAGCTTTCTTTATAGTCCAACTCTCACATCCATACATGACTACTGGAAAAACTATAGCTTTGATTAGACCAACCCTTGTTGGCAAAGTAACGTCTCTGCTTTTTAATATGCTGTCTAGGTGGGTCATAGCTTTTCTTTCAAGGAGTAAGCGTCTTTTAATTTCATGGCTGCAGTCTCCATCTGTAGTGATTTTGGAGCCCAAACAAATAAAGTCTCTCACTGTACCACCCTACTTTTGGGTATTTGTGTAGGTGGCCTGTGACTTTGCATCCTGAGTGCTTTGATAGTACCCACTCCTTTCAGGTCACTGCCCTCGTGTCAGACCCTCATTTTCTTATGTCTGGACTTGTCTTCACAGCCGGTTGCCCATCTCCCTGTCTCCAGCCCTGTGACTGTCCATCACTGTCTACACCGCAGCCAGGGCATCCTTCTGAAGCACTACATCTGATCTTCATCACTTTCCACTCCCCAGGTAAGATTCTGCTAGGGGTTCCCATGGCAGATACAAGCTCCCGAGCACATACCCAATTCTCACCCTGTGTTCTTTTCCCTGCAAACACTCACTCATCTGGTTCTAGCCAAAATGAACTATAGCCCAAGGAAGATATGATGTATGCTTTTATTTCTAATTGGCGCCTCCAGATTTCTTTCCCCAAAGTTGTAGCAGTTATTTCTCCCCATGCTCACTAGCCTTTTAAAATTCTGCGAACCTGATGTGTGAAACCAATATCTTGTTGTTTAAAGCAGTATTTTCCTCTGACCTCCAATATAGCTGGACATATTTTTATAGGTTTATTGAGGATTAGGATTTCCTCCTCTTAAATTGTCTTTCCATAATCTTTGCTCGACTTTCTGTGGTTTTCCTTTGCTCATTAATTTGTAGAAGCTCCCTGTGATACTAACTTTTTGATTTTCTAGTAAGCAGAATGCGTGCTAAGTCATCTCAGTTGTGTCTAACTCTTTGTGACCCCACGGACCGTAGCCTGCCAGACTCCTCTGTCCATGGGATTCTCCAGGCAAGCATACTGCAGTGGGTTGCCATGCCCTCCTCCAGGGGAATCTTCCCGACCCAGGGATCACACCTGTGTCTCTTGTGTCTCCTGCATGGGCAGGTGGATTCTTTACCACCTGGGAAGCCAGTAAACATAATAGCTAACCAGTACTGAATACTTTTATGTACAAGGCGCTATTTCCGCAGTCAATTCTAGGTCTTTGATTTTGTTCATGTTGTATTTGCCTAAATACAACATGAATTAGTAATGTCTAACAGATGTTTAACATTAATAAATGTTTAACAACTAATGGATAAAGGAATGAGTGAATGAACTGAATGAATGAAATGTGTAAGTTTATTTGTCGTCAAAGACGAGCTTGTTGATCGGGGGCTCTGTCATCCTAGGATTCTTCTGCATTGCCTCGTGCCCCGTTTTCCCCTTTCAAATCACCCCTCTCTGCCTCTTGCTTGACTAGCTAGTAACTACGCTAGAGAGTTTGAATAAATGCTTTCAGAATGAGAAGAATGCCTTTCTCTCCTTTAAACGTTGTGCTTTGGAAAAAGCCTCAGGAAACACACTCAGGTGAGAGGAGGAAATGCTTCTTGTTTCATGAATTGTATAGAGAGAGCCATTATTAGTTACCAGAAAATGATATGCCTAGCATGTAGGAACATAAACAATCTTGGTAATGAGGCTACTAAAATTTTAATGTTATTTCTTTTATATAATGTATCCTTCTGGGAGGAGTTTATAAAATCTTTCCTGGCTTGTTTATGAAGCACCAACCAGCCTGCAGAACTCTAGAGGGATTTCTTCCTTGTTTCTACAAGGAGGCAAATCCACAGCAACTGAGCAAAACAGAATGGCCCCAAAATATTAAGCCAAAATCAGAGAGGTTTCACCTCCAAAGCTTGGACTGAATGATTTTCTTTTAATTTTAGAGGAGCTTTTCCTTTGGATTTATGCCAGTATACCCCATTGTAATTCTAGATTAAGCTATTCATTCAGAACCCTCTCTCCATCCCTTATTCTGAGACTATAAAACAGCCTCAACCTCTCCTTTCTTGTCTTCCCTTCCCTTCCTCCTCCCTCCCTGGTTTTCCTTTAACAGTTCTTTTCCTTAAATGACTCATAAATTAAAGTCCATACATTTGGGACCCATTGTGCGTTATTTGCAGATAAAACACTTAAGTGTTTCATTTGGAATCAAACACAGTTTCCTGAGGAAATAACTGAAATCACAGAATTGTTGAATAAGCTGATAAGCCAAATCAGGTCACCAGGCAAAAGTTATCTTTCTTCCACCAAAGAATCTAAAGCAGCTTTATAAAAACACACAAGCAATAAGGGCCTTGGTCCAGAAATCACCTAGGTTGGACCTTAAATATAGGGCTGCAGGCTGTTAGAAAATAAAGGTTTCAATAAAAATGAAGAGCAGCACCAGCTCCCACGAGCTCATCAGGTATTACTGCAAAAACTGCCTCCCTGATCTCAGGGGGAGGAGGGAGAGAAAATAGCATTGATTAAGCTCTCAGAACAAAAAAGATGGAGAAACTCTATACAGCTGACTGGCTCAGATCATGAACTCCTCATTGCCAAATTCAGACTGAAATTGAAGAAAGTAGGGAAAACCACTAGAGCATTCAGGTATGACCTAAATCAAATCCCTTACAGTTATACTGTGGAAATGACAAATAGTTTCAAGGGATTAGATCTGATGGACGGAGTGCCTGAAGAACTATGGATGGAGGTTCGTGACATTGTACAGGAGGCAGGGAGCAAGACCATCCCCAAGGGAAAAAAAAATGCAAAAAGGCAAAATGGTTGTCTGAGGAGGCCTTACGAATAGCTGGGAAAAGAAGAGAAGTGAAAGGCAAAGGAGAAAAGGAGAGATATACCCATTTGAATGCAGAGTTCCAAAGAATAGCAAGGAAAGGTAAGAAAGCCTTCCTCAGTGATCACTGCAAAGAAATAGAGGAAAACAATGAAATGGGAAAGACTAGAGATCTCTTCAAGAAAATTAGAGATACCAAGGGAACATTTCATGCAAAGATGGGCTCAATAAAAGACAGAAGTGCTATGGACCTAACAGAAGCAGAAGATATTAAGAAGAGGTGCCAAGATTACACAGAAGAACTATACAAAAAAGATCTTCATGACCCAGATAACCACGATGGTGTGATCACTCACCTAGAGCCAGACATCCTGGAATGAGAAGTCAAGTGGGCCTTAGGAAGCATCACTATGAACAAAGCTAGTGGAGAAGATGGAATACCAGTTGAGCTATTTCAAATCCTAAAAGATGATGCTGTGAAAGTGCTGCACTCAATATGTCAGCAAATTTGGAAAACTCAGCAATGGCTACAGGACTGGAAAAAGTCAGTTTTCATTCCAATCCCAAAGAAAGGCAATGCCAAACAATGTTCAAACTACCACACAATTGCACTTTCCTCACACGCTAGTAAAGTAATGCTCAAAATACTCCAAGCCAGGCTTCAACAGAATGTGAACCGTTAAATTCCAAATGTTCAAGCTGGTTTTAGAAACGGCAGAGGAACCAGAGATCAAATTGCATACATCCATTGGATCATCGAAAAAGCAAGAGAGTTCCAGAAAAACATCTACTTTTGTTTCATTGACTATGCCAAAGCCTTTGACTGTGTGGATCACAACAAACTATGGAAAATTCTAAAAGAAATGGGAATACCAGACCACCTGACCTGCCTCCTGAGAAATCTGTATGGAGGTCAAAAAGCAACAGTTAGAACAGGACATGGAACAACAGACTGGTTCCAAATCGGGAAAGGAATATGTCAAGGGTATATATTGTCACCTTACATATTTAACTTATATGCAGAGTACATCATGTGAAATTCCAGGCTGGATGAAGCACAAGCTGAAATCAAGATTGCTGGGAGAAATATCAATAACCTCAGATATGCAGATGACACCACCCTTACGGCAAAAAGTGAAGAGGAACTAAAAAGCCTCTGGACGAAAGTGAAAGAGGAGAGTGAAAAAGTTGGCTTAAAACTCAACATTCAGAAAACTAAGATCATGGCATCAGGTCCCATCACTTCATGGCAAATAGATGGGTAAACAATGGAAACAGTGACAAAATTTATTTTCTTGGGCTCGAAAATCACTGCAGATGGTGACTGCAGTTATGAAATTAAAAAGCACTTGTCCCTTGGAAAAAAGCTATGATCAACCTAGACAGCATATTTTTTAAAAAAAGCAGAAACATTACTTTGCCAGCAAAGGTCCATCTAGTCAAAGCTATGGTTTTTCCAGTAGTCATGTATGGATGTGAGAGTTAGACTATGAAGAAAGCTGAGCACTGAGGAACTGATGCCTTTGAGCTGTGGTATTGTGAGAAGACTCTTGAGAGTCCCTTGGACTGCAAGGAGATCCAGCCAGTCCATCCTAAAGGAAATCAGTCCTGAATATTCATTGGAAGGACTGATGCTGGACTCCAATACTTTGGCCACCTGATGTGAAGAACTGACTCATTGGAAAAGACCCTGATGCTGGGAAAGATTGAAGGCAGGAGGAGAAGGGGATGACAGAGGATGGCATCACTGATTCGAGTGACATGAGTTTGAGTAAGCTCCAGCAGTTGGTGAGGGACAGAGAAGCCTGGTGGGCTGCAGTCCATGGGATCGCTAAGAGTCTGACAGGAGTGATCGACTTCCCTTTCACTTTTCACTTTCATGCATTGGAGATGGAAATGGCAACCCACTCCAGTGTTCTTGCCTGGAGAATCCCAGGGACAGGGGAGCCTGGTGGGCTGCCGTCTATGGGGTCGCACAGAGTAGGACACGACTGAAGCGACTTAGCAGCAGCAGCAGCATGAACTCAGTATTGTCACATTTTCCAAAGAAGAAAGCCTCAAATCCCAATTTTTTTGTAAAATTTCTTCTGTTTAAAAATGGACAGCTAATTGCAATTTTTAAAAAATACTGTGTCAGCAAAATACTACTGCAAGGCCAAATTTGACTGAGCAGCCAGATAACAATCTCTGCAATAAACTGCTATATAGTATTTAAAATATATAGCAGTGAATGTCACAAAGTATTGCCATTTCCCTGTTCTTGTCTCCTTAACTTTTGGAAATATCTTAAACATAGAATAGCTACTCTTACAATATGTTGACATAAAATGAGCTTTTTAAATGTTTGAAATATGATACTGAAACCTCCCTCCACCCCAACCCTCTAGCACCATTTGGGACGCCTGGGGTTTCCTATGCAGTGACTGAAAATATAGGAACCTTTCTAATTAAGTGCACTTATCACCTGTACTTCATTGGTCTTCTTGTGGTGTTTTCCCCCTCCGCATGGCTGTCTCAAGATCTACAGGGTACTCCTGTGCATATTCTAAAACTCAAGCCCTCCCGACACTGCAAACCCTCACTGATTTTACAAAAGGGAAGGTCATTTTTTTCTCTTTAACCCCAACCAGCCTGTCACATCCAAAATATAGCTAATGCAGCTCTTACTGAAACAGTGTGCAAATTAGGGAAAGAGAACTTTAACTCCGAAGCTCTTCACTAACATTTTTTGGGAGAGTATCAGAACGTGCAAATCCCTGACTTCCTCGTGAATGGGCTCCCTTACAGTTGGCAGCACACAATCTGTACACCAACAAGAGGTGGTCCTGTGTTAGTCCCCTCCAGGAACACCTCACCAATCCACCCTCAAACTCCTTTTGGCATCTCATAAACCCATGGCCCTTGGTTTTCAACTTCCTGTCTTCACAGTTACTCAACAGGCAATAGTGAGGACCTAAACACTGTGTTCGGAGAAGGCAATGGCAACCCACTCCAGTAGTCTTGCCTGGAAAATCCCGTGGACAGAGGAGCCTGATAGACTGCAGTCCATGGGGTCGCTAAGAGTTCGGCACTACTGAGCAACTTCACTTTCACTTTTCACTTTCATGCATTGGAGAAGGAAATGGCAGCCCACTCCAGTGTTCTTGCCTGGAGAATCCCAGGGATGGGGGAGCCTGGTGGGCTGCCATCTCTGGGGTCGCACAGAGTCGGACACGACTAAAGCGACCTAGCAGCAGGAGCAGCAAACACTGTGTTCCCAGGCCTACATCTAAATCCTGTAGGGACTGACAAGCAGAGTCACCTTTGTTGGGCTGTGTGAGAGGGATGCTTAGAACAGCCTGGAACAGGGTGACATGTGGCATCTTTCTAAGGATTCTTTCCAGGCTCCAGAAAAGAGACTGAAAATTAATAGCCAGAACTGAAAACTACTTCAATCTATCTTAAGACATATATTTTTGTTTACTCTTGTTTTGGCATGTACATTGTTTCCTAAAACTTGGATTTTAATGCTTTTAAGATTTTAACCATTCCTTTCAATTGACTTATATACTGTGTGAATTAAGAGGTAGATTCTGCTTGTAAAGCAAAAGGACCAAAGTAACAGTGACTTAAATGGGATGGTTTGGGTTTTCTCTCATGTAATGTAGTTCTAGCATGAATAGTACAGAGCCAGGGTGACAGACCCATGGTGTCTGAGCCCCCGGCCCCTTCCGTGGTGTTGCTCAGCCAGCCCTGAGGTATGGTCCTTATCTGAGTGGCCTACAATCACTGACTACCACCAGGAACAGGGTCCTGCTGATGAGAAAGAGAAAGGAGGAGGGGGAAGTGCGTGCATTCTCTGTAACTGCACAACCCAGAAGTCACACCTGTCATCTCTGCTCATACATCATCGGCCAGAACTTTATTACGTGGCATCTTAGTCTTCTTAAGCTGCCATAACCAAGTACCACAGGCTGTGCAGTGCAAATAACAGAATTATTTTTTCTCACAGTTCTGGAGGCTGGGAAGCCCCAGATTAAGGTGCTGGCTGATTCAGTTTCTGGTGATAGCTCTCTTCTTGCCTTGTAGACAGGGGTCTTCCCCTGTGTCCCCACATGGTGGAGAAAGATCTCTTCCTCTTCTTAGACGTTACAGTCCTGTTGGATTAGTGGCCCACCCTTAGAACCTCATTTACCTCTGATTACCTCCTAATGGCCTTTTCTCCTGATACAGTCACACAGTGCTGGAGGGGTAGGGTGGGGGCATACTGCTGCTGCTGCTGCTGCTGCTAAGTCGCTTCAGTCGTGTCCAACTCTATGCAACCCCATAGACGGCAGCCCACCAGGTTCCCCCATCCCTGGGATTCTCCAGGCAAGAACACTGGAGTGGGTTGCCATTTCCTTCTCCAATGCATGAAAGTGAAAAGTGAAAGTGAAGTCGCTCAGTTGTGTCTGACTTCGCGACCCCATGGACTGCAGCCTTCCAGGTTCCTCCATCCATGGGATTTTTCCAGGCAAGAGTACTGGAGTCGGTTGCTGTTGCCTTTTCCAGGTGGGGGCATATTAGGCTTCAAATTGTGAACTTGAGAGACACAATTCAGTCCATGGCACATGGCTTCACATAGTTGCAAGGGAGCTTGGGAAGTGCAGGGTGTCTTCTAAGCAGGATTCTATTACTAATCCTGGAGGTCCATTAGTTGTCTCCTGTACAACTCAACTTTTACCTGCCTGGTTCTTCTAAGCATTTCCTTTGGCAACTCTGTTTGAATGTCTTTGTTCCTTTATTTTCAGTTTTCTGAGTCCCAACAACAGTCATATCTCTATTCAGAAATAAATACACTGTAAAGTCCACTGTGAAGATGTTCTTATTACCCACCACAGATCTCCCCATTGCTGTAGCTGAATGCTGTATTCAGCTGAATGTTGATTTAGCTTCTCAGAGAACAAAAGTAGCCAAAGAGCAAATGCTACTTGTATAAAGCTACTTTAATATAAGAAAGCTGTGTAAAACAAAGGACAGCAGTGCCACCTTTTGTTTTCCTGCTAATGACTGACTCGGCGTCTGCTCTGGAACCTGGTACCGTGACAGGAGTGGGCAGTGCTCGGAGACCCCTCGCTTGACTCGGAGAGCCGACCACATCCTGCAAAATTGGGTTTTAAAAATATGCAAATTAAGGTCAAACAGCCCCACATCGTAGATTTAATGGCTAATCTGTTCAGACAGCTGCTTCTTGGCCATTAAATTACAAGGTGACTGAGTTCATTAAGATTTTCACACACAACTAACTCCTCAAATTGTGTCTCATACTCTTCTAAGGCTTTCATGGACAAAGCTAGTCAGATGAGCTATGGTTATAGCAGAAAGAGCCAATCTGTCGCCATTGGTTTTCCAACAGACAAAGAGGCATTATTTTCAGGTTGATTAAAACTGGTCACTCAAGCCAAATTCCAGGATGAGGTCATGAAGATCAGTCACTGTGGGGTTTATTGCCAAAGGCAACTGGGGAGAGAGTCCAGTGTTCTTTGCTGAAAGATATAGTGCCAAAAATTCAAGTTAAACTTTAAAATTATGTTACCTTTATCTGTATTATCCTGCACACACTAAAAATAACAATATTAAGTGCAGGTCCTTAAATATTAGTCTTATGTAAGGACATTGTTCAAAATTTATACATCACTGGGTTAGATCAGGCATGGTTTATTATTATTGCTATTCTCTTTCCTCTTCTCAGACAACTGAAACCTTATTTGTTTTATAAATACATTTATAAGCAAAATAATGTGTAACACATTTCAGTCTGCTCATATAGTTTATTTAATATTATTTTGTTATTAAATATGAGAGAATTTTAGTAAGTGATTACTTCATCACTCAGACTTTCTCATGTGTAGTATGAATTACTTCCACAGAATTGTCTAGCTGATGAAATTACTTTAAATTCTTAAAGCAACTCTGAGTCTTTTATTAATACTATAAGAATGCTATGATAAAATCTCACAAATTGCCAACAATAAGGAAATGGCTGTTTTACCAAGTGAGAATTCTTAATCACAAAATATTTTTAAAGACAATTTACTCTTAATGTAGCACATATAATATGTAAATAAGGAATAAAATAAGCTAGTGTTTTTTTTTTGGACAATAAACACTAGCCATTTAATACTAAAATAATGTATTGCTAAAAATCAAAAGTTGAAGACACAAAGAATAAATTGTTACTTTATGAGCTCTTGATTTGGAAAATTTTTTAAATTGATCAATTTTGGACTAAACTGCCTTTTCTAACCAGTAAGGCCATAAAATTCACAGTACAAAAATTACTTTCAATCATAATTAATAGGAATCGGTTATAACTTTGTCAAAAATTTGAAATGAAATGATCATGAGATTTAAGAGTTCCATTGGTTCTTGGGATATAACCAAATGAATTAAGCTTTAAAATATGTGGAAAGTCCTATCCACATGCTTTGTTATTTATTTTTAAAAAATGGTTAGTAATCAAAATATCTTTTTTTAGGATGTCATTTTTTTAGTCATTTAAAATTACACTCAAAAGAAAATGAAATAATATAGAAAATAGTTATGATATAATGTTAAGTATAAAAAACAAGTTCTTAGATTTTTTTTTCTCCTCAAGGAATGAATTACTGAGGTGGGAAATGATTTGGGTTGTCACTGATAGAAACAATGAGAAAGAGCCATATTTAATGCCTCGTGATCTAACTCTGTGGCTTCCCCAGCGGCTCAGCAGTAAAGAATCTACCTGCAACGCAGGAGCCGCGAGAGACACGGGTTCCATCCCCGGGTGAGGGAGATTCCCCTGGAGGAGGACATGGAAACTCACTCCGATGTTCTTGCCTGGAGAATCCCATGGACAGAAGAGCCTGGCAGTCTGTGGTCCATGGGGTCGCAAAGAGTCAGACATGACTGAAGTGACTTAGCGTGCAGTACAATCTAACGCTGTAATTTTAACAGTGAAATACAACATTGAAAACATCAATTCCGCTTATCTCCAGTGTGGCATTTACTTGAAATCTGTGCATGTAAGCTACTTCTTCCAGTTTCTCCCCAGTATTCCAAATGTAAAAGTTTTGTGGAATATTGTGGACTCCAGGAGGTGCAGGCAGGAAGCACCTTTATTTTTCTCCCACTTTGATCTTCAGATATCTCCCATCCGGTTTCCCTGCTCACCCCCTGGATGAGAGCTTAAGCAGACCCCATAGGTTTGCAGTCCCTTTCAGAGCTAAAAAGGTTTTACTTTCTAGGACAGTATTAACAAATCCTGTATGATAAAATGAAAACTTGGATCTCTCCAGCTTCTCCCTACCACCACCCCCAGCCTAACAGAGGGCCTTGGTCTACTTCATGCTTTCACAATCCCCAGCATGGCTCTTCCACTTTTCTTCTCCTACTCTGTACACACCCTTTAGTTCCTCCAAGGTTGGAGGAAATAACAGGGAGAGGAGAGAGGTAAGGAATAAACACTGACTGGACAGATGCTGTCGTAACATGGTATTAGTGACCCTTGAGTGGCAGATGCACCAAAGCTGGCTCCTTCTTTGGGGAGGTTCTTTGTGAAAGCTTGGGCTAGAGGATCTGCCTCCATGAGTCACTCAGAAGGCTAGAAAGTTCATGCTGGTCATTGGCAGGGAGACCACAGTTTCTTTATACAAGGACCTCTCCTCAGGACTGCTTGAGTGTCCTTACAACATGACAACTGAGTTCCCCAAGAGCAATCAATACAAGAGAAAGGGAGGCAGAAAGCTCCATGTATGTATAATTAAGATTCAGAGGTCATACACTGTCAGCCTGTCGAGTATTCTATTGGGTATAGAGGCCAGGCATGATTTAATATGGGAGGAGACTGCAAGGCTATGAGTGCTAGGAGCCAGGAATCCTTGGGTGCGGTCTTGGAGGCTGGCTACCATATGTACCATCTTTAAAACATGGAAAAATTAAGTGAATGAAGGACAGGCATAGTAGATAAAGTATAAATATAGGATTGACATGAAGCAAGTAAGCTGATAATCTTTGTGTATAATGTGATCTACTGCCAAAAAGATGTAGCATCTTAGTTTTATGGAAAATAAGCCTATAGATAGACCTTAGTAATATCCTAGGATATTGTTTTTAGGGTTTTTTGAATTTTACACATTGACTTTATTATTATTAGTGACTTAATTGGGGGATCCGTAAACAAAGGTACGCATGAATGGAAAGGTGCAAAGTTTGAACCAAGGCATATCTGAGGTGTGTGTGAATAAATGATTTGGTTAAACCCTGTAACTCTGAGGTCAGAGACCTAGTTAATGCCTGTACAACAGAAGTTAATGCTCAGGATTTTGTTCTCAGGCTATTAATATTCATAGGTCTGGATGGTATTACTGTAAGTGAATTAATGAATGAGTAAGTATATCTATATAGAAGACAAGGAAAGCCATATGTGGTCCAATTATGAGTGTTTAATGTATTTTTGCTATTAATACATTTATAAAGTGCTCAATTCCAATATAAATCTATTTGGATAAATAGCATACAGAGATAAATGCCTGGAAATCAATGTTCTGCATTATTTGAGAAGTGCTGACTGTTTATTGAAAATAAGAAGATATGATCTAATTGATTATGTCTGGGAGTAATGACGGAGAAGGCAATGGCAACCCACTCCAGTACTCTTGCCTTGAAAATCCCGTGGATGGAGGAGCCTGGTAGGCTGCAGTCCAGGGGGTCGCGAAGAGTCAGACACGACTGAGCGACTTCACTTTCACTTTCACTTGGGAACTCTGCCTTGAAATAACACGAGGTCTGTGTATGCACTGATGTGGGCAGTGCATTCTCCAGACGACTGCTTACCCCCACCTCCCTAGATCTTGTTTTCAGTAGAATACCTCACACTGGCCACTCTGGCTCAGGGGACCTACTGTCCCTCTGGGGAAGCACAGCCTGCATTGCCTCCACTGCAGCAGTTCCCCTTGCCTGCTTCAGGGACCGGCCCAGAGAACCTAAAACCTTAGAGGTTTCCAGGCAGGAGGCAAGCCCCAGATCCTGGTCTTCTGTGAACACTCTCACCAGGGGCCACTCCAGGACCATTGCTTTTCATAAGGGCTTACAGAGGAGCCCACTCACTTGGCTGGAGTTGGGAGGGGGGTAACTCTGTCTCCCTTCCCCTGGAACGGGAGACCCATGCCACAGATTTCAGCACCCACCAAACTTCCAAGAAATCCTTATTCTCAGTCCTTTTCACTAAACCTTGAAGAGGTATCTGGGCCAGTGTGGCCTCTTACCAAGTCCTGTAGAGATGATCCAGCTCCTCTATTTAAAACATGGGTCTATCTGCCATGAATTGTTCTCAACTTTGTGGTCTCAGTTAAAATGAAAAATCCTGTTTGCTGTTATACAAAATACCCCTTGCTCATTAATAAATAATAGTCCTCTACTATTTCTACTCAATTCCAATAGATTACCCAAAAAATCAAATGGCAAGTCAGTTTCAAGTAGTCTTGGTTTTCTGCTCAATCACTCCAAGATGCTAAGGCTTTTTGAAATAGATTATATGAATATTCAGGTCAGTCTGTTTTCTGCAGTGACTCATAATTGGGATTCAGACAGGACCAGACTTGTCTGCTGATGTGGTATGGCAGGCCTGCCAGAAGGCTTGCTTTGTTTTGTTGGTTGAAAAGGAAAGAGGCAAGCGCCCAAGTCCCAAAGGGAAGCAGCTGTAGGGTAAAGGGTTAGAATTTCAGCGGCGTTCCTTAGGCAGCCCCATGGGTGTGGGGCTGAGTCGATGGAGAGAGCGGCTGCAGGCGGAAGCTGAAGGAACTGTTTTTATAGGGGCCTCTGTGTGACACCCTGAGACATGAGGATGTAGGCAGTGCCGAGGTAAGGGGAAGCTTCTTTGCCTGTTAGGCATAGGCTCCGTGGGCCTTCACAACTCTGAGGACTGGGGAAAGGGCGGCATAGCCATTCGATTGCAGCTTTGTAGACCAAGAGGCAGCCCCTTTGGCCAAGACACCAATAGAGGGCTTCCCTGGTGGCTCACTGGTAAAGAGTCTGCCCAGCAGTGCAAGAGACAAGGGTTTGATCCCTGGTCCGGGAAGATCCTACATGCCAGGAAGCAGTTGAGCCCATGTGCCACAATAATTGAGCCTGTTCTCTAGACCCCAGCGGCCAAAACTACTGAGCTTACGTGCCACAGTCACTGAAGCCCACGCACCCTGAACCCCATGCTCCGCAAGAAGAGAAGCCACCGCAGTGAGGAGCCTGCGTGCCACACCTAGAGAGGAGCCCCCCTCTCTGCATCTAGAGAGGGGCCCCCACTCTGCAGCCAGAGAGGGGCCCGCACAGCAGTGAGGACCCAGCGCAGTCAGAAACAAATAGATACACAAATATCTTAAAAAAGGGGGAAAAAAAGACCCGACTCAGCTACACTAAATAAATATTTTTTCAGGAAGACGTCAGGAGGGTTCCAGCGAGCCTCTGTGATGGCGGCCGTGGGGAGATTAAACCATGCGTGCTTCCACCAGCTCGACGTCCAGGCTCTCTGGGTGCTGTCCAGTCCCCCTTCCAATGCAGCTCTTCACGTTTAACCAAGTCAAGAAACTCTTTATTTATAAATAATATTTGTATATATTATTTTTACAAATATTTATTTACTTATTTGACTGTGCCAGGTCTTAGTGGTGGCACTCAGGATCTGCAGTCTTCATTGCACCCTGCAGGATCTTTTAGTTGGGGGGGTGTGGAACTGATAGTTGCAATGTGTGGGATCTACTTCCCTGACCAGGGGTGGAACCCAGGCCCCCTGCCTTGGGAGTGCAGAGTCTTAGCCACTGGGCCACCAGGAAAGTCCTTAATATTATTTTTGAAATAATAGTACTTTAATAGTAGCGAGGAAACAGAATAACTTCAATGACAACTCTCATTTGGGAAAAGAGAACACAGTAGTCCCTGGACTATAGCATATATTCGCTCCTGCTGGACAGAAATAGCAAGGAGTAGTTCAGCTGGTAAAGAATCCACCTGCAATGCAGGAGACCCCGGTTTGATTCTGGGGTCGAGAAGTTCCCCTGGAGAAGAGATAGGCTATCCACTCCAGTATTCTTGGGCTTTCCTGGTGGCTCAGATGGTAAGGAACCTGCCTGCAATGCAAGAGACCTGAGTTTGATTTCTGGGTGGGAAGATCCCCTGGGGGAGGGCATGGCAACCCACTCCAGTGTTCTTGCCTGGAGAATTCCATGGACAGAGGAGCCTGGCGGGCTGCAGTCCATGGTGTTGCAAAGAGTCAGACACGCCTGAGCAACTAAGCACACTGTGCCCTGGCTGTCCTTGGTCTACGTGCTAGTTGCCCCAGCTTCTGATCTTGGGGAAAATCTTCTTTGCTCATAGATTTTCATGATCACCTGTCCAGCTTTCTGAAGATCTCCCTTGTCTAATAACCTAGAACAACAATGGAAGGCCATTCTGGTGGCTGCATGTCTTTCTGAGACCTGTTTCTGCTGGTGTGAATTTTAAAGGTTCAAGAAAGTTGAGTTGTACTTAAGTGTTTCCTAACTGTGTTATTCATTAGAATAATGTAGTAGGCTTCAATTCATGGGCTATTAACCAATGCCTTAAATTCATTCAAGTCATAGACTTTGGGCATAGAACCTAGAATTCAAAATTTTTTATCCTACCAATAGACTGGGGTGCCTGTTCCAGTTTTATGGTACCCCTTTGGCCTCGACTCCAGGACAGTTTAGAACAACAGAAGTAAGACAGCAACCTTAACCTGCCCCTCCTCTCTCGCCACATCCAAGGAGACATCCATAGTGAGAGTGACCGTCCCTGTTGCAGAGGGCAGGAACTGCTTGAAAGGGCTCAGGGAGTCAAGTTTCCCCCAGGTTCTATGTAATCTCAACCTATGGCTCTTGCTTCTCTGCTTTCCTCCGGACTGACGTCAGATTTGAGAGAGAATTTATTAGTAAAGTTAAAATTTGAAATTATTAGCGTAAATTATTGCCATTCATTTTTATTATATTGTGTGATGCAAGTTTTAAATGCAAATATAAGGGCATATAACTTATATATGGGACTACGGAAATTGCAATATTTGTGTTTTGTAGTTTACACATGTATATGCGTTTTGTACACACCTGAACAGTAGGACACTACACAAAACTAACTCAACTGTCTCTATTTTGCTTCTTGATACTTACATATTCTACTAACATTCTCTACCTAAGGCTTCAGTTGAAGGAAGGAAAACTGCAAGGAAAAGCAACGATGGGTTGCCCTATATTTCTCTTTCCTTCTGTGTCATAATTTTCAGTGTAGGTTGGTTCAGTTCAGTTCAGTTGCTCAGTCGTGTCTGATTCTTTGCGACCCCATGGACGGCAGCTTGCCAGGTTTCCCTGTCCATCATCAACTCCTGGAGCTTACTCAAACTCATGTCCATTGAGTTGGTGATGCCATCCGACCATCTCATCCTCTGTCATCCCCTTCTCCTCCCACCTTCAGTCTTTCCCACCATCAGAGTCTTTTCAAATGAGTCAGTTCTTCACATCAGGTGGCCAGAGTATTGGACTTTCAGCTTCAGCATCAGTCCTCCTAATGAATATTCACTGATTTCCTTTAGGATGGACTGGCTGGATCTCCTTGCAGTCCAAGGGACTCTCAAGAGTCTTCTCCAACACCACAGTTGGAGCCTCAATTCTTTGGCACTCAGCTTTCTTTATAGTCCAACTCTCACATCCATATATGACTACTGGAAAAACCTTTGACTAGACGGACCTTTGTTGGCAAAGTAATGTCTCTACTTTTTAATATGCTGCCTAGGTAGGTCATAGCTTTTCTTCCAAGGAGCAAGCATCTTTTAATTTCATGGCTGCAGTCACCATCTGCAGTGATTTTGGAGCCCAAGAAAATAAAGTCTGTTACTGTTTCCATTGTTTCCCCACCTATTTACCATGAAGTGATGGGACTAGATGCCATGATCTTAATTTTCTGAATGTTGGGTTTTAAGTCAGCTTTTTCATTCTCCTCTTTCATTTTCATCAAGAGGCTCTTTAGTTCCTCTTCACTTTCTGTCATAAGGGTGGTGTCATCTGCATATCTGAGGTTATTGATACTTCTCCTGGCAATCTTGATTCCAGCTTGTGCTTCATCTAGCCCAGCATTTCACATGATGTACTCTGCATATAGGTTAAATAAGCAAGGTGACAATATACAGCTTTGACATACTCCTTTCCCAGTCTGGCTGGTTAATACCAGTAAAGAAGAAAGATGATAGAACTCCTTGAAAGTGAAAGTTGCTCAGTCATGTCTAACTCTTCGCAATCCCATGGACTATACAGTCCATGGAATTCTCTAGGCCAGAATCCTGGAGTCGGTAGCCTTTCCCTTCTCCAGGGGATCTTCCCAACCTAGGGATCGAACCCAGGTCTACCACATTAAGGCAGATTCTTTACCAGCTGAGCCACAAGGGAAGCCCAAGAATACTGGAATAGGTAGCCTATCCCTTCTCTAGGAGATCTTCCTGACCCAGGGATTGAACTGGGGTCTCCTCCATTGCAGGTAGATTCTTTACTATCAGTGAGCTATCAGGGAAACCTGTAGAGCTCCTTGGTTGTTCTTATGTCTTAGAATGGCTTTCCCTTCTTTCTGCATAAAGAAAATCCTGGTTCAAACAGAAAGCATGTTTTCCTGGGGTTGTCAGTGCCATCACTTACTCCGTTGTAGAAGTAGCATGCTTACTTTGTTCTTGCTTTGAGACTGGATCAACTCCCATGCACAGTGGGCGGGTCCACCAGAGTTCTGTGCTCCTGGGGTTTCACAGGGCCAACATGCAAATGAGGCAGGAAAGAGTGGGAGAGACACAAATTCACAAGTACCCCTTCTGCTCCTGTGTGTGCTCTGCTGTTCCATCAGAGTTTGTTTACAATACAAGAATTTAAAGATAAAAGTATTAAGAATTTCAAGATGGCAGCAACAGAGCATTAAATCAAGCATGGTACCCTTCTAAGCACAGGGCCCTGTGTGGCTCCACACGACTTGTGAGGCTGGCCTGGTTGTACTGTCCAGTAGTCACTGTTCTCTGTGTTTCCCCTATTGTAATAAATTTAACCCTCTCAGCGTGGTGCACAATTCACATTTGGTCTGTGTTACAGTGTCGCACTGAATTAATTCCCACAAACACCCAGGGTTATGAGCGCAGGGAGAGCTCCTGCAAGAACAACTCCCTGAGAAAATGTTGAGAGCATATTTATTGAGAACTTATCTGGCATTCAGTAACAGAGCTCAGCAAAGTGATAGTAAGACTTTGAAGATAAGGAAGTTTGTTCTGCGTACAGAACAACATCTGCTGAGGCTGACATGTCAGCCAGGTATCTGTCTTAAGAGCGTGAGAAAGAGCATGTAAGGAAAGGGAAAGACAGAACAGTCTCTAGAAAACAGAGCCTTGAAAAAGTAACATTTATATTCCCATAGGTCTATATGATATCCTGTGACTTAACATTTTCATGGTCAAGATTTATCAGAGTATGTCTTCGTCTGAAGCTGTAATGTCAAAATGTCACTTCTTACAGCATATCTGCTTAATGCATTTGGAGTGAAAAAGTTATGAAGACAACAAAAACAACAAAAGGAATCTTAATTTAAAAATGGATGACTTTTAAAGAGCTATATGGTTAAAAAGAAAAGAAAAGCACCAACTGAATAGACATTATTTGAGGTGAGTCATTAATTTCATTGGCCAAAAATCTTGCTAAGTGTAATGGAAACCAAGCTTCACCTATTGTTTTGCTCTATCATCTTTAGCACAGAAAATTCATCCTGATGGTCAAAAGATAACCGTTCCAACTTTAGGCATCATGTTTATAGTCTAAAGAGAAAGGACAATAACTCAACCGTAGGGATTTCTAGAAGTCTCTACATTTCAGTACCACAATTATCTTTTCTGTAGCTGCAAGGGAGCCTGAAAGATGTGTGTTTTTAGCTTTTGGTCTCTTTAGTAGAGAAAGGCAAGGAAAGGGTGTTTGTGAAAGGCTTCTGGGTAGCCCATCCAGGGTGTCCACCTCAGTCCATCCCCTTGGCAATGCATAATTCGTATGTTTCCTTATTTTCATATACTCATTTCGTGTGGAATACTTTTTCTCCCTATGAGTACAACTCTAGTTGTTCAGGTCAAAGTCCAGTATCTCCGTTTGAGCTCTAGTCCTCTTCAGTAGTTCTGGCTGTGGTCCCATATGACTTGGTAAACTTAAGATTAAAAGTTATGATATCTGATCCAGATCCACCCAGTATATGATGATGGAGGAAGAAACAGGATAACTGACACTTTAAAAAACTCCCATTTGATAAGGTACAGATGAGAAACACACCGTCCACACCACATCCTGCTGGACAGTAAGAATGCGAATGAGGCCTTTGTGCTTAGGCAGTGGAGTTACTTTCCTCTGACCCTGGCTCTGCCTTCTGGGGAAATCCTCTCTCTTTATTTTCCTTTGTCCCATAGCTGTACGTTTGGAGAAGACCTTCCTGTGACTGTCTCTTGGGGCCACATCTGACCTGAACATTTAGGAGGATGCTCTTCCTAGAGGCTCCTCAGCCTTTGAAAATCTTTCTCTATGTTTGAATTTAGGTTGAGTCCAGTTAGGGACCAGCTGTCAACCAATCTTGAGTTTGTTTTCTTTGTTTCATTGTGTTATTGTTGTTGCGATAGAATTTCACCATGAAATAGTCTTCTACATTAATTTCTATCATTTGCCCGCCAGAACCATCTGTACTTATCTCAGCCCTGCTCTGTGCTCTGGGGAGCTGACCTGTATGCATGGCCTCGATGATTCTCTTGCTGTCAGGCTTTCTGCTGGGCTTGGTCAATGGTAGGGGGATTCTGGTGAAGATCACCGAGAGGGGAGAGGGAGATCAGGGTATCTTTCCCCTAGATATCTTTCTGCTGGGTTCCATGGGCCTGTCGAGGGTCATGTGCTGTGCTGTGCTTAGTCACTCAGTCATGTCCGACTCTTTGCAACACCGTGGACTGTAGCCTGCCAGGCTCCTCTATCCGTGGGGATTCTCTAGGCAAGAATACTGGAGTGGGTTGCCGTGCCCTCCTCCAGGGGATCTTCCCAGTCCAGGGATGGAACCCAGATCTCCTGCATTGCCTGTGGATTCTTTACTGTCTGAGCCACCAGGGAAGCCCATCAAATGGCCTTCTCTGCCTTCTGATAACCGCTCCCTCTCCTCACCCTTCAGGGTTAAGAGTGGCAGTGAACTGGCACATGTGCACTACTGTATGTAAAGCAGACAGCTGGTGGGCAGCTACCGTATAGCACAGGGAGCTGAGCGTGGTGCTCTGGGATGGCCTAGGGGTGGAATGGGAGAGCGGGAGGGAGGTTCAAGGTGGACGGACATACGTATACATATAGCTGATTCACGGTGTTGTAGAGCAGAAACTAGCACAACATTGTAAAGCAATCATCCTCCAATTTTAGAAAATTTCTTTTAAAGAGTGGCACTAGCTCTGGCAACCCACTCCAGTGTTCTTGCCTGGAGAATCCCAGGGATGGGGAAGCCTGCTGGGCTGCCGTCTATGGGGTAGCACAGGGTCGGACACGACTGACGCAACTTAGCAGCAGCCGCAGCAGCAGCTCCCTGCCATGACTCCACCCCACTATCCTCTGTGATTTTCCTACACCCTCTCTGCATCTGTGTTGATAGTCCTTTTCATTTATTTATTTTTGGTTCTTACTGTTTTTCTTTTGGCTGTGCAGGGCCTTCGCTGTGGCACACAGGCTCTCTCCAGCCACCATGCAAGGGCTGTTCTTTGTGCAGCATCTGATTTAGTTGCCCCGTGGCGTGTGGGATCTTAGTTCTCTGACAAGGGATCAAACCCACATTCCCTGCATTAGAACGTGGTTTCTTATCCACTGGACCACCAGGGAGGTTCCCAAAAGTCCTTTTTAAAAACTCTCCCCAGATTATCCAAATGCATTATACTCTCCGTTTCCTGCCAGAATTCTAATTACAACTTCCAGTTTATTTGCTTCTGGTGAAATGTGTTTACAGGTATGTATGTTTTAGAAAATTGCATAGTCTCATGATAAGTTGCATGAAAATTTTGAGAAATTTGAAATTTCTCTTATAGAGTGGATAGAAAATAAAATCAATTGTGGATCACCATTATCATACAATTGAGTGTATTATTATTATTATACAGCTAAAGGTCAAGTAAATGTTTGAAAGTAATAGGATAAGAATGCAATGACGTAAATGCTATAGCATTTAAAAGCATGAGTGGTTTCAGAAATCAGTGAGGCATAGTGTATCATTATTACTTGCACTTTACAGTTGGGGATAGTAAAGTCTCAAGAGGTTAAGTAACTTGGCAATTAACAAGCAACTGCTGCTGCTGCTGCTAAGTCACCTCAGTCGTCTCCGACTGAAGCCTGTGCGACCCCATAGACGGCAGCCCACCAGGCTCCCCTTCCCTGGGATTCTCCAGGCAAGAACACTGGAGTGGGTTGCCATTTCCTTCTCCAATGCATGAAAGTGAAACGTGAAAGTGAAGTCACTCAGCCGTATCCGACTCTTAGCGACCACCACATGGACTGCAGCCCACCAGGCTCCTCCATCCATGGGATTTTCCAGGCAAGAGTACTGGGGTAGGGTGCCATTGCCTTCTTCATAACAAGCAGCGGAGCTGAGATCTTAATTCAAGGAGTCTGGCTCCAGATTTTTGCTCTTACCTTCACCCACTGATTCTCAGGGAAGTACCTGGAAATAGTTGGACCTCAGGCAGGTTCAGGTGATATTAGAAATGCCAGATTGTAAATATTAAAGCTGCATGGTGTCCTGTAATTTCTCAGTTAAGTAAAGAGACCACTTTGGAATGGGAAACAAACTCAGATTTTTTGAAAACCACAGGATTCTGTGACTCTTAGAAACTAGCCAGAACACACAGGTTGAGTTAGTTTCTCCTTTCTCTCTGTTTTCATAACACCATGAACACACCATTGTTACAGCTTTTATTACAGTGTTGTAATTGTTTTTATGTGTCTACCTGCCAATCTGTGAGTTCATCAAAGGAAAAAAATTATGTCTTAGTCATCTTCATTAATGTCCTGTAATATGGAATATTAATGAAAGACTAATTAATATCTAATCTATAAATGCCCATCTAATTATATCTTAATTTAGCTCTCTATGCAGCTAGCCACGATGTAGGTGCACTTCTATTGATCTGATTGTCATTGCCATTACATCTTTTAGGATCCAATTAGTATTTTTACTCTCATCAGTATTGAGAGAGTTATTAATGTAATATGGGCATATATAAAAAACTAACGGCTGAGCAGCAACAACAAACCACATCAAAAGATTCAAAACCTGATTTCCCTAAGCTGAACCTTAGAAGCATGGATCAGAAGAAAGACTATGACTAATTATGTCCTAAAAATGTTTCGGTTTGTATCCAGCTCAGTTAACCCCTTTAAGGGTCTTCACCCAGACTGGGGAAGCACATAAACAGCACAGCAAGAGATAACAAAGACACTTCTATTCAGTTCTGGGCATCCCTGGTGGCTCAGACAGTAAAGAATCTGCCTGCATGCAAGAGACCCAGGTTCGATCCCTGGGGTAGGAAGACACCCCTGGAGAAGGGAACAGCTAACCACTCCAAGATTCTTGCCTAAGAAATTCCATGGAGAGAGGAGCCAGGCAGGCTATAGTCCATGGGGTTTGCAAAGAGTCGGATACAACTGAAGCAACTTAGAATGCACTTATGCCATGTTGGAACATTGGATTTTTATTAACTTCCTGCTGAGTTATATTGTATCACAACTTTCTTCTCAGCTTCTCCAAGCAGGAGAAGAATTATTGAGATATATACTTTAGCTCACCTCTTCCTTCAGCACTCAGTGGGGTGGCCGGTGGGTTGAAGATGGATTATCTAGGCATGGGTATTGGGGCTGCTCTGTGCTACTCTGTTTCCTTAGTAACTGCAGGGATGTTGTCAGTGCTCAAAGTGTATCTATTACCCAGATTCCCTGCATCTAGCCAGAGAAATGATCAAGTCTTACGCTTATAACTACCTGTCCTAGGCACAGCAGAGCATTCACTCAATAATATTCATTCACCCAGCTGTCTTAACATGTACTTTGTGCAAACTCATGGCAGAGATCACAGTGGTGAGATAGTCCTTATGTCAGTAGCTTAAAATCTATTAGGGAGCCAAGATGAGCTTACTTGGAACCAACAGTGGAAAATAAGGAAGAGATTAAAATATATGATCAGTCAGTCAGTCAGTCAGTTCAGAGGCTCAGTCATGTCTGACTCTTTGCAACCCCATGAATTGCAGCATGCCAGGCCTCCCGATCCATTACCAATTCGCAGAGTTCACTCAAACTCAAGTCCATCGAGTCAGTGATGCCATCCTGCCATCTCATCCTCTGCCGTCCCCTTCTCCTCCTGCCCCCAATCCCTCCCAAAATCAGAGTCTTTTCCAATGAGTCAACTCTTCGGACGAGGTGGCCAAAGTACTGGAGTTTCAGCTTTAGCATCAGTCCTTCCAATGAACACCAGGACTGATCTCCTTTAGGATGGACTGGTTGAATCTCCTTGCAGTCCAAGGGACTCTCAAGAGTCTTCTACAACACCACAATTCAAAAGCATCAATTCTTTGGTGCTCAGCTTTCTTCACAGTCCAACTCTCACATCCATACATGACCACTGGAAAAACCATAGCCCTGACTAGACAGACCTTTGTTGGCAAAGTAATGTCTCTGCTTTTCAATATGTTGTCTAGGTTGGCCATAATTTTCCTTCAAGGAGTAAGCATCTTTTAATTTCATGGCTGCAATCACCATCTGCAGTGATTTTGGAGCCCAAAAACATAAAGTCAGTCACTGTTTCCACTGTTTCCTCATCTATTTGCCATGAAGTGATGGGACCAGATGCCATGATCTTAGTTTTCTGAATGTTGAGCTTTAAGCCAACTTTTTCACTCTCCACTTTCACTTTCATCAAGAGGCTTTTTAGTTCCTCTTCACTTTCTGCCATAATGGTGGTGTCATCTGCATATCTGAAGTTATTGATATTTCTCCCGGCAATCTTGATTCCAGCTTGTGTTTCTTCCAGCCCAGCATTTCTCATGATGTACTCTGCATAGAAGTTAAATAAGCAGGGTGACAATATACAGCCTTGACGGACTCCTTTTCCTATTTGGAACCAGTCTGTTGTTCCATGTCCAGTTCTAACTGTTGCTTCCTGACCTGCATACAGGTTTCTCAAGAGGCAGGTCAGGTGGTCTGGTATTCCCATGTCTCTCAGAATTTTCCACAGTTTATTGTGATCCACACAGTCAAAGACTTTGGCAGAGTCAAAGCAGAAATAGATGTTTTTCTGGAACTCTCTTGCTTTTTCAATGATCCAGCGGATGTTGTCAATTTGATCTCTGGTTCCTCTGCCGTTTCTAAATCCAGCTTGAACATCTGGAAGTTCACAGTTCACGTTTTGCTGAAGCCTGGCTTGGAGAATTTTGAGCATTACTTTACTAGCGTGTGAGATGAGTGCAATTGTGTGGTAGTTTGAGCATTCTTTGCCATTGCCTTTCTTTGGGATTGGAATGAAAACTGACCTTTTCCAGTCCTGTGGCCACTACTGAATTTTCCAAATTTGCTGGCATATTGAGTACAGCACTTTCACAGCATCATCTTTTAGGATTTGAAATAGCTCAACTGGAATTCCATCACCTCCACTAGCTTTGTTCGTAGTGATGTCTTCTAAGGCCCACTTGACTTCACATTCCAGGATGTCTGGCTCTAGGTGAGTGATCACACCATCATGATTATCTGGGTCGTGAAGATCCTTTTTGTATAGTTCTTCTGTGTATTCTTGCCACCTCTTCTTAATAGCTTCTGCTTCTGTTAGGTCCATACCATTTCTGTCTTTTATTGACCCCATCTTTGCATGAAATGTTCACTTGGTATCTCTAATTTTCTTGAAGAGATCTCTAGTCTTTCCCATTCTGTTGTTTTCCTCTATTTCTTTGCATTGATCGCGGAGGAAAGCTTTCTTATCTCTGCTTGCTATTCTTTGGAACTCTGCATTCAGATGCTTATATCTTTCCTTTTCTCCTTTGCCTTTCACTTCTCTTCTTTTCACAGCTATTTGTAAGGCCTCCCCAGACAGCCATTTTGCTTTTTTGCATTTCTTTTCCATGGGGATGGTCTTGATCCCTATCTCCTGTAGAATGTCACGAACCTCAGTCCATAGTTCATCAGGCACTCTATCTATCAGATCTAGGCCCTTAAATCTATTTCTCACTTATACTGTATAATCATAAGGGATTTGATTTAGGTCATACCTAAATGGTCTAGTGGTTTTCCCTACTTTCTTCAATTTAAGTCTGAATTTGGCAATAAGGAGTTCATGATCTGAGCCACAGTGAGCTCCCAGTCTTGTTTTTGCTGACTGTATAGAGCTTCTCCATCTTTGGCTACAAAGAATATAATCAATCTGATTTTGATGTTGACCATCTGGTGATGCCCATGTGTAGAGTCTTCTCTTATGTTGTTGGAAGAGGGTGTTTGCTATGACCAGTGCATTCTCTTGGCAAAACTCTATTAGCCTTTGCCCTGCTGATTCTGTATTCCAAGGCCAAATTTGCCTGTTATCACAGGTGTTTCTTGACTTCCTACTTTTGCATTCCAGTCCCCTATAGTGAAAAGGACATCTTTTTTAGGTGTTAGTTCTAGAAGGTCTTGTAGGTCTTCATAGAACCGTTCAACTTCAGCTTCTTTAGCGTTACTGATTGGGACATAGACTTGGATTACTATGATAATGAATGATTTGCCTTGGAAACAAACAGAGATCATTCTGTTGTTTTTGAGATTGCATCCAAGTACTGCATTTCAGACTCTTTCATTGACCACGATGGCTACTCCATTTCTTCTGAGGGAATCCTGCCCACAGTAGTAAATATAATGGTCATCTGAATTAAATTCACCCATTCCAGTCCATTTTAGTTCGCTGATTCCTAGAATGTCGACGTTCACTCTTGCTGTCTCCTGTTTGACTACTTCCAACTTGCCTTGATTCATGGACCTGACATCCAGGTTCCTATGCAATATTGCTCTTTACTGCATTGGACCTTGTTTCTATCACCAGTCACATCCACAACTGGGTATTGTTTTTGCTTTGGCTCCATCCCTTCATTCTTTCTGGAGTTATTTCTCCACTGATCTCCAGTAGCATATTGGGCACCTACCGACCTGGGGAGTTCCTCTTTCAGTATCCTACATTTTGCCTTTTCATACTGTTCATGGGGTTCTCAAGGCAAGAATACTGAAGTGGTTTGCCATTCCCTTCTCCAGTGGACCACGTTCTGTCAGACCTCTCCACCATGACCCGCCCATCTTGGGTGGCCCCACAGGGCATGGCTTGGTTTCATTGAGTTAGACAAGGCTGTGGTCCTAGTGTGATTAGATTGAGTAGTTTTCAGTGATTATGGTTTCAGTGTGTCTGCCCTCTGATGCCCTCTCGCAACACCTACCATCTTACTTGGGTTTCTCTTACCTTGGACATGAGGTATCTCTTCACACCTGCTCCAGCAAAGCACAGCTGCTGCTTCTTACCTTGAATGAGGGGTATCTTCTCACAGCTGCCCCTCCTGACCTTGAACGTGGAGTAGCTCCTCTGGGCCCTCCTGTGCCCGTGTAGCTCTTCCCAGCTGCCACCCCTGGCCTCAGGCGTGGGATAGCTCCTTCCGCCACCACCCTTGACTTTGGGCGAGGGGTAGCTCCTTTGAGTTTGAGAGTTCTTGTCGTAGTGTAGATACTACTGCTTTTTTTGAATATATAGTTTGCAAATATGTTTTCTCAGTCAGTAGCTTTTTTCTCACCCTCTTACCAGGGTCATGTATAGAGGAAAATTTTTTTAATTTTCTTTTATTTGGCCACACTGTGAGACTTTCAGGATGTTAGTTCCTCAACCTGGGATTAAAACCTGACCCTGGCAGCAAAAGCACCAAGCCCTAACTACTGGTGTACCAGGGAATTCGTTAAAGTTTTTAATTTTGATGAAGCCAAATTTATCAATTTTTTTTGGTCTTGTATGGATCATACTTTTGGTGTCAAGCTAAGAACATTTTGCCAAGTCCTAGTACCAAAGATTTTTTCCTATGCTTTTTTCCTAGGGCTTTATAATTTTACATTTCACATTTAAGTCATTATCCATTTTGAGTTATTTTTTGCATTAGGCATAAGACTTATGTCAAATTTCTTCTCTTCTCATTTATTTATTTTTGGCCTATGGATGTCTCCTTGCTCTAGCACAATTTATTTTGCTATCTTTTCCCTGCAGAATTGTTTTTGCACCTTTGTCAAGAAACAATTGGGCATATTTATGTAGGTTTATTTCTGAGTTCTCTATTTTGTTCCACTGATGTATGTGTTTACCGCTCCTCCGATATCATATTGTCTTGGTTATTTTCATTATGTAATGTCTAGAGATTGGATAGACATTCTCCAATCTCTAGAGAATTAGGGACGGTTCCTCCCACTTTATTGTTCCTTTTGAAAATTTTTCAATTACCTGTTCATACGAAAGTTAGAGGCGCCTTCTCTGGTAGTTCAGCTGGTAAAGAATCTACCTACAGTGGAGGAGACTCCAGTTCAATTCCTGGGTTGGGAAGTTCCCCTGGAGAAGGGCTAGCCTACCCACTCCAGTATTCTTGGGCTTCCCTGGCAGCTCAGACAGTAAAGAATCCACCTGCAATGTGGGAGACCTGGGTTAGGAAGATCCCCTGGAGGAGGCCATGGAAACCCACTCCAGTATTCTTGCCTGGAGAATCCCCATGGCCAGAGGAGCCTGGCAGGCTACCGTCCATGGGGTTGCAAAGAGTCAGACATGACTGAGCGACTAAGCACAGCACAGCACAGCATAAAATTTGAAACAATTTTGTCTTGGTCTACAGAAAGTCTTACTGGGATTTTAAAGGACTTATGTTAAACATGTATGTCAGTAGGAGAGAACTGACATCTTTATCACGTTGAGTCTTCTAATCCATGCTCACAATATGTCCCAATACATGTTTTGCTAGATTTACACCTTAATGTTTCTTTTCTTTTCTTTTTTGAGCATTTACAAATGATATTGCATTTTTAATTTTTATTTTCTCATGTTCACTGCAACAGGAATGGCTTCATTACTGTTGGGTAATAATGAAAGTCTTAACTCTGTTCTAGGACTCCTCTGAGACCTCTGCAGGGAAAGGGAGATGGGTGGAAGCCCAGGTTCCCTAGGTGACCTTCTCTGACACCAACCCCCTGGGAGTGCTGGGTGTCTCATTACAGCCTTACAAGTGAGGAAGCCAAGGCTCCCGATTTGCCCTTTTCTGGCTTTGGTGAGAGTGAAGCCCTAGTGTTTTCTGTGGTATTTGGCTGGAGTAGAGCTGTTCTTGTCTAGAAGTTTTCTGTCTCACCAGATTTCCCCTTTCTCGGTCCCTTGGATAAAGAGTCCTTTGGATATAGTCTTTTGTTGCTGCTGTTGTTGTTTTTTCTCTGCACCTTTGGCATTTCTAAATTACTTGTTTCTTCATCTCTAAGTTTAGGATATATGGGACATAAAGAAAATCCAGTAAACTCACCACAGTATTATTCTTTGTGTCCCTAAGGCTTTAGCTGTTGAGCCTTTTTCCCTCTAATTTTCAGAGTCTTCTGCTGTGTTGGAGAAACACATCTATTCCTTTTCCCTGAAAGTGAAATTAATGTTTTCAGTATAAATAAAATGCTGTCCACAGAGAAGCAGGTTGGGTTAATGAGGATTGAGATGGTAGAAACAGGTCTGAATCTAGTTTTCAAAAATGGTAAAGAAGGAAAGAAGAGGAAAGGGGAAAAAGAGAAGAGGAAAGAAAAAGGAGAAAGAAGAGGAAAGGGGGGGAAGGATTTTTAGGAGGATGTGAGACTGGGAATGGATCTCGACTGTGAGCAAATCAACTTGACGAGAATGGGGAGTTCATATTAGAGTAGAGCAGAAACGACATTAAGGGACTATTTGTTTGTTACTTAGTACCTTCATATATTCAGCTCAGAACTTGAGATATATTGTCTTATTTATCCCTCATAATTCTTTGAGGTGACTTGCATTTTTTTGGTGAGGGAAATGAAGCTCAGAGAAATAACATCATAAATCCAAGATCACATATTTAGTAAACAATGAAGCCTGGGTTGAACTCATGTCTTTTCAATGTCATAGATCATTTTTAAAAATTACTAGATCTTAGTATAGAATAAGATAGAGTACTCACACTATAAGCTCATGGAAATCCAAACAATGAGTTTAAAGTCAACGCCTTGGAAGAATGAATAAATTGATAAAATTGATGTTAAAGGAGCTTGATCTATTAGTGGAAGGCAGAATATATTAAACCTAAAAAATGAAATCACTCCCTAGCTATAGAAAACTTACTTGTTTCTTCATTTTGCATTTAATTAATTCATTCAATAAATGTTTGTTACATACTACATTATTAATGATTCTACCAGAGCAACAGAGCCAATAGGATATATCCAATAGGGGAAAAAGAGAGACAGATATACACAAATAGGGTCTTTGCAGATGTAATAAAGCTAAGATGAGGTTATATGAATTAGGGTGAGTCCTAAATCCAGTGTCCTTATAAGAAGAGGGAAATTTGGACACAGACAGAGACAGAGGTGAAAAGGCCCTGTGACAATGAAGGCAGAGGTTTTAGTGATGCATCTATGAGGAGAACCAAGGACTGGCAGCGGCCCCCGGAAATAAGAAGAGGCAAAGAAGGGTCCTTACGAAGAGTCTTTGGAGGCTCTGCCAACACCTTGGCTTTGGACTTCTGGCCTTCAGAACTGTGGGACAATACATTTCTGTTGTTTTAAACCACACAGTTCAGTTCGGTTTAGTTCAGTCACTCAGTCGTGTCCGACTCTTTGCGACCCCATGAATCGCAGCACGCCAGGGCTCCCTGTCCATCACCAACTCCTGGAGTTCAGTCAGACTCACGTCCATCGAGTCCGTGATGCCATCCAGCCATCTCATCCTCTGTCGTCCCCTTCTCCTCCTGCCCCCAATCCCTCCCAGCATCAGAGTCTTTTCCAATGAGTCAACTCTTCACATGAGGTGACCAAAGTACTGGAGTTTCAGCTTTAGCATCATTCCTTCCAAAGAAATCCCAGGGCTGATCTCCTTTAGAATGGACTGGTTGGATCTCCTTGCAGTTCAAGGGACTCTCAAGAGTCTTCTCCAACACCACAGTTCAAAAGCATCAATTCTTCGGTGGTCAGCCTTCTTCACAGTCCAACTCTCACATCCATACATGACCACAGGAAAAACCATAGCCTTGACTAGACGGACCTTTGTTGGCAAAGTAATATCTCTGCATTTGAATATGCTGTCTAGGTTGGTCATAACTTTTCTTCCAAGGAGTAAGCATCTTTTAATTTCATGGCTGCAGTCACCATCTGCAGTGATTTTGGAGCCCCCCAAAATAAAATCTGACACTGTTTCCACTGTTTCCCCATCTATTTGTCATGAAGTGATGGGATCAGATGCCATGATCTTCGTTTTCTGAATGTTGAGCTTTAAGCCAACTTTTTTACTCTCCTCTTTCACTTTCATCAAGAGGTTTTTTTTAGTTCCTCTTCACTTTCTGCCATAAGGGTGGTGTCATCTGCATATCTGAGGTTATTGATATTTCTCCCAGCAATCTTGATTCCAGCTTGTGTTTCTTCCAGCCCAGCATTTCTCATGATGTACTCTGCATAGAAGTTAAAAAAGCAGGGTGACAATATACAGCCTTGACGTACTCCTTTTCCTATTTGGAACCAGTCTGTTGTTCCATGTGCACTTCTAACTGTTGCTTCCTGACCTGCATACAGGTTTCTCAAGAGGCAGGTCAGGTGGTCTGGTATTCCCATCTCTTTCAGAATTTTCCACAGTTTATTGTGATCCACACAGTCAAAGGCTTTGGCATAGT
>NW_024070210.1:99243421-99307173 GCF_014754425.2 Oryx dammah
ACAGCATCATCTTTCACAGTGTGTGGTAATTTCTTACAGCAGCCCTAGGAAACTAATACAGAAACCAGGTTCTGTGAGTAGTGTGAAAGATGGATGAAGATTCAAGTGGAGACAAAGTGTAAGGCTAAGGGGCTTCCCCTGGAGGAGGGAATGGCAACCCACTCCAGTATTCTTGCATGGTGAACCCCATGGACAGAGGAGCCTACCAGGCTACACGAGGGGGTCGCAAAGAGTTGGACACGACTGAGCAACGAACACACACGCATGGGGCTTCCCTGGTGGCTCAGTGGCAAAGAATCCTGCCTGTCAGTAAAGGAGACATAGGTTTGATCCCTGGTCCAGGAAGATCCCATATGTTAGTTATACACCACAGCTACTGAGCCTGTGCTCTAGAGCCCAGGATCACAACTACTGAGGCCACGTGGCCCAACTACTGAAGCCGGTCACCTAGAGCCCATGCTCTGCAACAAGAGAAGCCACTGAAATGAGAACCCTGAGCACCACAACTGTAGAAAAGTGGCAATAAAGACCCAGCAGAGTCAAAAAAAAATACATGTAAATACATAAAAATATTTTAAAACCTGAAAGCTAGGAATGAAGTGGAAATGGCTAGTGCAGGTTGAGGGAGATGTGATGAATCTTCTTGGTAAAGAAATACGAGAACTTCCGTGTCTGTGCCTTGCATTATTGTCCTGACTGTTGGTATGACAGAATAGCTTAAGGCCAAAAGGTCAGCAAAATCAAGGGAATATGCATTTTTTTGAAGATTTATATTTAATGGCCTTTAGTAGAGAAGTGTTGGGAAATAAGGACAGAGGGATGACTGATACCTAGTATTAATTAAATATTCTAGAAGGAAGGGGAACCATCAGAGGAGACAGAGAAGGGATCCTGAATGAGATGGATAGATAATAATAATAATTTACTAACACAGGAGATGGGGGAAGAAAGGACAAGGGCATCTGTTAACTAGACCACAAGCTCCTTGAGGGCAAGCTCTTTGTACTTTCAGCAGCCATAAGAGTGCCTGGTCCAGTCTAGGCACTTAATAAATATTTGTTTTTGTTCAGTCGCTCAGTCATGTCCAGCTCTTTGTGACCCCACAGACTGCAGCATGCCAGACTTCCCTGTCTATCACCATCTCCCGGAGTTTGCTCAGATTTGTGTCCATTGAGTCGGTGATGCTATCTAACCATTTATCCTCCATCCAATGAGTTGGTGCTTCACATCAGGTTTAATAAATGTTTACCAAATTAATAGTCATTTTCTAATACAGGAGAAATCAATAAAAATTAGAGAAAAATGGTGTATGACTTAAGCAAATACAAGACCCTAAAATCCTAATTTAAAAGTTATCTACTGATTCTTAAAAATCAGAAAAAAATCAAAACTTTAAGTAGTCTACCTCCTCATTTTACAGATGAAGAAACTGAGGTCCAGAGAGATTGCTTCTGTGACTCTGGGGTTTTTGCACCAAGATGCCTTCTGTAACCAGCAGATGATTTTGTGTGTTGTAGTTGACACTAACCCCTTTCAAGCATCAGTATTTCTGGTTAATTCTTTTTCTATCCTTCGAGGAAAGTATCAGTCAGACATAGATTGTTAAAAGCAAAACTGAGAATTTAGGGGCTAAAGAGCTAAAATATGAAAGTTCTGATTAGAGAAAAGAATGGTAAAGGGTTAATCTCATGATAGTGATTTGAGGTCACCAGGTAGAACCCAGACTCCTTTTGGGGGGTGGATAGGGTCACATGCAAGGTATTTAACATAACCCTCGGGGCTTAGAGATGAGGATAGCCGGTTTAGAACTACCTGAGTTTCCAACCAGAAAGTGAAATTTAATAACAATTGAAAGGACTGTTGCTGAAGTGGAAGTTCCAACATTTTGGCCACCTGATGCGAAGAGCTGACTCACTGGATAAGATGCAAAAAGCTGACTCATTGGAAAAGACCCTGATGGTGGGAAAGATTGAGGGCAAGAAGAGAAGCCGGCTACAGAGAATGAGATGATTAGATAGCATCATCAACTCAATGGACATGAATTTGAGCAAACTCTGGGAGACAGTAGAGGACAGAGGAGTCTGGCACGCTGCAGTCCATGGGATTGCAAAGAGTCAGACACGACCTAGCAAAAAGATTCATCCCAAGTTAGATGTTTTCATGGCTCCTTTCTGACATCTTTGCTGGGATTTGCCAAAGTCCCTGCTGCCAAGCAGATCACCTCGCAGGGCACCATTAGAGAGCAGGACCTGTAGCGGCAGCAAGAGGACACAAACCTGAAGTCCACCAGAGAAGACAGCTCTCAACTGAGAAAACCCTGCTAGCACAGGTCGGCTTCTGGAGCCAAGCACCGCAGCCTGTTTATTAACTTGCTACAAAAGAGTATAAGCGAGCCTTTGAAATGTTTACCATCTCTCAAGGTGTATTTTCAGTCTCTTAGGATTGACTCATCTATTTCTCCACCTTTTTTTCTGTCTTTAGTTTTTCACATCCAGGAGATAGGTTATTCTGCTCTGATTCAAAACTGCAGTGAGTGAATGATCTGACTAATCAGACGCTAAAATAGGTTCTGCTTACAAAGCAGTTCTAGATTGGAGGCTATTATCCCAATCTTGTTTCAATCAAGAATTTCAATTGATTTTGTTTTGAACTTTAGTTTCTTTGATTGGAGGTCTTTTTTTTTTTTTAAGAAATAAATAAAAAATAAATAGGCTTATGGAGGTGTGCCCAGGCTTCCCGTCTTTCTGAGAAGGCAGTCAGCTTTCTGCTTCCTGGGGGCTCCAAAAGCATAGGGCTCGCACAGAGTCGGACACGACTAAAGCGACTCAGCAGCAGCAGCAGCTGAAGCCTTGAGGGAGAAAAGGAAGATGCCAATGAAGGGTTTTCTAGGGCCACTCATTAAATGAGTTGGTTGGAGGAGAAAAATCTCTAAATGTAACAAAATAAAGAACTGCCCCATGAGCACCAAAAGTTCAACTAGGTCCACATGCCAAAAAATACATACAATATTCTATTCTATTTTCAAACTTTTTTTGCAGTGTAAGGTATTCAAATTAGAAAATAACAGAGGCAATTAAAATCACCCATTTGACACCAATCCTATGGCAATACACTGCCCTTGACTTGCTTTTCTGGATTTCTCAAGATTAAAAACAATTTAAATCTTCCATTTTGTACTTTGTGTTTGCATATATCTTTCAAGTACTTAAAGTGACTACTGAGACATAAAATAGGGGCAAAAAATAGAAACAATGATCATTTTTATTGAAAGTTACTAATAAACAGCTATTCCAATGACTAACTGGAAATGATGGAAACAAGAAATCTGTCTGATTTAAGAAAATGTACTGTCTCCATTTGGGCTGGATGAAGCACAAGCTGGAATCAAGATGGCCAGGAGAAATATCAATAACCTCAGATATGCAGATGACACCACGCTTATGGCAGAAAGTGAAGAAGAACTAAGGAGCCCCTTGATGAAAGTGAAAGAGGAGAGTGAAAAAGTTGGCTTAAAACTCAGCATTCAGAAAACTAAGATCATGGCATCTGGTTCCATCACTTCATGGCAAATAGATGGGGAATCAGAGGAAACAGTGACAGAATTTATTTTGGGGGGGCTCCAAAATCACTGCAGATGGTGACTGCAGCCATGAAATTAAAAGATTCTTGCTCTTTGGAAGAAAAGTTATGACCAACCTAGACAGCATATTAAAAAGTGGAGACATTACTTTGCCGAGAAAGGTCCGTCTAATCAAAGCTATGGTTTTTCCAGTAGTCATGTATGGATGTGAGAGTTGGACTGTAAAGAAAGCTGAGTGCCAAAGAATTGATGCTTTTATTTATTTATTAGAATTGATGCTTTTAAACTGTGGTGTTGGAGAAGACTCTTGAAGAGTCCCTTGGACTGCAAGGTGATCCAACCAGTCCATCCTAAAGGAAATCAGTCCTGAATATTCATTGGAAGGACTGATGCTGAAGCTGAAACTCCAATACTTTGGCCACCTGATGGGAAGAGCTGACTCATTGGAAAAGACCCTGATGCTGGGAAAGATTGAGGGCAGGAGGAGAAGGGGACGACGGAGGATGAGATGGTTGGATGGCATCACCAACTCAATGGATATGAGTTTGAGTAAACTCCGGGAGTTGGTGATGGACAGGGAGGCCTGGCGTGCTGCAGTCCATGGGGTTGCAAAGAGTCAGACATGACTGAGCGACTGAACTGAACTCTCTTACAAAAGGCAGAAAGAGACACATTCAACTAGTCAAACACCTGGCAACACCTGAATCCATCTTACTGACCAAGAGGGCAACTGCCACATTCATCACCACCAGAATCCTTAGCATAATAAAAAATGACTTATGGTTACCAGTTAGAAATATCACTTGAAATAATGAAATGATAAGCCCATTCAGGAGAAATTAGAATTGCCTGGTAGATTTAAAATAGCTACCAGGCTTACTTCTCAGTATGTAACCAGGAGTGACCCTCTGTGTCCTTCACAGGACAGACCTCTCCCTGTGTCCTGTGCCTGCCTCTTGTAGAAACACTTTAGCCTCCTAGGCCTTCCCTGAGTTTCAAAGAATACATTTTATCAGAGTAATGAGAAAATGCAGAAAGAAAGGAAAATAGTCAAACAAGACAAAAATAATAATAGATTAACCATTAAACAAAGTCCTGCTCAAGGGCTACAGATAATATTCTGAGCCACATCTTTTGCACTGTTTTGCAGATACTAAAACCCCCACCAGGTGAGAAAAGCTAACTGTATGCTGACCACCAGCACATAGACCCCAGAATGGTTGGAACCTAAAGACTGAGGATGCTGACTTCCAGTGACCTCACCATCAACCAATCAGAAGGATATCCACAAACTGATCACATACCTCACAACCCCTCTCCCTCCCCCCGTCTCTAAAAACCTTCCTCTGAAAGCCACTGGGGACTTTGGGCCTTTTGAAAACTAGCTGCCTACCCTTCTTTCTTGGCACCTTGCAATAAACACTGCACTTTGCTTCACCAAAACCCAGTGGCAACAGATTGGCTTTACTGCTCCCAGGCGAGCAGACCCAAGTTTGCTTTTGTAACAAATACATGACTGTATGGAGACCATTGCTATTTGTCATTTAAATGAAAGACTAGTTATGTTTAATGTGGCTTGTTTTCCAGTACATTGCTTGATTTATCCTAACCCATACAATCCGCATTTGTCATACATTTTACAAAAAGAACCAATTCATGTTTTTTGTTGCAAAAAGATTTAAATGATCAATAGCTTGGAGCTGAAGAGGCTAATCAGTTTTACAAATCAAAATAATACCTTGTAAAGCTAAATAGCATGTGTCTCCACAGTTGAATTGTGTCAGATTCTATAGCACAAGAAACAGTACATTGCTGGCCTGCTAGATACCTCCTCAGAGCTTTACGCAAATCACTTCAGCTAGAATCTATGGTTTATAATAACAAAGAGAAGTCAAGCATATACAAAGAGGAATGCGTATTTCAAGAATGTGCTTCTGGCATTTAATCCACTAAATTATCTCCTAAACTATTTCTTTGCTGTTTTAAGTAGGTGCTTTGGGGACACATCAATATGATTTGTGGATATTTGGAGCAGTTCAGGAAATGGCAGGAAGTGTCCTGATTACCTCTAGATGTTTTTGTTGCCCGTGAAGTGCTAGAGATTACACTCACAAAATAAGGCTTGTCAGATAAATTAGACCCTTCTCTACCCTCTCTACTGTTGTGTTCTGCACCCCCAGTCATCTCCTGTAGCCCCAGTTTTATGCCTACATGGCTCTAGCTTTGGCATCGGCCTACCTGTGTCATCTGTCTCTCTAGATCACCACTTTGTACATACCAAGGGGTACCTGCACACTCATCTTCAAGGACCAGTCATCAGGTGGAATAGGAAATATCCAGGATGTCTAAGGCTCTTAGACCAGTGTTCCAAATGTGCTTCTGTTTCTAGAACTTTAGCGCTCCAAACTCTAACCCTGGTTCAAAGCAGCGTTCATTCCCAAAATTAAAGTGGCAAGACTATCAGACTGAATAAAGAATTAAGTTCCAGTCTCTAGGGCATCAGCTCCAGGAAACTCTTATTTTCTCTGTGATCACAGCTCCCTGCGTGTGACCTTTCACAAGCACTTACTTTTTTTTATCAGTTTTATTGATGCATAATAAATTTCAAATTTAAACTATAAAAATTGATAAGTTCTGTCTGATTATACATCTGTGAAACCAGCACCATAGTGAAGATCATAAATATATTTATCACCTCATGCCCTCTTAGCCCTACCTCCCCGTACGGGTAACCATTGATCCTTTTTCTGTCACCATAGATTGGTCTGCATTTTCTAGAATTCTATATAAATGGAATTATGAAGTGTACCCTTTTTTTGAGGTCTGGCCTTTTACTCAAAATAGTTACTTAGACGTTCATCCACATTATAGTATATAAATAGTTGGCTTCATTTCTGAGTAGTGGTCCATGGTATGTATATGCCATAATTTGTTAACACCTTTACCTGTTGATAAATGTTGAGGTTGTCTCCAGTTTGGAACTATTTTCTGTGAATATTCATGTACTAGTCTTGTGTATGGATATGTGCTTTCATTTCCCTACAAATGGGATGATTGGATCGTTTAACAGTGCATATTTAACACTTTAAGGAACTGTCACTATTTTCCAAAGTGATTATGCCATTTGATGCGATCAATGTACTAGTTCCTATGACTACTGAAACAAATTCCAGTGAATTTGGTGTCTTAAAACAATAGAAATTTATTCTCTCATAGTTCTAAAGGCCAGAAGTCCAAACCAGTATCGCTGGGTTGAAATCAAGATATTGGTGGGGCCGCACTCTCTCTGAAGCTGAAGAGAGACTGAAGAGAGGAAGCTTTCTGCTTCCTCCACCTTCTCGTGGTTGCCTGCATCTTGACCTCTGGCTACATCATCCACGTCCACTTCTGTGATCACATTTTTTCCTCCTCTTCTGTCTGTGGAATCTCCCTGTGCCTCTCTCTCATAAAAACACTTGTGACGACATTTAGGGCCCACCTAGTGAATCTTCTCAAGGTCATCAGCTCAGTTACATCTCCAAAGACACCCTTCCCCTGTTATGATCAAGGAAGGTAACAGTCTCAGGCTCCATGAACTAGGAGGTGGATAGCTTTTGTGAGGGGGCATTTTTCAGCCTACTCACAGCCAGGCCTTTTATTTTAGCCAGTATAACGGGATTTGTGAGCGGGTTGGGGGGTGCAGTTATTGTTGTGGTGTTTTATTTTGTTGTTGTTGTTTTGCCACACTACAAGGTTTGTGGCATCTTAATTCCCCGGCTAGGGATTGAATCCAAGTCCTTGCCAGTAAAAGCACGATCCTAACCACAGGACCACCAAGGAATTCTCTTCACTGAATGCCTATTGTTCTTGTCTTCCATTCGTTACTCACCTTTTTCATAAGGTCATGTTTGAAAAACAAAGTCTCTCACATTATTAACATAATTTTAGTGTGGTCTATGTTGTGTGTGTGTGTGTGTGCGTGTGTGTGTGTGTGTGTGCTCAGTCATGTCCAGCTCTTTGCAACCCCATGGACGGTAGCCCGCTACACTCCTCTATCCATGGGATTTCCCAGACAAGAATACTGGAGCAGGTTGCCATTTCCTTCTGCAGAGGATCTTCCCAAGCCAAGGATCGAACCTGTGTCTCTTGGATCTCCTGCACTGGCAGGCGGATTCTTTATCACTAGTGCCATCAGGGAAGCCCATGTAATATGTTGTTATTGTTCAGTTGCTCAGTTGTGTCCAACTCTTTGCGACCCCCTGGACTGCAGCTCTCCAGGTTTCCCTGTCCTTCACCGTCTCCCAGAGTTTGCTCAATCTTACATCCATTGAGTCGGTGATGCCATCCAACTATCTCATTCTCTGTCATCCTGTTCTTTTCCTGCCTTCAATCTTTCCCAGCATCGGAGTCTTTTCCAATGAGTCAGTTCTTGGCATCAGGTGGGCAGAGTATTGGAGTTTCAGCTTCAGCATCAGTACTTCCAATGAATATTCAGGGTTGATTTCCTTTAGGATGGGCTGGTTGGATCTCCTTGCTGTCCAAGAGACTCTCAAGAGTCTTCTCCAACACCACAGTTTGAGGGTGTCAATTCTTTGGTGTTCAGCCTTTTTTATGGTCCAGCTCTCACACTTGTACATGACTATGGGAAAAATCAGCTTTGACTACATGGCCCTTTGTAGGCAAAGTGATATCTCTGTTTTTTAATAGACTGTCTAAGTTTGTCATTGCTTTTTTTCCAAGTGTCTTTTAATTTCATGTCTGCAGTCACCATCCACAGTGATTTTGGAGCCCAAGAAAATAAAGTCTGTCACTGTTTTCATTGTTTCCCCATCGATTTTCCATGAAGTGATGGGGCCAGATGCTGTGATCTTCGTTTTTTGAGTGTTGAGCTTATTTTTTATTGAGATATAACTGGTGGTTTAGTCACTAAGTGAAGTCTGACTCTTACAACTCCATGAACTGTAGCCCTCCAGGCTTCTCTGTCTATGGGATTTCTCAGGCAAGAATACTGGAGTGGGTTGCCATTTCCTTCTCCAGGGGATCTTCCCGGCCCAGGAATTGAACCCGGGTCTCATGCATTGCAGGCAGATTCTTTACTGACTGAGCTATTGAGATATAATTCACAAATCATAAAATTCACCCTCTTAAAGTACACAATTCATAAGGCTGGGCAACAATCACCACTGTCTAATTACAGAGCATTTTCATCACCACAGAAAGGAACACCATGCCCATCAGAATCACACCTCATTCCCTTTTCTGCCCTCCCCGCTCCATGACCCCTGGCAATGTTAATTTACGCCCTGTCTCTCTGGTGTTGCCTATTCTGGACATGTCATATTAATGAAGTCCCAAGTCCCATGGTCACTATCTACAAGCTGGAGACCCAGGAAAGCCAATGGGGGTAGTTCAGTCTGAATCCAAAGATCTGAGAACCAAGGAAGGCAGTGGTGCAATTTTCAGACCAAGGTCAAGAGAAGACCAATGTTTCTGTTCACCCAGTCAGGCAGAAAAGCAAATTCTTCCTTCCTGTGCCTTCTTGTTCTAGTCAGGCCCTCAGTAGACTGGATGCTGTCCACCCACACTGAGAAGGATCTGTCCTTTACTGTCTTTACTGACTACAATTCAAATGCTAATCCCACCTGGAAACACTCTCACAGACTCATGTGAGTGTGAGATCCTGTCAAGTGGACACGTAAAACTATCATAAAGATCATCCATGTTGAATCGTATACTAGTCCTTCCCTTTTTATGATTGTATAATATTCTGTTATGTGCATAGAGCACATTTTGTTTGTCCATTCATCAGTTGATGGATATATGGCCTGGTAGGGCACTATACGTCATGATGCTATCCACATCCATGTAAAATTTTTTGCTTTGGTATATGTTTTTAATTCTTTTGTATATATACCTAGAAGTGGAATTGTTGGGTTGTACAGTAATGCTATGTTAAACATTTCGAGGACCTTTCAACTGTTTTCCAGAGTAGCTGTACCATTTTACATTACAATCAGGAATATATGAGGAAGTCCTATGTCCCTACATTCTCGTCAACATTTTTTATTACCTTTTTTATTATGGCCATCCTAATGGGTATGATTCTTTAGATTTGTATTTCTCTAACAACTCATAATGTTGAGCATCTTTTCACACATTTATTCGCTAATAGCTGATTCGAAGTCTCTGGTGGTTTTAACATCTGAGCTTCCCCAGGGACAGTTCCTATTATTTGCTATCTTCTTTCCTGTTTAAAGGCCCATGTTTTCTTATTTCTTGGCACACTTGCAATTTTTTTGTTAAAAATTGGAACATCTAAATAATAAATTGTGGCAACTCTGGAAATCAGATTCTCTTCCCTTTCAGCATTTGTTGTTGCTATTTGTTTGTTTTAGTGACTTTTCTGAAAAACACGGTCTGTGTTCTTTGTTGTATGTGGTTGTTGCAGTCTCTGCTCAGTTACCTTAGTGGGCAGGTAATTATTGGGCAGAGATTTCCTTCAATACCTGGAACCAAAAAAATCTCCCAGTCTTTGCCAACAGGCTCTCTGTGTGTGGGAGCATGCCTTCAATGTTCATTCAGGAAGTTAACAACTCTACCTTAGCCTTCACTTTCTATTTCTGTGGGCCCTCAAGGTTATCTAGAGCTGAAGCTAATGGCCTTCTTAGGCCTTGCCACAGCATGCATGGAGTTCTGGGCATAAATAGCCCGATACATGCATGACTTTCTAGATTCTTAGGAATATGTCAGAGCTTTTCAAAGTCCCTATGGACATCTTACTCCCTATATTTTCCTTTAAAGCTTTTTGGTTAGCCTACTGTTTATCCCAATTTCATCTATCACCCCTCATAGTCAAAAAGTTGAACAATTGCCACTAACTGTTTGTACAAACACCCCTGTGGAAAATGCTCTTCCCACTAGATGAATTCCATACTGAGTCATGTCAGATATATAGAGCCTTGCAAGTAGGGTCTTCCAGGGACCATCAGACAAGTTCAGTTCAGTTCAGTTGCTCAGTCGTATCCGACTCTTTGCGACCCCATGAATCACAGCACGCCAGGCCTCCCTGTCCATCACCAGCTCCCGGAATTTACCCAAACTCATGTCCATCGAGTCGGTGATGCCATCCAGCCATCTCATCCTCTGTCGTCCCCTTCTCCTCCTGCCCGCAATCCCTCCCAACGTCAGAGTCTTTTCCAATGAGTCAGCTCTTCACATCAGGTGGCCAAAGTATTGGAGTTTCAGCTTCAGCATCAGTCCTTCCAATGAACACCCAGAACTGGTTTCCTTTAGAATGGACTCGTGGGATCTCCTTCCAGTCCAAGGGGCTCTCAAGAGTCTTCTCCAACACCGCAGTTCAAAAGCATCAGTTCTTCAGTGCTCAGCTTTCTTCACACTCCAACTCTCACATCCATACATGACCACTGGAAAAACCATAGCCTTGACTAGACGGACCTTTGTTGGCAAAGTAATGTCTCTGCTTTTGAATATGCTATCTAGGTGAGTCAAAACTTTTCTTCCAAGGAGTAAGCATCTTTTAATTTCATGGCTGCAGTCACCATCGCCAGTGATTTTGGAGCCCCCAAAAATAAAATCTGACACTGTTTCCACTGATTCCCCATCTATTTGCCATGAAGTGATGGGACCAGATGCCATGATCTTCATTTTCTGAATGTTGAGCTTTAAGCCAGCTTTATCACTCTCCTCTTTCACTTTCGTCAAGAGGCTTTTTAGTTCCTCTTCACTTTCTGCCATAAGGGTGGTGTCATCTGCCTATCTGAGGTTATTGATATTTCTCCCGGCAATCTTGATTCCAGCTTGTGCTTCTTCCAGTCCAGCGTTTCTCATGATGTACTCTGCATAGAAGTTAAATAAGCAGGGTGACAATATACAGCCTTGACGTACTCCTTTCCCTATTTGGAACCAGTCTGTTGTTCCATGTCCAGTTCTAACTGTTGCTTCCTGACCTGCATATAGGTTTCTCAAGACAAGTTAGATGATGATAATTCTCTGGAAATGAGGCTTTGAAGGAGGTCCAACGCCATTCTGCAACTTCCAGTGGCTTCTAGGTGGCTAATTATCAACATGATTGCAGGCTGTTGGTTTTCAAGGCTACCATGGAGCTAGAGAAGGGGCGTTGGAAGAGGGCAAGTTAAAATGCCACAAATCTCACTGTTTTTACCGAGACTGAGCCATTTTTCCTGAATAAACACTCCTCAGGTTGCTGCAAGCCTTGGGTTTATATATAGAGTTTGGGGAAAGTTGCCTGAAAAGTTTTAGCTCTTTTCTTATTCCTTTTATAAAGAATTTTTGGAGTTCCTTAGTCTGCCATTTTCTCTAACATTACTCCTCTGTAGCTTATTTAAGATGACATATTTTGCACTCGAATGGTTATATCCAAATGCCATATTTTTGCATGGCTAACTCCTATACATCCTTAAGACTCAGCTCAAGAGTCCCTTCTTTAAGCAATGGAACACTTTTCCTGCAAATTAAATAGGATGCAGAAGCTGATTAAGTGAATCAGATGCTAACCCAGCTGCTCTTGTTCAGCGAGTGAATGAGGACAACTGGATCTATGGCAGGTTAGCAGTCACTTTCCCCAGTTTCCCCCCCCCCACTTCCTCCCTATAGTAGCCCTGGAAACACTGCCTCTCAGAGCCTGGGGCTCTGCAGATCATAGCATGAAATTCTAAACCAATACAGAATTGTAAAGTAAAATAAAAAATAAATAAATAAATAATAAAAATAAAGTGGAGGAATGCTTAGTAAGAATTTCAAAAAGCAAAACCAAGCTTTGGCTGTCATTTGGACTGGATAACATCAAATCCTTTCTAACTAGAAATTGTATGTTTTCTTGAATGCAAAAGAGGAGCAGTTACTCTGATAATTCATTAACAAGGTCATAGTATTTTTTTTTACAAAATTATAGAAATATGTAAATTACTGATATGTGTCCCTCACAAAGAACAGTCACTACCTACCAGAAATATGAATATCAGAAAAAATTTCTTCATCTATTATGGAAATTCTTGTGGAGAAGTGTTGGCTAAGACTTTTGAATACCATTGGCCCAGGTATATTGATATTACCACTGCTTTGGATCACATCTAAATTTTTCAAATTAAACAGTGTGAATCAGCCTGAACACATCCTGGAACGTGTGGATCCTATTTTGGAGACCAAAGCATTAGATTTTTTAAAGGACCGTAGTGTGTTTCTAAGTGGATTTAGAGCATGTTAAATGTACAGAATTAAGAAAATCAGCCATTATTTGGCTTTATGTAATTTATTATATAATATAACATATGTATAGACTGGTATAACATGTGTTGTGGAAAGAAAAACCTTTTGGGAAAACTGATACAAACAGTTGTTAATTATGGCACTGTTGATATTTTAAACAGCCCTCTTCATATACTATTTAGACAAAGTATCCAAAAATGTTGACTAATAGGATTATTGTGAAGACATTCATTATTTATACCTGAAGTGCTAAAGCAAAGCAAAGAGAAATTGAGACTGCCCTATTAGCCTGTGAGGTTTTTCACTGAAGAACCGCAGCCTCTGTGGCTCAGAGAAAATAAAAGGCTCTTCCTCTAATAACAGATATTTTTGCTCGAATAATTCAAACAACTTCCTTAATATTTCAGTTAGCATTATCAATAAAATCATTTAAGAAGTCTTTAAGTTAGAACCTCTAACTGAGGTGTTCAAAACAAAAGATACAACATTTTAAAGCAGAATGAAAATTGGTCGTGTGACCGTTTGAAAAATAACTTTAGGAACTTCCAGGCAGTTCAGGGTTTCCATCCCTGGTCTAAGGTCCTGTATGCCATGTCATGCAGTGTGGCAAAAAAAAAAAAAAAAAACACCTCACATTCTGAAATAGTTTAAGAGTCACAAGAAATTGCAAAAATAGTTCAGAGATGCTCATGTAGCCTTCACCAAGCTTTATCCAGTGTTAGTATCTTAGGTAGCCACTATATATGTCAAAACTAGATTTGAGTAACTCTCATCCATGTTGAGCATATGAAAGCATCCAGTTGCTGGAGATCAAAATTAAGGATTTTTTTTTAATTAAGGATTTGTGAAGAGTGATACTTCTTTAGAAAGAATTCGGGGTGTGCTGTGGGTCCCTCCTAGTGCTCCATCCACAAGTAACCACAGATCTACAGCAAATAGTATTTTCTATTTCCAAGAGGCCCTAACTGTCTGATCTGAAAAACTATAAGAGAAAAAAGCCTTAAGGTAATCATATGGGTTTTGGTTTGGCTTTGTTTTTTTCCTTAAAGATTGGCAGCCTTTACAATTCTATAATTCAAGGAGAATATTCAACAACAACAAAAAATTGTCTGCAGGTAACTGAGATACAAGACTTCAAAGGCAAAATTTCTCTTTCTTTAAATCTCTCATGAGCACATCTCTGACTTTATTTCTACTTTTGTAGCTCTCTCATTTTAGTAAAATTGTAGTTGAAATCTACTTGGGAGTGAAGAGGAATGGCCATCATGCCCAGCATGGTTTTTACCTGCCTGAACACAGACCCGATGCCTGCAGGTCTGCACCTTGGCAAGTCATGCTCCACCTCTGAGCAGCCTTTGTACCTCACTTCGCTGCTCAGCACTTGATGGTCCACCTCCTACCGAGTCTCCATCACCCATCTTCTCTCTGCACAGCTGAACTTGTTTTGCTCCATCTTTCCAGTTTGGGCTTATTCCTGGGATTTTTGCAATCCCTCAAATCTTAGATTTGGTCCACTAAAACTAGGGCATATATATCCATTCTTCATTTCATTTCTTTTGAAAAAAATGTTAATTTGTTGATCTTATTTTCAGTTCATCTCTGCATTTCCCACTTTACCTACTAGAGCACCCTGGACTTAGCGACTTCCCTTTCACTTTTCACTTTCATGCATTGGAGAAGGAAATGGCAACCCACTCCAGTGTTCTTGCCTGGAGAATCCCAGGGACGGGGGAGCCTGGTGGGCTGCCCTCTACGGGGTTGCACAGAGTTGGACACGACTGAAGTGACTTAGCAGCAGCAGCAGCAGCAGCAGCACCTTGGACACAGAAGAAAATGAGTCTATGTCTAATAAATGGATGGAATCCTTCCATAAAGAAAGGAGCTGAAAGGATGACCAATTAAGGCAAATTAGCCAGATAACTTAAAACAAAACATTTTTTTCTAATATTTGGACATTTCAGCAAGATTTTTTGTTAATTGTACAGATAATTACTTTACTATACCATAGCACTCTTGCACATGTATGGAACCCAATATTTATATACACATATAGTTTTACAAAAAGTAGATAACTTCAGTTGGATTAAAAATCACATCCATGGAATATTTCTAAATGAATACAAAAGTTACTGTTACCAGTATTATTTCTGGAGAGTGAGGAAAGGAAGTTGGATCAGTGAGGTCACCAGACGTAGACTTTTTACTGTATACACTTCTGTTTTTGTGGGGTTTTGGCTTTTTTGTTTTGTTTTGTTTGGGGCCGTACTGCTTGGCTTGTGGGACCTTAGTTCACTGATCAGGGATTGAACTCAGGCTCTTGCCAGTAAAAGTGCAGAGTCCTAACTACTGAACAACCAGGGAATTTCCACTTCCATATGGTTTTGATTTTTTATGAGCATGTATTACTTTTCAGTATTAATTTTTAAGGTTATATTGACTAAGCAGAAAACTAAGCAGAGGTGCTGTGGTCCTGAACTGTTGAGCTTACAGCCTTTGTTAACTCATAGTAGGGGATATACAAAATCAAATGCCCCCAGGGCACAGGCAAGCAACATAAGTAAGCAATTTGAGTAACAAATGGATGAGGAAAGGGGACAGTGCCTGTGCTGTCCAAAATAGCCAGGTGCTACCCAACTCTAAGTAACTGCTGCTCTGCAGGAACATGGGTCCAGTGCTGTCAGATTCCTCAATTTTCAAAGGAAGTTAGAGGTCTGGAAAATTTTTGGTGAAATTCCTTGATTTTTAAATGAAAGTAATTGATTTAAAAGTTTTGTAGTTTAAGATGCAGACCAAACAAAACATGTCTATGGCCCAAATCCAACCTGTGGATCACCGGTTTGCAAACTCTGACTTAGGTGGTAGTCTAGAGTAATTTGTTTATCCTTTTAAAAAGAGATGAAAATGTTTCAAGAAATTTACTCATCTCTTGCCTGTTTTCCTCCTATCCAAACATCAGCCAATGTTCCAAAGCATACACAAGGCTCTAGATATTTCCATGATGACTGAACTATTAGGACCCAGAAACTGCCAAGCCTCCATAGGCTTGCTGATTGCCAATCAGCATACCATTATGCGGCCAGGCACAAAGAATAAGGTCTCGGGTGTGGTAGCAGCATTTCCTGTGAAGACTGTGAAGGCCAGGAACTGAAATAAGGTTAATAGAAAAGAATCAGATTGGAGTGGTTTTCAAGCCTTCATGTAGAGTTATGGCCAGTTGGATAGTCATAAAAGCCAGAATTAGGATATGGACTTCCCTGGTGGCTCAGATGGTAAAGTGTCGGCCTGCAATACGGGAGACCCAGGTTCGATCCCTGGGTTGGGAAGATCTCCTGGAGAAGGAAATGGCAACCCACGCCAGTATTCTTGCCTGGAGAATCCCAGAGATGGAGGAGCCTGGTAGGCTACAGTCCATGGGGTCGCAAAGAGTCGGACACGACTGAGCAACTTCACTTCAATGTGATATTTGGGTATGAGCAAGGGTCAAGACAAGCTCAGAAAGTAAGGAATCTGCCTGTAGTGCAGGAGACCCGGGTACAATCCCTGGGTCAGGAAGATCCGCTGGAGAAGGGAATGGCTACCCACTCCAGTATTCTTGCCTGGAGAATTCCATGGACAGGGGAACCGGGTAGGCTTCAGTCCATGGGGTTGCAAAGAGTTGGACACCATTGAACAATTAACACATTCCACATAAAGACATTGGGAGGTAGATACACAGGTGAAAAGATGAAGTACCCCCCAGCTTCAGGCTTAGTATTCTAAGTATTATAGGCAAGTTGAGCTGTAAGGGAAGAATAATTTAGAATAGCCCAATGGTGTTTGATTTTCCACTTAAAAATGTCTGTAACACTATTCAATAAAGACCATGAAAATAGTGCAGTTACCCTGCAAATGAATTCTGACAACCCACTTGCTTAATTAAGATTTCATACCAAGTATTTTCCCCTTACAGATAACAATATCTGCCATGCCACTTACCAACACTATTAAAAACTTAACTGAAAATCAAGAAACAAATGAACATTAACCAACAAAAGACCTCAAAGCACCCCAAATCACCTTGGCAAGGCCAACCAATGAAGACAACAAGGCTGATTAGAGGGTCATCTGTCTCTCCATGCAGCACACGTTAAATTCTAGCTGGCACACAGTGCTGGGAAATGGGCTAGTTCTTCCCTTCCAGGACGTTGGAACCAGCAGACACATACAACAGAGCACTTAGTAGGCACTCCATGTATTTATCAAGAGATAAATATGAGTACTGGAAACAAAACCCAGCTAAAATTATCAGCCAACTGCCTGACAGTGAGAAAGAAGGCAGATATCCTGAAAAGTTGACACACGACTTAAAATAACCCCTTGGTCTGAAGATATTAGGGATGGGAATAAAGCTCTTAAAGCCTCACTCTACTCTGCACAGTATCAAGAGGCTACTTTTCCCTGTTTGAGAGGGTCTGCTCAGGGGCCTGGATGCCTGGGTTCCATTGTTACCAGCCGGCTGGGTAAAGTGAGACAAGTAGCTTAATCTCTCTTTTTTTAACAGAAATTTTTTTTAAATTGAAGTATAGCTGATTTACAATGCTATGTTAGTTTCAGGTATACAGCAAAGTGATTCATTTTATATGTATATGTGTATATTTTCTTTTTCAGGGTTTTTTACAAAATATTGAGTGTAGTTCCCTGTGCTATACAGTAGATCCTTGTTGGTTATCTATTTCATATATATTGATACGTGTGTGTGTTTATTAACCTCTCTTAACTTAGATTTCTTCATCTATAATTGTCTCATAGGGTTATGAGGATTCAAATGAGTTAACATTTGTAAAAAAGAAAAAAAGTCTTCAAAGATTGCCATGTACATAAGAAGTACTCAAGGTTATCTTGGGATAAGGGTACTGTGTCATCCTGGAAAAAGAGTAGATTGTGTTCGGTTGTGACAAACCTAGATAACATATTAACAAGCAAAGACATCACTTTACTGTCAAAGTCCACTTAGGTCAAAGCTATGGTTTTTCCATTAGTCATGTACAGATATGAGAGCTGGACCATAAAAAGTCTGAGTGTTGAAGAACTGATGCTTTCGAATTGTGGTGCCAAAGAAGACTCTTGAGAGTCCCTTGGACTGCAAGGGGATCAAACTAATCAATCCTAAAGGAAATCAACCCTGAATATTCACTGGAAGAGCTGATGCCAAAGCTGAAGCTCCAGTACTTTGGCCACCTCATGTGAAGAGTCAACTTATTGGAAAGGACCCTGGCATGCTGCAGTCCATGGGGTTGCAGAGTTGGGCATGACTTAGTAACTGAACAACAACCAAATATTCAGAATAATCTATTAATTAATAAGCCAGGAAGTAAGTAACAAATATAAGGCAAATGTTCTCCCAAAATTATTAAAACAAAAAGTTTTGGTTTGTAGAGAGTTCCTTTTTTAGCTGTCTGGAAAAGTCAAGTGAAATACTTCACTGATGAGCCTGTCAGCCCGGCCCAGCTCAAGGCTCCGTGGAGCACGGGAAGCAGGCTTCCTGACCCGAATCTCGGCTGTCATCACCAGCCAAACATTGGCAAGTACTTAAGCATGCTTCAGTTTTCTCTTCTATCAAATTAGATGATAGTAGCATTCTTACTAGAACTGTATTATGATTTTCATGGGGCCTACATAATGGATTTGGTATTCGCCTTGCCTTCCTGTTGTGTACTGATGTCAGGCTAACTTACTCCTTGGACAGTTATCACCTTCCCTCTTACTAGTGCTGGCTACATAATCTGTTGAGCCCAGTGAAAAATGAAAAAGTGAGTGTTCTTGCTTAAAAAGCAGAAAAGGAACTTCCTTGGTGGTCCAGTGGTTAAGACACTGCGCTTCCATTGTGGGAGGTCTGGGTTTGATCTCTGGTCAGGGAACTGAGATCCTGGATACTGCAAGGTGCAGCCATAAAATAGAAAAAAAGAAAAAGCTTTTTCCCTTCTGTTTTTGTGGTCCCTCTCTTGACTTGTCATGGCATTTTTATTTGCTGGTTGATGTTGCACTCCATCGTGCTTGAGGACACCTGAGGCATGGGTGTGACCCAGTCCCACAACTCGACAGGTGGCCCCTGTGTGGCATGACCTTGCCTGACACCAGCCCTTCCTGCTTCACATCCAGACCCCAACCTATGGTTGCTGGGGAGGCTGGAGAACTAGGGGGAGCTGGCATCTATGAAGCAGTTAGCAAAAGGTGATGAAAAGCAAGACCACTTAAGAGCTGAGGCCCCAAGTCCTTGACATGCTCCACTGTCCCATCCAACTTCACTTATAAAACAAATTCAAAAATACAGTTCAGTTCAATCGCTCAGTCGTGTCTGACTCTTTGCGACCCCATGAATCACAGCACGCCAGGCCTCCCTGTCCATCACCAATTCCCGGAGTTCACTCAAACTCATGTCCATCGAGTCGGTGATGCCATCCAGCCATCTCATCCTCTGTTGTCCCCTTCTCCTCTTGCCCCCAATGCCTCCCAGCATCAGAGTCTTTTCCAATGAGTCAACCGTTCGCATGAGGTGGCCAAAGTATTGGAGTTTCAGCTTTAGCATCAGTCCTTCCAATGAACACCCAGGACTGATCTCCTTTAGGATGGACTGGTTGGATCTCCTTGCAGTCCAAGGGACTCTCAAGAGTCTTCTCTAACACCACAGTTCAAAAGCATCAATTCTTCAGTGCTCAGCTTTCTTCATAGTCCAACTCTCACAACCATACATGACCACTGGAAAAACCATAGCCTTGACTAGACAGACATTTGTTGGCAAAGTAATGTCTCTGCTTTTCAATATGCTGTCTAGGTTGGTCATAACTTTTCTTCCAAGGAGTAAGCATCTTTTAATTTCATGGCTGCAGTCACCATCTGCAGTGATTTTGGAGCCCCAAAAACAAAATCTGACACTGTTTCCACTGTTTCCCCATCCATTTGCCATGAAGTGATGGGACCGGATGCCATGATCTTAGTTTTCTGAATATTGAGCTTTAAGCCAACTTTTTTGCTCTCCTCTTTCACTTTCATCAAGAGGCTTTTGAGTTCCTCTTCACTTTCTGCCATAAGAGTTGTGTCATCTGCATCTCTGAGGTTATTGATATTTCTCCCAGCAATCTTGATTCCAGCTTGTGCTTCTTCCAGCCCAGCGTTTCTCATGATGTACTTTGCATAGAAGTTAAATAAGCAGGGTGACAATATACAGCCTTGACAGACTCCTTTTCCTATTTGGAACCAGTCTGTTGTTCCATGTCCAGTTCTAACTGTTGCTTCCTGACCTGCATACAGATTTCTCAAGAGACAGGTCAGGTGGTCTGGTATTCCCACCTCTTTCAGAATTTTCCACAGTTTATTGTGATTCACAGAGTCAAAGGCTTTGGCATAGTCAATAAAGCAGAAGTAGATGTTTTTTCTGAAACTCCTTTGCTTTTTCAATGATCCAGCAGATGTTGGCAATTTGATCTTTGGTTCCTCTGCCTTTTCTAAAACCAGCTTGAACATCTGGAAGTTCATGGTTCACGTATTGCTGAAGCCTGGCTTGGAGAATTTTGAACATTACTTTACTAGCATGTGAGATGAGTGCAATTGTGCAGTAGTTTGAGCATTCTTTGGCATTGCCTTTCTTTGGAATTGGAATGAAAACTGACCTTTTCCAGTCCTATGGCCACTACTGAGTTTTCCAAATTTGTTGGCATATTGAGTCCAGCACTTTCACAGCATCATCTTTCAGGATTTAAAATAGCTCGGTGTGTATGCCCAGCAGTGGGATTGCTGGGTCATAAGGCAGTTCTATTTGCAATTTTTTAAGGAATCTCCACACTGTTCTCCATAGTGGCTGTACTAGTTTGCATTCCCACCAACAGTGTAGGAGGGTTCCCTTTTCTCCACACCCTCTCCAGCATTTATTGCTTGCAGACTTCTGGATCGCAGACATTCTGACTAGTGTGAAGTGGTACCTCATTGTGGTTTTGATTTGCATTTCTCTAATAATGAGTGATGTTGAGCATCTTTTCATGTGTTTGTTAGCCATCCGTATAGCCAGGACATGGAAACAACCTAGATGTCCATCAGCAGATGAATGGATAAGAAAGCTGTGGTACATATACACAATGGAGTATTACTCAGCCATTAAAAAGAATACATTTGAATCAGTTCTAATGAGATGGATGAAACTGGAGCCGATTATACAGAGTGAAGTAAGCCAGAAAGAAAAACACCAATACAGTATACTAACACATATATATGGAATTTAGAAAGATGGCAATGATGCCCTGTATGTGAGACAGCAAAAGAGACACAGATGTGTAGAGCAGACTTTTGGACTCTGAGGGAGAGGGAGAGGGTAGGATGATTTGGGAGAATGGCATTGAAACATGTATACTATCATGTAAGAAATGAATTGCCAGTCTATGTCCGATGCAGGATACAGGATGCTTGGGGCTGGTGCACGGGGATGACCCAGAGAGATGTTATGGGGAGGGAGGTGGGAGGGGGGCTCATGTTTGGGAACGCATGTACACGCGTGGTGGATTCATGTTGATGTATGGCAAAACCAATACAGTATTGTAAAGTAAAATAAAGTAAAAATAAAAATTAAAAAAAATAGCTCAACTGGAATTCTATCACCTCCACTAGCTTTGTTTGTAGTGATGCTTTCTAAGGCCCACTTGACTTCATATTCCAGATGTCTGGCTCTAGGTGAGTGATCACACAATCGTGATTATGTTGGTCATTAAGATCTTTTTTGTACAGTTCTTCTGTGTATTCTTGATATCTTAATATATCTTCTTAATATCTTCTGCTTCTGTTAGGTCCATAACATTTCTGTCCTTTATCGAGCCCATATTTGCATGAAATGTTCCCTTGGTATCTCTAATTTTCTTGAAGAGATCTCTAGTCTTTCCCATTCTGTTGTTTTCCTCTATTTCTTTGCATTGATCGCTGAGGAAGGCTTTCTTATCTCTCCTTGCTGTTCTAAGTTATTAAAAAACTTCAAAATGGCGACCACAGAGAGTTAAACTTGAGACACGGGGTCCTTCTGAGCAGAAGGCCCCATGCATCTGCACTGGTTGCATGCTCACAAAGCATGAGCCCCGCCTGCCACATTGGAATTCTAAACCCAGTCTCCTCTTGGGTCTCTCAGCCAGTACCCCGGTCCTCTGAGAGGAGGTCTAACTCAAATGCTGTCCTTCACCGTGTCAACTCAAGGCCAGAACCCAGTCGGCTTATTCCTTGTGCCTCGTGCTTTCCTTTGTGTGTCTGGCTTCCCTGGATCCATGTATGCAACATGAACAAGTACCTCAAGACGAGAAATGAATAGGCTTTATTTGTCCCATGCTAGTCTTTGCTTTCCTTTCTAGAATCATTGCTAAGTACCTGGGCTCCTAAGAAGAGTCTTGGACCAGATCCCAACACACATATACAACTAACAGGACCCCCTTCATCCAAGACCTTTTTCTTTTTTTCCTTCTTACCTTTCTCGAGCTGCAGCTTCTTACTCATATTTCAAGTTAGGTTGTGTTGAGTATAGGAAGTCACTGTTTATCCTTAAAAGAGGCATTCTGATCCAGCCATTACAAGACAGAGGCTCAAACAGAGCCCACTGTAAGGCCTTTAGAGCAATCCAAATAGGCTGTATGGATTTTACAGTAAGCAGCCATGTGCTCTGGCTGCCAGCTCCCAGACTGAATTTCTCTGCTACCAGTAAATATTGGAGAGATCTTTTGCCAACTTTCTGGAGAAATAGAAACAAGATGTTCTGAGATCAGATATACCATATTTATTTCAGATGAATTGATGGTTGCTTTATTTTGAGCATTTAGAAAAATCTGTTACGCTCAAAAGAATTCGAATTTAAATGTGAAAGTTATGTTGTCCTTGGCTAATTAAGTCACTGCCTTATCCTTTTATCAGACCCATCATATGGAATCATATCATCTGTCATTTCCTGTCATAGTTTTAAAGTGAGAAAGACCTTGAAATCCTCTCATCTACTCATTTCATTTTATAAATGAGGAAACTGAGACCCAGAGAGGTTATGCCCTGAGTCACACACAGTGTGTTAAGCAGTGTTGGAAGCACAGCTGGAACTGGCTTATGACTTCCTGCCAGCTCTGCCCTGACTCCATAGTACAAAGAAGTATCAGTTCAGTTGAGTTCAGTTGCTCAATTGTGTCTGACTCTTTGTGACCCCCTGAACCGCAGCACACCAGGCCTCCCTGTCCATCACCAACTCCTGGAGTTTACTCAAACTCATGTCCATGAGTCGGTGATGCCATCCAACCATTTCATCCTCTGTCATCCCCTTCTCCTCCTGCCTTCAATCTTTCCCAGCATCAGGGTCTTTTCAAATGAGTCAGCTCTTCGCATCAGGTGGCCAAAGTATTGGAGTTTCAGCTTCAGCATCAGTCCTTCCAGTGGACACTCAGGACTGATCTCCTTTAGGATGGACTGGTTGGATCTCCTTGCAGTCCAAGGGACTCTCAAGAGTCTTCTTCAACACCACAGTTCAAAAGCATCAATTCTTCAGTGCTCAGCTTTCTTTACAGTCCAACTCTCACATCCATACATGACTACTGGAAAAAGCATAGCTTTGACTAGACGGGCCTTTGTTGGCAAAGTAATGTGTCTGCTTTTGAACATGCTGTCTAGGTTGGTCAAAACTTTTCTTCCAAAGAGCAAGAGTCTTTTAATTTCGTGGCTGCAATCACCATCTGCAGTCATTTTGGAGCCCCCCAAAATAAAACCTGACACTGTTTCCCCATCTATTTGCCATGAAGTGATGGGACCAGATGCCATGATCTTCATTTTCTGAATGTTGAGCTTTAAGCCAACTTTTTCACTCTTCTCTTTCACTTTCATCAAGAGACTTTCTAGTTCTTATTCGCTTTCTGCCATAGGTGTGGTGTCATCTGGATATTTGAGGTTATTGATATTTCTCCCAGCAATCTTGATTCCAGCTTGTGCTTCATCCAGTCCAGCATTTCCCATAATGTACTCTGCATATAAGTTAAATAAGCAGGGTGACAATATACAGCCTTGACAGACTCCTTTTCCTATTTGGAACCAGTCTGTTGTTCCATGTCCAGTTCTAACTGTTGCTTCTGCATACAGATTTCTCAAGAGGCAGGTCAGGTGGTGTGGTATTCCCATCTCTTTCAGAATTTTCCACAGTTTGTTGTGATCCACACAGTCAAAGGCTTTGGCACAGTCAACACTGATATTCAAATTAAACAGAAGAAGGAAATTAGGTCATGCAGATGCAAGTGTTAGTACACGTGGCAGCTTTAAGAGACTTTACGACACTGGTAGATTTACAACACCAAGTGAATTCTATTCCAAGTCACAGAAGGAACCATCAGACGTGATTTAGGATACTGTCAGTTCAGTTCAGTTGCTCAGTCGTGTCCAACTCTTTGCAACCCCATGAATCGCAGCACGCCAGGCCTCCCTGTCCATCACCAACTCCCGGAGTTCACTCAGACTTACGTCCATCGAGTCAGTGATGCCATCCAGCCACCTCATCCTCTGTCGTCCCCTTCTCCTCCTGTCCCCAATCCCTCCCAGCATCAGAGTCTTTTCCAATGAGTCAACTCTTCACATGAGGTGGCCAAAGTACTGGAGTTTCAGCTTTAGCATCATTCCTTCCAAAGAAATCCCAGGGCTGATCTCCTTCAGAATGGACTGGTTGGATCTCCTTGTAGTCCAAGGGACTCTCAACAGTTCTCTCCAACACCACAGTTCAAATGCATCAATTCTTCAGCGCTCAGGCTTCTTCACAGTCCAACTGTCACTTCCATATATGACTACTGGAAAAACCATAGCCTTGACTAGACAGACCTTAGTCAGCAAAGTAATATCTCTGCTTTTGAATATGCTATCTAGGTTGGTCATAACTTTTCTTCCAAGGATACTGTAGTCATCTACAAAAAAACTTGGGATCTGCTAGAATAGTGGAGACAGTTAAAGCTTCGTCAGTCCTAAAGGAAATCAACCCTGAATATTCATTGGAAAGACTGATACTGAAGTTGAAGCTCCAGTACTTTGGCCACCTGATGCAAAGAGCCTACTCATTAGAAAAGGCCGCAATGCTGGGAAGGATTGAAGGCAGAAGGAGAATAGGGTGACAGAGGATGAGATAGTTGGATGGCATCATTGACTCTATGGACATGAGTTGGAGCAAACTCAGGGAGATAGTGAAGGAAGAGAAGCCTGGTGTGCTGCCGTCCATGTGGTCACAAAGGGTCAGACGTGATTGAGCAACTGAACAATAAAACCAACAACAAAATAGATATACAGATATTTAGTCTTCACATTAATCTCCAGCAAAGATTTCGACTGTTCCTGTGTGTACATTGAGCAAGACTACTGGATTCCCAAGAACAAGCACTTGGAACCAACTAAGCTCATTTACATTCACCAAAGGCCCTACAGCATGCTTGTGGGTAAAACAGGGAAATGATGAATGGATGAGGATCACAGTCTTGGTGTGTAAATTTGCTTTTTTGGAAGTAAGGGGAAAGTTTGAGGCCTTGTTGGTGCCTGGGCTGGACCCAGTCAGTGGGTTTCAAAAGGCAAAGTGGAATGCAAACCTAAGTTTTCATCATCACTGCCAGGCAGGCTCCTCCTGTGCTTCCAGGATGATGAGTCCAGGATGGAATAAAACCAACAAGGAAGAAGTCATCTAGGTCATCCTGAGCATCAGAGAGGGAAGGTAAGGCAGACCTGAAGATTATTACTAGAGAGATGAGATAAATCTATCAGGCCTTGCAGTCATGTGTTTCTTTCTAAGAGACGAGCTCCAGGTTCCTCTTTGCATCCCTGTCTCCAAGTGGTTAGGGCTTCTCTGATGGCTCAGTGGTAAAGAATTCTCCTGCAATGCAGGAGACACAGGTTTGATCCCGCGGTCTGGGTCGGGAAGATCCCCTGGAGAAGGAAGTGGCAACCCACTTCAATGTTCTTGCCTGAAAAATCCCACAGACAGGGGAGCCTAGTGGGCTACAGTCCATGGGATCTCAAAGAGTCGGACACAGCAGAGCATTGAGCACTCCAGGTGGTTAAGGTGGTAATCTCTGTGGTCATTTGTTGGTTTCACCATCAGCATCCATTCGTCCTCTTCTGGCGGCAGTTCCTTTATTTTTCTTTGCAGGAATGTACTTTGCTTCATTCTTTGTGAATATCAAGAGCTCCCACTGCCACTCCCAGCATGGAGTGAGCATGGAATCCAAGCCAGACCAATCTGATTCTCTCTGCTTATAATTTGATCCCTGAGCAGAGACAAAAGACTAAAAGCAGTTGTTGCTGAAACAATAGCAGCACCTTGAAAAGACTGTCCATTGGTTTCTGCTGTTTGGATTCCCAAAGCTGCCTCTTTTCTATTCTTTCCAGACCTGATTCTTCCACTGCCCCTTCAATTTACTGAGCTGCTCCATTTGTCTCAAATAGATGCATGCTTTGCCAGGGCTTTTGTTCATTAGTTTGCTTGCTTGCAGCTGAGAAATCCTCCCTGACTCCATGATTTGTGCTAGTAAGGGAAAAATCTAAAGCTTCTCTACAAACTGTAGAAGACTCTCCTATAGGAAAAAAAGCACTGTTGTTCTACACTGTCTCCAGTTGCTCATACCCACAGCAAAGATACCGGGAAGCAGATTTTAATTTCTGTACATCCAGGGACTGAGTTCATTTTGTTCAACACTAGATCTGAAATACCCAGCACAATCGTAGGTGCTAAATAAATATCAGTTACATGAATAAATGGAAATAGAGAAGGAGCTTTCCAGCAATTAGTTTAATAGTGGAGTTGCTACATCACAGACTAATGAGTTCCTTGTCACTGAAGAGATTTTTTTTTTTAATTGGAGTGTAGTTGATTTATAGTGTTGTTTCTGGTATACAGCAAAGTAATTCAGTAATACATCATTCTTTTTGAGATTCTTTCCTCATATAAGTTATCACAGAATGTTAAGTAGAGTTCCCTGTGCTCTACAATAGGTCCTTGCTGATTATCTGTCTTATATTGGATTGGCCAAAAAGTTTGTTAGGATTTTTTTGTGTAAGCTGGGTAGGGAAAATCCTAGTGAACGTTTTGGCCAACCCAATATATGGTAATGTGTGTTAACTCCAAATTCCCGATTTATCCCTCTCCTCTACGTTTCCCCTTTGGAAGCCATGAGTATGTTTTAGATACCTGTAAGTCTGTTTCTGTTTTGTAAATAAATTCATTTGTATCATTTTTTTAAATTAGATTCCACAAAAGAGTGATACCATATGTTTGTCTTTCTATGTCTGACTTCACTTAGTGTGATAATCTCTAGGTTCATCCATATTGCTTCAAATGGCATTATTTCATTTATATCACATCTTCTTTATCCATTCATCTGTCAGTGGACATTTAGATTGCTTCCAGGTCTTGACTATTGTAAACTGTGCTGCAAGGAACATTCGGGTGCATGTATTTATAGACTTTTTGATGATGGCCACTTTGATCGATGTGAGGTGATAATTCACTGTAGTTTTGATTTGCATTTCTCTGATAATTAATGATGTTGAATATCTTTTCATGTGCCTCTTGGCCATCTGTATGCCTTCTTTGGAGAAATGTCTATTGAAGTTTTCTGCCCATTTTTTGATTGGGTTGTTTACTTTCTTAATATTGAGCTTCATAAACTTTTTATATATTTTGGAGATTAATCCCTTGTCTATTGTTTCATTTGCAAATATTTTTTCCCATTCTGTGGGTTGTCTTTTCATTTTGTTTATGGTTTCCTTTGCTATATAAAACTTTTTAAGTTTAATCAGGTCTCATTTGTTTATTTTCATTTTCATTACTCTAGGAGATGGATCAAAAAAGATATTGCTGCAATTTATGTCAAGGAGTATTCTGCTTATGTTTTCCCATAAGACTTTTATAGTGTTTAGACTTACATTTAGGTCTTTGATCCATGTTGAGTTTATTTTTGTGTATGGTGTTAGAGAATATTCTAATTTCATAGCGGTCCAGTTTTCCCAGCATCACTTATTGAAAGTACTGTCTTTTCTCCAAGGTATTATATATTCTTGCCTCCTTTATCATAGATTAATTGACGATAGGAAGTGTGGGTTTATTTCTGGGCTTCTGTCCTGTTCCATTGGGCTATATTTATGATTTAGAGTGAATACCCTACTGTTTTGATGGCTGTAGCATTGTAGTATAGTCTGAAGTCAAGAAACCTGATTCCTCCAGCTCTCTTTTTCTTTCTCAGGATTGCTTTGGCTATTTGAAGTCTTTTGTGCTTCCATACAAATTTTGAAATTTTTTGTTCTAGTTTTGTGAAAAATGCCATTAGTAATTTGATAGAGATTGCATTGAATCGCTAGATTACTTTGGGTAGTATAGTCATTTAGGCAATATTGAGTCTTGCAATCTGAGAACACAGTGTATCTTTCCATCTGTTTGTATCATATTTAATTTCTTTCATCGGCATGTTATGGTTTTCAGAGTACATATCTTTTACCTCCTTAAGTATGTTTATATCTAGGTATTTTGTTCTTTTTGTTGCTGTGGTAAGTGGGGTTATTTCCTTAAATTTTCTGTCTGATCTTTTGTTGTTAGTATATAGGGATGCAAGAGACTTCTGTGTATTAATTTTGTATCCTACAATTATACTGAATTCATTGATGAACTCTAGTAGTTTTCTGGTAGAATCTTTAGAATTTTCTATATATAGTATCATGTCTTCTGTGAACAGTAACAGTTTTACTTCTTTTTCAGTTTGCATTTCTTTAATTTCTTTTTTTTGTCTAATTGCTGTGGCTAGGATTTCCAAAACTGTGTTGAATACAAGTGGCAATAGTGGACTTTGCCTTGTTTCTGACTTTAGAGGAAATGCTTTAAACTTTTCACAATGAGAATGATTTTAGCTGTGGGCTTGTCATAGATGGCCTTTATTATGTTGAGGTAATGTTCCCTCTTTGCCCATTTTCTGAAGAGTTTTTATCATAAATGGGTGTTGAACTTTTGTCAGAAGTTTTTCTTGCATCTATTAAGATGAATGTATGGTTTTTAAGTAAGTGAAGTAAGTGTTAGTTGCTCAGTTGTGCCCGACTCTTTGCAACCCCATGGACTGCCGCCCTCCAGGCTCCTCTGTCCATGAGATTTTCCAAGCAAGGATACTGGAGTAGATTGCCATTTGCTTCTCCAGGGGATCTTCCCAACCCAGGGATTGAGCCCGGGTCTCCTGCACTGCAGGCAGATTCTTCACCAACTGAGCTACAAGAGAAGCCCCCATAAAAACATCTCCAGTTTGTTGATGTGGTGTATTCCATTGACTGTTTTGCATATATTGAAGAATCCTTACATCCCTAGGATAAGTCCCACATGATCGTGGTATATAATCCTGTTAATGTATTGTTGAGTTTTGTTTGCTAGTATTTTGTTGAGGATTTTTCTGTCTGTGTTCATCAGTGATCTTGGCTCTTAATTTTCTTTTTCTGGTAGTGTCTTTGTCTGGTTTTGGTATGAGGGTGATGGTGGCCTCATAGAATGAGTTTGAGAGTGTTCCTTCCTCTGTAAGTTTTTGGAATAGTTTCAGAAGGATAGGTGTTATCACTGTAGAGATTTAAAAAGAGCCTAGATCTCTTAGGATGACCAAAAAATAAAAAAGATTCCTGGATTTTCCTGCTTGAGTAGATGGTTTTCAAAAGTTATTCTAATTTTGGCTTTGTAATTTCATAGCTATTTCTTATTCATTCTTAAAAAATACACTTTAAAGCAAAGATAGAACACTATATGCATTAAGATAATATATAGAGCACAGACTATATGACTAGAACAAAAGATACATAATACATTTTCAGTATTAGGAGAGCATTTCTTCACAGGCTCCCCAAAAGCTAGCAAAATTTGTAGCAGGAGACATAAACTACTGCTGAACTTTTTTACAGTGACCTACACTTGATCTATTTTTAGTCTCAAGGAAAGTGAAATTTAAAAAAAAAAAAAAAAGGATAGTTGCCATGGTTTTTCCCATCCACCAACTCATCTCACCACCCATTTTCCATCATTTCTAATAACCTCGTTTCCCGGAGTGGTATTTTAGGAGCCTATAGCCAAGTCTCTTCATTAAATGAGTTCCCTTGGTGCCACCCTTATCTGGCCACTTTTCACAGCTTCCCTTTGTCTTAGAGTCTTCAGCATGGCTGGAAAATGGAAAATACCCAGCTTAAGGCTACCAAGATTTTTCAGCACAGCTAATGTTGTGCTTGGTTGCAACCACTTAGGGGTCTAAATGGTTCATGAGTTCCTATACCTTGAGCATGCATCCTTCCTTATGTCACCAGGATGAGAAGCAGCTGACATAGTGGAGTACTGGTTTCTTTAATTTCACTTATTCTATAAGCAGCACATCTTGAAGGAGGAGGCAAGTGGAATTTAAGAAAACAGTCTGGAGACTATGCTACTTTGTGAAGCTGAGCTTGACAGCTCTCTTGGTTGCTTGGAATTTCTTTAGTAGCTAACAAAGACAGTATCACAGCTTGGCAGAGGCCCATGAGACTGGAACATTCAAGGCCCCTCAAGAGACATGTTGTGGAGAATTGTGCTCCACTGGTAAATTCTGGTCTTTGTTATACCCAGTTGTGGAAGTGCAGATTCATTCTTGCCAGTGCCACACAACTACACATCTAACACTAGGTGGCAACCTTGCCTTTTGTGTCACAAGTCATAGCCATGCTATAAATGCCATAATAATTAAGGAAATAAGTTAGACCATCAAATCTCAGCCTTCCTCTCCCATGATTTAATTTAATACTGGCATCCAGAAATTACAAATAGTCAAAGGCCATTCTTAAAGGCAGAACCAATAATGTGTATAGACTCGATTTTTTGGAAACATTTGCCCTAATGACTGCAGCCTCATGATTGTTAGAATTCCCTCACCATTCTAGGGGCAGACATTCATGGATTAAACCTTTATCCCAGAAATGAGGGATGCTGTGGTGAACAAGAGACAAGGGCCTTGCTTTTGCGAAGCTTGCATTGAAGTGGAAGAGGCAGTAACAAGAAATGAGCAAGTAAATGAAATTAGAGAATTCCTACAATGGAATTGAGAGCTGGAGTATAAAGAAAGCTGAGCACTGAAGAATTGATGCTTTTGAACTGTGGTGTTGGAGAAGACTCTTGAAAGTCCCTTGGACTCCAAGGAGGTCCAACCAGTCTATCCTAAAGGACATCAGTCCTGAATATTCATTGGAAGGACTGATGCTGAAGCTGAAACTCCAATACTTTGGCCACCTGATGCAAAGAACTGGCTCATTTGAAAAGACCCTGATGCTGGGAAAGATTGAAGGCAGGAGGAGAAGGGGATGACAGAGGATGAGATGGTTGGGTGGCATCACCGACTCAATGGACATGAGTTTGAGTGAACTCCAGGAGTTGGTGATGGACAGGGAGGCCTGGCGTGCTGTGATTCATGGGGTCACAGAGTTGAACACAACTGAGCGGCTGAACCGAACTGAACAATGGAAAAACGAGGGTGTAATGTGAAAAGTTGGGTGTAAGTGAAAAGGGATGATGGTCAGGAAAGACCTCTGAGGGGGCGAGTCTGCCACCTGAAGCCAGAAGAGGGAAGCAGTCAGCCAGGCCAAGAGCTGGTGGAACTGTGGTCCAGGGCTGGGGACAAGCCATGGCGGGTTGAGAATCAGAAAGAATCTAAGAACTGGAAATTAGGCCTGGAGCCCAGAAAGGTCATGGAGGAGTGGGACAATTTGAGGCTGCAAGACGTGCAGGGGTCAGACTGCATAAGAACAGTTGGCCGAGGGAGAAGATGAAATTGATTCCAAGCTCAGTAGAAAGCACTAGAGACAGAAGAGCAGAGGGAGCAGAGCTCCCTGTTAATCTCATCACCAGAGGATGGGCCATGCTCTTGACAGCACTCACAGTGGACTAATCGATAGAGAATTTAATGGAACCGAGTCTCACCCTAGGACCTCTGAACCAAGAACAGGCCCTGGAGGCAGAGCACACCTCAGTGAGGCATCGTTCCGAGTGCAGATCCCTGCAAGAAGGCAGAAGCAGAGGGAAAGAATCAGTTTTTAGAAACACTAAACACTGGGACAAGCATCCATTTGCCCACATTCCACCTTTATGGAAAAAGTGAAGTGAAAGAGGTAGACTGTTCCCATCATGATAGGCAAAGATCCAATTCAGGCTCTAGGACAGCTGAGCTCTGCTTGGCTGTTTTTGCCTGGCATCTAACAATGAAGCTCTATGGTAAATGATGATGGCAACACATGGATAGGAAATGGTTTATTTGGTCACTAACTGAGGCATTCTAGTCAGAAGGTAAACATTCTAAAATAAATGCAGCCTTGCTCAGCTAGTCCCAAGACCTTTTTTTTTTTTTTTCTTGATGTAGCCACACCCAGAGCTGTTTATGGGCAACCGTGCCCACTTAGCCTCACGGCTTGGCACTAAGCAACATCTCAGGAGGCTGTGAGCAGAAGGCCAAGAAGGAGGCTTTGTCCCACCGCACCCCTGACCAAGCAAACAAGGATGCATTTTCCTGCCAACTGCATGCACGCATAGACAGATACACCACCCTTTTATGTCTCCCCCAACCTCCAGGTTGCTCTATATCAGTGTCATCAGCTGAGAAGCTGGCCCATTCAAGTAAGGTAAATGTAGAATGCATGTCTAGTGGGTCTGTGTCCAAATGGAGAGGACATGTCCCATTGGGAGGGGACAGCAACTCCCCAGCTCTAGCCAAATGTTGCCATGCAAGAATGTGGTGCCTGATATTGAATCTCTTTCAATTTTTCTAGAAAAAACTGGAAGTCTGGATTTTTATTTGAAGTCTCTTGCCCTTTAAAATGTTTGCAACTGATTGAATTTTTAAAAATTTTTTTACTTTATTTTACTTTACAATACTGTATTGGTTTTGCCATACATCAACATGAATCCACTACAGGTGTACATGAGTTCCCAATCCTGAACCCCCCTCCCACCTCCCTCCCCATAACATCTCTCTGGGTCATCCCAGTGCACCAGCCCCAAGCATCCTGTATCCTGCATCAAACCTAGACTGGCGATTCGTTTCATACATGATATTATACATGTTTCAATGCCATTCTCCCCAAATCATCCCACCCTCTCCCTCTCCCACAGGGTCCAAAAGTCTGTTCTATACATCTGTGTCTCTTTTGCTGTCTCACATATAGGGTTATCGTTACCATCTTTCTAAATTCCATATATATGTGTTAGTATACTGTATTGGTGTTTTTCTTTCTGGCTTACTTCACTCTGTATAATTGGCTCCAGTTTCATCCACCTCATTAGAACTGATTCAAATGTATTCTTTTTAATGGATGAGTAGTACTCCATTGTGTATATGTACCACAGCTTTCTTATCCATTCATCTGCTGATGGACATCTAGGTTGCTTCCATGTCCCGGCTATTATAAACAGTGTTGTGTGAACATTGGGGTACACGTGTCTCTTTCAGTTCTGGTTTCCTCAGTGTGTATGCCCAGCAGTGGGATTGTTGGGTCATAAGGCAGTTCTATTTCCAGTTTTTTAAGGAATCTCAGTTGCTTGTATATTTTTGAGATTAGTTGTTTGTCTGTTGCTTCATTTGCTATTATTTTCTCCCATTCTGAAGGCTGTCTTTTCACCTTGCTTATAGTTTCCTTTGTTGTGCAGAAGCTTTTAATTTTAATTAGATCCCATTTGTTTATTTTTGCTTTTATTTCCAGTATTCTGGGAGGTGGGTCATAGAGGATCCTGCTGTGATGTATGTCGGAGAGTGTTTTGCCTATGTTCTCCTCTAGGAGTTTTATAGTTTCTGGTCTTACGTTTAGATCTTTAATCCATTTTGAGTTTATTTTTGTGTATGGTGTTAGAAAGTGTTCTAGTTTCATTCTTTTACAAGTGGTTGACCAGTTTTCCCAGCACCACTTGTTAAAGAGATTGTCTTTAATCCATTGTATATTCTTGCCTCCTTTGTCGAAGATAAGGTGTCCAGAGGTGTGTGGATTTATCTCTGGGCTTTCTATTCTGTTCCATTGATCTATATTTCTGTGTTTGTGCCAGTACCATACTGTCTTGATGACTGTGGCTTTGTAGTAGAGCCTGAAGTCAGGCAGGTTGATTCCTCCAGTTCCATTCTTCTTTCTCAAGATTGCTTTGGCTATTCGAGGTTTTTTGTATTTCCATACAAATCTTGAAATTATTTGTTCTAGCTCTGTGAAAAATATCGCTGGTAGCTTGATAGGGATTGCATTGAATCTGTAGATTGCTTTGGGTAGTATACTCATTTTCACTATATTGATTCTTCCGATCCATGAACATGGTATATTTCTCCATCTATTAGTGTCCTCTTTGATTTCTTTCACCAGTGTTTTATAGTTTTCTATATATAGGTCTTTAGTTTCTTTAGGAAGATATAATCCTAAGTATTTTATTCTTTTCGTTGCAATGGTGAATGGAATTGTTTCCTTAATTTCTTTTTCTACTTTCTCGTTATTAGTGTATAGGAATGCAAGGGATTTCTGTGTGTTGATTTTATATCCTGCAACTTTACTATATTCATTGATTAGCTCTAGTAATTTTCTGGTGGAGTCTTAAGGGTTTTCTATGTAGAGGATCATGTCATCTGCAAAGGGTGAGAGTTTTACTTCTTCTTTTCCAATTTGGATTCCTTGTATTTCTTTTTCTGCTCTGATTGCTGTGGCCAAAACTTCCAGAACTGTGTTGAATAGTAGCGGTGAAAGTGGGCACCCTTGTCTTGTTCCTGACTTTAGGGGAAATGCTTTCAATTTTTCACCATTGAGGATAATGTTTGCTGTGGGTTTGTCATATATAGCTTTCATTATGTTGAGGTATGTTCCTTCTATTCCTGCTTTCTGGAGAGTTTTTATCATAAATGGATGTTGAATTTTGTCAAAGGCCTTCTCTGCATCTATTGAGATAATCATATGGCTTTTATTTTTCAATTTGTTAATGTGGTGAATTACACTGATTGATTTACGGATATTGAAGAATCCTTGCATCCCTGGGATAAAGCCCACTTGGTCATGGTGTATGATCTTTTTAATGTGTTGTTGGATTCTGATTGCTAGAATTTTGTTAAGGATTTTTGCATCTATGTTCATCAGTGATATTGGCCTGTAGTTTTCTGTTTTTGTGGCATCTTTGTCAGGTTTTGGTATTAGGGTGATGGTGGCCTCATAGAATGAGTTTGGAAGTTTACCTTCCTCTGCAATTTTCTGGAAGAGTTTGAGTAGAATAGGTTTAGCTCTTCTCTAAATCTTTGGTAGAATTCAGCTGTGAAGCCGTCTGGACCTGGGCTTTTGTTTGTGGGAAGATTTCTGATTACAGTTTCAATTTCTGTGCTTGTGATGGGTCTGTTAAGATTTTCTATTTCTTCCTGGTTCAGTTTTGGAAAGTTGTACTTTTCTAAGAATTTGTCCATTTCTTCCACGTTGTCCATTTTATTGGCATATAATTGCTGATAGTAGTCTCTTATGATCCTTTGTATTTCTGTATTGTCTGTTGTGATCTCTCCATTTTCATTTCTAATTTTATTGATTTGATTTTTCTCCCTTTGTTTCTTGATGAGTCTGGCTAATGGTTTGTCAATTTTATTTATCCTTTCAAAGAACCAGCTTTTGGCTTTGTTGATTTCTGCTATGGTCTCTTTTGTTTCTTTTGCATTTATTTCTGCCCTAATTTTTAAGATTTCTTTCCATCTTCTCAGGAAAGAAGGAGTCCTTGCCCTGGGTTTGCTCTCCAGTCCCCACACTCCAGCTCCCAGCCCCCATGCACACTGGTGGACACATGCCCCAGGCTGGTACACGTACCCTATCATGTATGCAACAGATCGCTAATGGGAAGCTGCTTTATAACATAGGGAGCTCACCTTGGTGGTCTTTGATGACCTAGAGGGGTAGGATGGTGGGTATGAAGGGAGGTTCAAAAGGGAGGGGATATATGTATGCATACAGCTGATTCACACTGTAGCAGCAGAAACTAATATAACTTTGTAAAGCAATTATACGCCAAATATTTTAAAAACTGTTATACAACAAACTAGTGAATATAACAAAGAGAGGCAGATTCACAGATATGTTATTGTTGTTGAGTTGCTATGAATGTCTAACTCTTTGCAACCTCACAGACTGCAGCATGACAGGCTTCCCTTCTTTCAGTATCTCCTGGAGTTTGCTCAGGTTCATGTCCCTTGAGTTGGTGATGCTATCTTACCATCTTATCTGCCACCCTCTTCTCTTTTGGCTTAAACCTTAGTTAGCATAAGGATCTTTTCCAGTGAGTTGGCTGTTTGCAACATGCGGCCAAATATTGGTCCTTCCAATGAATATTCAGGGTTGATTTCCTTTAGGATTGACTGGTTTGATCTCCTTGCTGTCCAAGGGACTCTCAAGAGTCTTCTCCAGCACTACAGTTCAAAAGTATCAATTCATCATCTCTCAGCTTTATTTATGGTCCAGTTCTCACATCCATACATGACTACTAGAAGAACCAGAGCTTTGACTATGCAGAAATTTTCCTAATAAATATTGGAAAGCATTTGACTGAAGTAGCATTTGCAAATGGGTGACCCACAGGCCATGTAAGGTTCAGTTCAGTTCAGTCACTCAGTCGTTTCTGACTCTCTGTGACCCCATCAACTGCAGCACACCAGGCCTCCCTCTCCATCACCAACTCCCCGAGTTTACTCAAACTCATCTCCATGGAGCTGGTGATGCCATACAACCATCTCACCTTCTGTCGTCCGCTTCTCTTCCTACCTTCAATCTTTCCCAGCATCAGGGTCTTTTCAAATAAGTCAGCTCTTCGCATCAGGTGGCCAAAGTATTGGAGTTTCAGCTTCAGCATCAGTCCTTCCAGTGGACACTCAGGACTGATCTCCTTTAGGATGGACTGGTTGGATCTCCTTGCAGTCCAAGGGACTCTCAAGAGTCTTATCCAACACCACAGTTCAAAAGCATCAGTTCTTCAGTGCTCAGCTTTCTTTATAGTCCAACTCTCACATCCATACATGACTACTGGAAAAACCATAGCTTTGAGCAGACGACCTTTGTTGGCAAAGTCATGTCTCTGCTTTTGAATATGCTATCTAGGTTGGTCATAGCTTTTCTTCCAAAGAGCAAGAGTCTTTTAATCTCATGGCTGCAGTCACCATCTGCAGTGATTTTGGAGCCCAAAAAAATAAAGTCAGCCACTGTTTCCCCTGCTTCCTCATCTATTCGCCATGAAGTGATGGGACCAGATGCCATGATCTTAGTTTTCTGAATGTTGAGTTTTAAGCCAACTTTTTCACTCTCCTCTTTCACTTTCATCAAGAGGCTTTTTAGTTCTTCTTTACTTTCTGCCATAAGGGTGGTATCATCTGCATATCTGAGGTTATTGATATTTCTCCTGGCAATCTTGATTCCAGCTTGTGCCTCATCCAGCCCAGCGTTTCTCATGATGTACTCTGCATAGAAGTTAAATAAGCAGGGTGACAATATACAGCCTTGACGTACTCCTTTTCCTATTTGGAACCAGTCTGTTGTTCCATGTCCAGTTCTAACTGTTGCTTCCTGACCTGCACACAGATTTTTCAAGTGGCAGGTCAGTTGGTCTGGTATTCCTATCTCTTTCAGAATTTTCCACAGTTTATTGTGATCCACACAGTCAAAGGCTTTGGCATAGTCAACAAAGCAGAAGTAGATATTTTTCTGGAACTCTCTTGCTTTTTTGATGATCCAGTAGATGTTGGCAATTAAGATACAGACATGATATATTTGACCATCAGACTTTTTTTTATTTTTTTAAAAATTTTATACAGGTTTTTTTTTTTTTTTTGGCTTTCCATACTGGCCAAAAAACATTGTATTAAAATTAAAAAAAATCTTCATGGCCAAGTAAATCATATCTGCACCATACATGGCCTGTGAGCCATCCATTTATAAACTCTACTTTGGTCATTTATTTCCTAATATTTATTAGGAAAACTTCAAATATGTAGAAAACTTGAAATAATTTTACAGTAGATACTTCTGTATACCTATTACTTAGATTCCAGTTGCTTTATTGCCCATCTATTTAGTGACTTCCTGTAATCAAAGTTTAGCTGTGGAAATTTGAAGGTGCAGGGAAGAAGAAAAGAGAGGGTAAGTCCTATAGAGGTCACTGTCGTCTATTAACTCATTTCTTAAAATTCACCCTCAAGGGTAGAGAGAAATAGGAAATTGCTAATCAACATGTATTATGTTTCAGCTGTGCAAAATGAACAAGTCCTAGAGAACAGCCAGACAGCCTTGTACCTAGAGATAGCAACTATATTGTACACTTAAAAATCTAAGAGGCTAGATCTCATGTTAGGCATTCTTACCACAATAAAACTAGTAATCATAATGAAAATAATAAATTTTTTTTGAATTTCTTTTTTTTAATAATACATTTTTAGAAATTCAGCTTATTCACCCAGTTTTCTATTTGGCCCGTGATTTTGTTGTTGTTGTTTTTTCTTTTTAAAAAAATTTTCTTTTTCGTCTTTATATTAAAATTTTTGATAAAATTTTATATAGTTGTTGAAGGTTACTTCCCATTTTCAGTTATTGTGAAATACTGGCTGTATTTTCCATGTTCCATTACTGGCTAAATTTCCATGTATATTATACCCAGTAGTTTATGCCTCCCACTCCTTCACCCCAACCTGCCCCTCCCACCCCTCACCGATAGCCACTAGTTTGTTCTATCTGTGAACAAACTATCTGCTTTTCTGTTATACTCTGGCCATGGTTTTAAAATGGACCTTAGGACCTGATGAAGGCCGTCAGCCCCGGGCAAATCCAATGTGCCCCTCAAAGTGCCGTCACCAGGAGGGAGCCCGGGGGCTTCACTGGAGAGAGCACGCATTCTTCCAACGCCTCCGAAGTGAGCCCTGGACCGTCCAGGCGGAGCACTGCCTGCAGTTTAGTCAGGAAGGGCCAGCCCCGGCCCCCAAGACCCCTACCGGGGATCTTGAGCCTGCAGCTGAGGGGCGTCACTTGCTCCGAGTGCCGGTGAGCCGGCCTCTTTGGACGTGGGATGCTCACTTTGGGGAGGGGGCTAGAGTCAAAAGCCTTGGCTGTGAAATCGGATCATTTTAATGAAGTCCCATGAGACTTGACGCGGACCGCTTTTCCTGGGACTCCCACCTGTGTGCTGGTACCCAGGGAAGGTATTTCCGTCGTAACAGCACCTCTCACGTTGGCTTGTCTTCTTTGTGGTGACGGAGTAGCACCCAGGAACAGAGAAGGGAGAAAGCTTTTATATCTACTCCTGTTACCTGACTCTTTCCACCACGTTTAAAGAAAATTACATCCCCATTGCGGTAGCAGCTATATCATTAAGGGATGGTAATCACCATGGTAACCAAGGATCGTCTGCTACAAGCCGAAGGAAAAAGAAAAAACCATGGAGCCAGAGCTTGCTACACTCACAGTAGCTCAAAATTCCCAGGCTTTTAAGTAATATGGAAAAGGAATACATTTCCTAGACTGATAGCTTGATCGAATTTTAAAATAATTAAACTGTAAAATGAAAGGAACCTTACAGAATGACCACGGGGCAGCTGGTCAGGTAAATAATCAGGCTGGTGACGCCATGGTGGTGTCACCATGGGGGTCAGGGGATCGGGCCTGCACACTGGGGCCAGGCTCTGAATGAAGGGACCGCTGCTTCTGCAGCTGCAGCTAATTGTACCAGTGGGAGAGGCCAGTCCTGTTAGGTCACACGGAAATTTTCAAAGGTAGCTGAGAATGCAGATTTTTACGTGAAGTATCCGAGTTTTTACTACTAACTAAAAATAATTTCAAGCAGGTCACATGAAGCACATCTGTGAACTCCAGTTTATGACATTTGATTCAGTATGTGTGACCCACTCTTTTTCTTAAACCCTGGGGCTACTGAGGTCACACAGTGAGGGACCTTGTGTAGGTCACACAGTCAGTGAGCAAGTCAGGCTTCTGGGGTCTGGACTTTGGGGACAGTGCTCTCTCCCTTTTAAAATGTGATGACAAGACAGCCTGGCTCAAGGAGGCACAGTTTCACTATAATTGGTCATAGAAGCCGCTGGGAGTCAAGACTTCCTATAGACAAAAAAGGTAAAAACTATAAAAACGGTTCTCAGAAAGTATGAAATGTGTGAATCTATTTTTCATTCCTATCCATTCCTTGTTAGATCATTCCCTGAATGATTTGTGTTTACTGTTATTGTAAATGGAATTTTTTAAATTAAAACTTTAATAAGTAGCTATTTCCATATCAGTTCAGTTCAGTCGCTCAGTCGTGTCCGACTCTTTGCGACCCCATGAATCGCAGCACGCCAGGCCTCCCTGTGCATCACCAACTCCTGGAGTTCACTCAGACTCATGTCCATCGAGTCAGTGATGCCATCCAGCCATCTCATCCTGGGTCGTCCCCTTCTCCTCCTGCCCCCAATCCCTCCCAGCATCAGAGTCTTTTCCAATGAGTCAACTCTTCACATGAGGTGGCCCAAGTACTGGAGTTTCAGCTTCAGCATCATTCCCTCCAAAGAAATCCCAGGGCTGATCTCCTTCAGAATGGACTGGTTGGATCTCCTTGCAGTCCAAGGGACTCTCAAGAGTCTATAGAAAGCTATTAATTTTTTCATTGCATTTGTAATACCCACTGTACTGAACTTTCTTATTTTTCTCTAATCAACTCATTGTGGTGGAATTTCTAAATAAAGAATCAAATCTTCCACAAGTAATTGTTGTCTTACAAATTCATTTCTTTGTCTTTTCATTAATTAATAATTATATAGGATAGTATTATCTAAGAACTAAGAATAGTTTGTGGGCATCTATGTCTTAGTCCCAGATTTAGCAAAAGTTATTCTTTTATCTTGCCTTTAAGTATGATGCTGGCTTTTCATTTTTAAAAAAATTTTAATTCAAATATATCTAATTTACAATGTTGTTTTCTGGTGTACAGCAGAGTGATTCAGTTATACATATATGTATATTCTTTTTCATATTGTTTTCCAGATGGTTTATTACAAGATATTGAATATAGTTCCCTGTACTATACAGTGGGACCTTGTTGTTTGCTATATTATACACAATAGTTTGCATCTGCCAATCCCAAACTGCCAATTTATCCCTCCTCCACACCCTTTCCTGTAATGCCTATACCAATTTACACTGATGCTGACTTTTTACATATATCTTAAATATATTAACAAAATTTCTATTCCTATTTTATTAAGCACAGTTTAAAAAATAATGAAATATGTCACATTTATCCTTTTTATTTTTTTAGCACCAATGGTGATGACTGATTTTACTCCTTTGAGAAACATGGGAAATTATATTACTGCATTTCCTAGTATAGAATGACCTTTGCCTTCCTGGAATGAAGTCTATTCTTTTAAAGTTCTGCTGGACTCTGGTGACAGACATTTTGTCTGTGTTGCTTATGTTAATATATGGTCTATAGTTCCTTCTGTTTTGATAGCTTTGAAAAGTTTTGTCACAAATATTCTCTATAAAATACTGTGGAGCCTTTACTTCCCTCATCTACATGCTTGAGTGGTTTAAATACATGTGGGTTTCCTGGTCTAAACTGTGAAAACTTGAAGTCCCCATGGCTCTGTCCAGGTCTCGCTCCCGCTCTTGTCCAATGACCAACTCTTTCCTGCAGCAGCATCTCTTTCCTTCCTGTCCTCCAACCCCCAGTGTGCCTCTTTATGCAACAACAGCTGTTTCTCTTTTCCTTTAATCCATTTCTTAATCCTGGTGGCTGAAACCCCCTATTTCCTTCAGAGTGTCTCCCAGGTGGCCTAGGAGACTTTGAAGGAACTGGAATCCTCAACACAGATGGCCAAGGTGTAAATCTAGATTAGTTTCATTTAGCCTGCCCCTTTCTTTCTGCTTGAAAGAGGACCAGACCTGGGGTTCCTGCTGCATTTAATTACTGATCTTCAGTATTTGTTAAAGCCCATGTATTAAGTGTGGTTGTACCAGGCCAGCAAGGAGATGTCTCTTCTCTTGCTTTGTGCAATTCTTATTCTCTTCACTTCTTCCCTTACTTTCTTTTCTAGGCCTTTCCTCTTTCTAATGGCGGAGGTATGCATAGACTAGATTCCAAGAGCAAGAGACATTCTGATCTGTCTTAGCTTAGATTACAACCTGGATTCTAGCTTTTCACCAACATTTTTATTGTAATAAAACCAGTTCTTTGGACAGTATTTCCTAGTCATCCCAAACGAATCATATCAGTAATAAAACTTAAATAATTCCATTTTTTCCCACCATCCTTCACAAAGATAAACCATGACTGGAATTAAATACATATGGGCAGAAGAGACCTTTTGCACCAAGTATCCATTCTTCATCCTGCTACTCCCAAGCTAACATGCAAGCACAGGAGTTTTCTGACCCTGTGAATATTTGTGATGGGAAAGGATGGGGGCCAGAGGAAAAAAGCTCAAGGACTTGATCACATGCATGTTAAACAATTAGTCACTTCAGTCACTCAGTCGTGTCTGACTCTGCAACCCCATGGGCTGCAGCACGGCAGGCCTCCCTGTCCATCACCAACTCCCAGAGCTTATTCAAACCCTTGTCCATCAAGTCTATGATGTCATCCAACCATCTCATCCTCTGCCTTCAATCTTTCCCAGCATCAGGGTGTTTTCCAATGAGTCAGCTCTTTGCATCAGGTGGCCAAAGTATTGCAGTTTCAGCTTTAGCATCAGTCCTTCCAATAAATATCCAGGACTGATTTCCCTTAGGATGGACTGGTTGGATCTCCTTGCAATCCAATGGACTCTCAAAAATCTTCTCAAACACCACAGTTCAAAAGCATCAATTCTTCAGCACTCAGCTTTCTTTATGGTCCAGCTCTCATATCCATACATGACTACTGGAACAACCATAGCTTTGATTTCTGTTGGTAAAGTAATGTCTCTGCTTTTTAATATGCTTTCTAGGTGGGTCATAACTTTTCTTCCAAGAAGCAAGCATCTTTTAATTTCATGGCTGCAGTCACCATCTGCACTGATTTTGGAGAACAAAAAATACAGTCTGTCATCATTGTTTCCCCATCTATTTGTCATGAAGTGATGGGACAGGATACAGTGATCTTAGTTTACTGAATGTTGAGCTTTAAGTCAACTTTTTCACTCTCCCCTTTCACTTTCATCAAGAGGCTCTTTAGTTCTTCTCTTTCTGCCATAAGGGTGGTGTCATCTGCGTACCTGAGGTTATTGATATTTCTCCTGGCAATCTTGATTCCAGCTTGTGCTTCATTCAGCCTGGCATTTCTCATGATGTACTCTGCATATAAGTTAAATAGGCAGGGTAACAATATACAGCCGTGACATACTCCTTTCCCAATTTGGAACCACTCCATTATTCCATGTTTGGATCTAACTGTTGCTTCTTGACCTGCATACAGATTTCTCAGGAGGCAGGTCAGGTGATCTGATATTCCCAACTCTTTCATAATTTTCCACAGTTTGTTGTGATCCACACAGTCAAAGGCTTTGGCATAGTCAATAAAGCAGAAATAGATGTTTTTCTGGAACTCTCTTGCTTCTTTTGTGATCCCAATGGATGTTGGCAATTTGGTCTCTGGTTCCTCTTCCTTTTCTAAATCCAGCTTGAACATCTGAAGTTCTCAGTTCACATATGGTTGAAGCCTGGCTTGGAGACTTTTGAGCATTACTTTGCTAGCGTGTGACATGAGTGCAAGCACTGCTACGCTCAGTGCCCCCAACCCTGCAGCAGGCCACCGCCGACTCAGGCCTCTGCTGGAGACTCCTGGACGCCCACGGGCAAGACTGGGTAAGTCTCTTGTGGGGTCACTGCTCCTATTAGAGATACCAAGGGAATTAGAGATACCAAGGGAATATTACATGCAAAGATGGGCTCGATAAGGGACAGAAATGGTATGGACCTAACAGAAGCAGAAGATATTAAGAAGAGGAGGCAAGAATACACAGAAGAACTGTACAAAAAAGATCTTCACAACCCAGATAATCACGATGGTGTGATCACTCACCTAGAGCCAGACATCCTGGAATATGAAGTCAAGTGGGCCTTAGGAAGCATCACTACGAACAAAGCTAGGGGAGGTGATGGAATCCCAGTTGAGCTATTTCAAATCCTAAAAGATGATGCTGTGAAAGTGTTGCATTCAATATGCCAGCAAATTTGGAACACTCAGTAGAGGCTACAAGACTGGAAAAGGTCAGTTTTCATTCAAATCCCAAAGAAAGGCAATGCCAAAGAATTCTCAAACTACTGCACAATTGCAGCTCATCTCACATGCTAGTAAAGTAATGCTCAAAATTCTCCAAGTTAAGCTTCAACAGTACATGATCTATGAACTTCCAGATGTTCAAGTTGGATTTAGAAAAGGCAGAAGAACCAGAGATCAAATTGCCAATATCCACTGGATCATGGAAAAAGCAAGAGAGTTCCAGAAAAACATCTGTTTCTGCTTTATTGACTATGCCAAAGCCTTTGACTGTGTGGATCACAATAAACTGTGGAAAATTCTGAAAGAGATGGGAATACCAGACCACCTGACCTGCCTCCTGAGAAATCTGTATGCAGGTCAGGAAGCAGCAGTTAGAACTGGACATGGAACGACAGACTGGTTCTAAATCAGGAAAGGAGTACATTGAGGCTGTATATTATCACCCTGCTTATTTAACTTCTATGCAGAGTACATCATGTGAAACACTGAGCTGGATGAAGCACAGGCGGGAATCAAGATTGCCGAGAGAAATATCAATAACCTCAGATATGCAGATGACACCACCCTTGTGGCAGAAAGTGAAGAAGAACTAAATAGCTTCTTGATGAAAGTGAGAAAGTTGGCTTAAAGCTCAACATTCAGAAAACTAAGATCATGGCATCTGGTCCCATCACTTCATGGCAAATGGGGGGGAAAGAGTTGAAACAGTGACAGACTTTATTTTCTTGGGCTCCAAAATCACTGCAGATGGTGACTGCAGCCATGAAGTTAAAAGACATTTGCTCTTTGGAAGAAAATTTATGACCAACCTAGATAGCATATTCAAAAGGAGAGACATTACTTTACCAACAAAGGTCCGTCTAGTCAAAGCTATGGTTTTTGCATTAGTCATGTATGAATGTGAGAGTTGGACTATAAAGAAAGCTGAGTGCCGAAGAACTGATGCTTTTGAACTGTGGTGTTGGAGAAGACTCCTGAGAGTCCCTTGAACTGCAAGGAGATCCAACCAGTCCATCCTAAGGAAATCAGTGAATATTCATTGGAAGGACTGATGCTGAATCTGAAACTCCAATACTTTGGCCACCTGATGCAAAGAACTGACTCACTGGAAAAGACCCTGATGCTGGGGAAAATTAAAGGCAGGAGGAGAAGGGGATGATAGAGGATGAGATGGTTGGATGGCATCACCAATGCATGGATGTGAGTTTGAATAAACTCTGGGAGTTGGCGATGGACAGGGAAGCCTGGCGTGCTGCAGTCCATGTGGTCACAAAGAGTCAGATACAACTGAGTGACTGAGCTGAACTGAGATGAGTGCTAAGGTGTTGTAGTTTGAACATTCTTTGGCATTGCCTTTCTTTGGGATTGGAATGAGAACTGACCTTTTCCAGTCCTGTGGCCACTGCTGAGTTTTCCAAACTTGCTGGCATATTGAGTGCAACACTTTCACAACATCATCTTTTAGGATTTGAAATAGCTCAACTGGGATTCCATCACCTCCACTAGCCATGTTCGTAGTGATGCTTCCTAAGGCTCACTTGACTTCACATTCCAGGATGTCTGGCTCTAGGTGAGTAATCACACCTTTGTGATTATCTAGGTGATGAAGATCTTTTTTGTACAGTTCTTCTGTGTATTCTTGCCACCTCTTCTTAATATCTTCTGCTTCTGTTAGGTCCATACCATTTCTGTCCTTTATTGTGCCCATCTTTGCATGCAATGTTCCCTTGGTATCTCTAATTTTCTTAAAAAGATCTATAGTCTTTCCCATTCTATTGTTTTCCTCTACTTCTTTGCATTGATTACTGAGGAAAGCTTTCTTATCTCTCCTTGCTAGTCTTTGAAACTCTACATTCAGATGGGTATATCTTTCTTTTTCTCCTTTGCCTTTCACTTCTCTTGTTTTCTCAGCTTTTACGGCCTCCTCCCACCACCATTTTGCCTTTTTGCATTTCTTTTCCATGGGGATGGTCTTGATCCCTGTCTCCTCTACAATGTCATGAACTTCCGTCCATAGTTCTTTAGGCACTGTGTCTATCAAATCAAGTCCCTTGAATCTATTTGTCACTTCCACTGTATAATCATAAGGGATTTTATTTAGGTCATACCTCAATGGTCTAGTGGTTTTCCCCACCTTATTCAATTTAAGTCTGAATTTGGCAATAAGAAGTTCATGATCTGAGCCACAGTCAGCTCCTGGTCTTGTTTTTGCTGACTCTATAGAGCTTCTCCATCTTTGGCTGCAAAGAATAAATCAATCTGATTTCGATGTTGACCATCTGGTGATGTCCATGTCTAGAGTCTTCTCTTGTGTTGTCAGAAGAGGGTATTTGCTATGGCCAATGCATTCTCTTGGCAAAACTCTGGTAGCCTTTGCCCTGCTTCATTATGTACTCCAAGGTCAAATTTGCCTGTTACTCCAGGTGTTTCTTGACTTCCTACTTTTGCATTCCAGTCCCCTATGATGAAAATGGCATCTTTTTGGGGTTTTAGTTCTAGAAGGTCTTGTAAGTCTTCATAGAACCAACCGTTCAACTTCAGCTTCTTCAGCATTACTGGTTGGGGCATAGTCTTGGATTACTGTGATACTGAGTGGTTTGCCTTGGAAACGTACAGAGATCATTCTGTTGTTTTTGAGATTGGATCCAAGTACTGCATTTCGGACTCTTTTGTTGACTATGTTAAACAATAGGCACATTGAAAATCCAATGCCCCAAAGGTGAGAACCAGAGTTCTCCTTCCTGCAAGGTCTTACTCTCAACAGGAAAAAATGTACATGGTTTTCTGGGGCTTGATCCTTTCCAGATCAGGCAATACTGAGCCACACGTTTCCAGGGATATTGGTGCTCAATGCCATGCTTCTGCAGCCCATCATCCTAGATGCGTTTGGGGCAGCATTATAACCAAAGAAAGAAATTTGCCAATGGCAGGAACATGGTTCTCCCAGGAATAAATGTGAACAGGTGGTTAAGCAGCGGGTTCTTAAATACTGTGCCACTACAAGAGAATAGAAGATGCAACATTTGCACTTGCAAAAATATCCTGCCCTTAATAACAACTTTACACTGTAAATGCAAATGATACGTTAAACGGATTGGGTGAATGGCATGCTATTGCTGCTGTGATTTGGCAGGACAATTAAGCAGTGTTAGCAGGAGCCCTGCTGGGCACTTGTATGGTACTTAACACTTTCACAGACCCTGACAGGCAGCAATTCATTGTATGGCTTTTCATGTGCTTTCTCTGTCCTGACAGTGCTTTAGAAGCATGTAAATAACTCTTATCCACACAGATTCCTTAATGCAGTAGCTAGCTTGGTATATATCCTCAACTGACAGGTTTTAAAGGTGCTATAACCATGTAGGAGGTCAAACCATGAACTAGTTAGCAACCTAATCCTTAGCTTGAGAATCTAACCTTAAGTTATGGAGAATAAATAATTATTTATAATTAATTATATGTATAATATAATTAATTTCTCTTTAGAGTTTTTACTTTTTTGTGCCAACATACCCCATTAATGAAACCCCAGAAAACACAAAATCTTTAATCAGATTTTAGAAATGCATGTGTACCAACCTTGTCAATAATAAGAAAAGCTTCAGGAGCCAAAAACTAGTTTTATCTTTGCTCCCTTTTCCATGGAATTTAACATCCATACTATCAACGAAATATGTGAAAGAATTCTATAAATGATTTACCACACATTTTTATTGGTTCAAGGCACATCTTTCTTTTGAGGATGATACATCAAGCTCTCTTGGATTGTTTTTCATAGTTGTGATGCCTTCCCTGGTGGCTCGGATGGTAAAGAATGTGCCTGCGATGCGGACCTAGGTTCGATCTCTTGGTTGAGAAGATCCCCTGGAGGAAGGCATGGCAACCCACTCCAGTATCTTGCCTGGAGAAGTCCATGCGCAGAGAAGCCTGGAGGGCTACAGTCCATGGGGTCACAAAGAGTCTGACATGACTGAGCAACTAAGCGCATCATGATGCTGTTCCTTCTCTAGGTTGTAACAAAGATTCTGTTCTTGACCAAACTTTAGTGAGGCTCCTGAACCTTCTCCTAGGCCCAGCTGTAAAATCTAGTTGTAGCCAGAACCCTGCTAGGTCAGTTAGACAAGAGCTCCTCATTCTCCATGTCTGATCACCCTCCACATCTAAGCAGGTTCCTCATCCTCCCTTATCCTCCAGGAGATGTCTCTTCACCCTGGCCTGTCTTCAGCAGAGATCGGTTATAGATCAGTTTAGCCAGGATGCCCTTAACCCCTCACGTTACCCCTCAGTGATTTTCCATCGGATGATGGCTATCCTGCTTCTTGGCTACAAATTTCCACTTGTCTGTGATGTATTTAGAACTGAGTTCCAAATATAATGTTTTTACCACGTTACCTTCCATCCGGTTCTGGTTTCTCTTTGACCATTAAACAACTACAGTCGTATACTTATGGTCCACTTTTAGGAATATTGCTCTAACTAAATATAAATACCTGTGGACAAGTTAGAAAAAAAGACTTTTGATTTTTTTATGCTAAGAAACAGCACAAAAACATAAATGTTTAAATCAGTGCAGCGTTAATTCAACATTACTTTCTATACACACAGGGCATGAGGTAGACATACAGATACCATGGTGAATAAAGTGGGATTTCTACCTTTAAATATTTCATCTGGGTGGGGGAAAATGTGTAAGTGGAAAAAAGTATAGTGGTGTTTAAAATAGAGATGTGCTATAGAAAGAAAGAAAGGAAGGGAAGAAAGAAAAATGGGAGGTAGAAAGAAAGTATGAAATACACAAAGGAGAAAACACTTCATCCACTCGGGAACGTGAGCTGAGCAGAGAAAGCTAGAGTGAGAGATATTTTAACATAACTATGAAGGTTAGGTAAGCAGTCAGCAGTTAGGTGGGACTGCTGAGGGAAGGTGGGACCATCTCAGCCACCAGGGAATCCCCAGGCAGAGGGCAGGGTGCCACAAAAGTAAAGACGGAGAAGTAAGAAGCTGCATGTCACTGCCCCCCAATACTCCTGGAACCCAAAGATCTGAGCACAGTATGAAGTCAGTGCTCAGAAAGCCTTTGCTGAATGCACAAATGAATGCATGATGGAGGGATTCCATGGAAGAAACATAAGCCATTAATCTCAAAATCGAGACAGTCCTGAGAGGCTGGTCTAGTTAAAGTGTGTCATTGGACACAAGGCAGTGGGTGGACTAGTGAGTTTGTCAAAGGCAAATGAGAGGTCTTAGAACTCTAACAGCATTTCTCACTGGATGAAGCTTTTCACCATGGCAGATTTTCAGCAGAAAGACATCAAAACTGAAAGACATTAGACAGCTTTCTATCCCAAGAGGTTACCATGGTGGACTCAAGCTCCAGATTCTGTGTCCAGCGGTGGTACTCCCGACAGTCAGCTGATCCTTCACAGCAAGTCCTGTGACCACACTGAAGGAAAGAACACAGGAAAAAGGAAGGGGGGAGTATAGAAGGAAAAGGCAGGGCCTCCCTGAGGGCTCAGTGATAAAGAATCTGCCTGCAGTGCAGCAGACACGGGTTCTAGCCCTGTGTCAGGAAGATCCCCTAGAAGAGGAAATGGCAGCCCACTCCAGTATTCTTGCCTGGAGAACCCCATGGACAGAGGAGCCTGGTGGGCTACAGTCCGTGGGGTCGCAAGGAGTCGGACACAGCTGAGCCACTGAGCACACAAGCACGCAGGAGGAAAAGCCAGGGAGAAGACAGGATGGCTGGCCTGTGGACCCCAGGTTGAGATCTGGCCAGCAATTGGTTTATTATTCTTCACCTCTTGCTGGAAGGGAAACTCCCTTGAGCCCAGTTCCCATCAGAGCAAAGGAAGGGCTTTTCACAGCCTGCTAGACAGAAACAGGCTGCCTTCAGTCCCTCTTGGGGAGGACCAGCTTTTGTGGTACTTCAGCAGTGTTGTTGGTCCTTTTTCCTCCACTTCACCAGTTACACGTTTCCAGCCCAGCCCTTCAAACTCTTACAGGAAATTCCTGGAGACTAATTAGTCTGGCTACAAAGTCTTTGGCAGCTCAGCTCTGAAGCCCTCTTTTGAATTCTGAAGGGACCAGCGGGGGCTTCTGGGCTTTCCCCAGCCTTGACCCAGAGAACTGGGGGGGACGAGTTTCCCAAGTGGAACAAAATTGACCTTTGATTGCTTTGCTTCAGCTTTTTCCTACACCAGGTGTCCTGAATTAAATATTCTCCCTACAGAAGAGTTGTTTTGTTTTGTTTTGTTTTAAACCCAGCGGTTCTTAAACATGAGCATGCATCAGAGTCACGGGGAGGATTTGCTAAAGTGCAGAATGCTGGTGCTCACCCCCAGTTTCTGATTCAGCTTCAAGATAGAGCCTGAATGTACATTTCCAACAAGTTCCCAGATCATGCTAATGGTTGCGTGTCATGGCCCACCCTTTGAGAATCATTAAATCAGGAATCAGATCTTGTATTTTTTTTTTTCTTACAAACTCGTTGTTTTCTGCCCATCCATCCTTCAAAATTGCCCTCTGTCCTTATCCTTGGAAACAAAATCATTTCCCTGAGTAATTACTGCTCAATCTACTTACCGTTGCAACAATTTTGTTCCTGGTGTCCAGAGACATTCCTAATTTTATTTCCTGCCCTTCTTATCTAGAGCAGAATCTTTATAACCTCTAAGCCCAAATGCATTTATAATAGGAACAGCAAAACAATACACCCCAGAGAACAATGACAGTGTTCTTTCCTAAGAAAAAGGAGCTTCACTTAAAAGCTTATGCAGGTTTTAGACAAAAATGGGATTCTGTGCATGTATGAGGATAAATTTCCTGCTCTCATTCTGAGAGGCTCTGTTGGGGAGGAAATGTTTTCTCTGGAGAAGGTTAGAAATTGGTGCCAAGGTTAATTAAGGCATAAAGGTGAGTGAGTCTTCCTGTGTTGAACAGAGTCTATTCCATGTGGCCTTGCTTGCTCTACTAATGCCAGACAAGGTACAGTGTGAATTTCCCCACCGGTGCCCTGAACCCTCCTGTAACAGCACAAGGCCCTAATGGAGAGAGAGGGCCACAGATTCCTGCTCATAGCTGTTTTTCACATGTTAGACTACTTCTGAAGAGGGAAGAAGGAAGCTCCATGGGCAGTATTTCTGAGCTCATGAGAAGACCCAATTAGAAGCCAGTTTGGAGGTGGTCATTTGGGGCCCTTGGATGGATGACCTGGGGGTGGGGATAGAGGGATGTGGTCCACTCTAGAGGTTGTATGAGGGTGAAAGTGTCAGGCACTCAGTCGTGTCCGACTCTTTGCAACCCCATGGACTGTAGCCCACCAGGCTCCTCTGTCCACAGGATTCTCTAGGCGAGAATACTGGAGTGGGTTGGCATTCCCTTCTCCAGGGGATCTTCCCGACCCAAGGATCGAACCCAGGTCTTCTGCTTTGGCAGGCAGATTCTTTAACAACTGAGTCACTGGGTGCTCAGCCACTCCGGATATGACCAGATAACAAAAGCTGCAGTTATTTGCAGACGGCATAGAGCTGGGGGTAGGGCAAGAGAACGAAAACTACAGCTTCATGAAGTGTGGATTGAACACGGCAGAGAATATCTCCAAGAAAGCAAGACAGAGGGTTGTGGAGAGCTGTGATGGGTAGACACGAATTTTGGGAAGAGACTGTTCAACCCACTAGGGCATGGAGTGGAGGGTGAGGGAGATGTTGTCAGCTAACAGAGAAAGTGGCTTGTGGACTGGGCAGATGAAACATGGGTCATGCTGAAGAGACATGGTAGGTTACCACCTTAGGTCCACCATTCTGGATGCAACTTATTCTATGGGAATATTTCACCTAAACCTTGAGCATTTTTCATGATTCCATGCTATAATGGAGCAGCTAACAGCCCTGCCATTTTGTTGCAAAGCATATTACTCCTCTTTCCATATGCTTGGTGCTGAGCTAATACAAAAAATGACCAAAATAAAATCACTAAAGAAAACAAGTAAAAAGGATAACACTTTCCAACTCTGAGATCAGTATTTGGTTAGGCAATCTCCATCTTTTATGTGTCCTTGGTTCTCTTTGTTGCTTTACACCTAACTCTATTCTGTTTGTTTCTCACCACTTCATTGTCAAAATCCAGACATCAGCCTAGAAGCCAAACTCTATGAGGGCAGGACGTCTGACTGCTTTGTTCACAACCATATACCAATGCCTAGTACCTGCCTGGCATAAGTTTGTGTTCAGTAAATGTTTGTTGAATGACTAAAGAGAAGGAGGAGAGCAGGGCAAAACTGGGGGAAAGGTGAAGAAATGTGTCTAAATAGTGAGTCTGGCCTTGTTTTTTGTTGTTTAGTCATTCAGTTGTGTCCAACTCTTTGTGACCCCATGGACTGCAGCAAGCCAGGCTCCTCTGTTCTCCAGGCAAGAACACTGGGATGGGTTGCCATGCCCTTCTTCACAGGAGTCTGGCTGAGAGTCTCTTTAACTGGTGCTTCCATTTTGGATGATAGAACTTAAATTCTCATAACTGCACCTTGCTCATCTGAATAATAGGGGTAACTAGGCCTGTCTTGCAGGCTTGTTTGGGGGATTTGCAGAATGTATGTCAAATACCTGCCTGTGCACCTGAGGCAAATTAGGAACTCAATAAATGTTAACCATTATTGTTAGTATTCATTTGTTTATTCCACACATTCAATAACTCTGCATGATTTCCATGATAGCCCAGAACATCTATGAAAGTCAAGCCTATGTTAATCCATGTATAACAGTTTGCAATTTGGTGTTTTTAAACTCAGCAATATATTCTCAATTGAAAAGAAGCCCAGAAGCAAAAAAACTAGCCACAGATGGGTTGGACAGCAGTTTTCAACCAGTGCACAAATACTCTGCTCATGCATTTAGCATCCAAATCAATTGCACACTGGATTTTCAAGCAGACTGTAGGCCTTGTGTAGCAAGAGGATTATACTTGCTGTCTACTCTCTCTAGCTGTGCTGTAGTGAGGATTATTGGTTGATATGTATTAAGTACTTTGAGCAGCTGGGAGGAAAAAAATGTCACAGGAACACAAAGTAATGTTAAATGCCAAACAAATTGCTTTAACTCAATGGCATGTTGGGGGTTTTAATCCTCCCCTACCCATCTCCACCCCCTCACTAAAAAAAGCATAAAGTGAAAGTCACTCAGTTGTGTCCGACTCTTTGGGACCCCATGGACTACTACAGTCCATAGAATTCTCCAAGCCAGAATACTGGAGTGGGTAGCATTTCCCTTCTCCAGGGGAGAAAAAAAATCATAAAGAAATAATAAATCATAATTTACACACATCCCTTATGATTTTTCATGCATGTGTGAATTAATATACAAAATAGAGAATAATTTTAAAATTTATGAGGTTGCTCCTGGCAACCAGAGATCAAATTGCCAACATCCACTGGATCATGGAAAAAGCAAGAGAGTTCCAGAAAAACATCTATTTCTGCTTTATTGACTATGCCAAAGCCTTTGACTGTGTGGATCACAATAGACTGTGGAAAATTCTGAAAGAGATGGGAATACCAGACCACCTCACCTGCCTCTTGAGAAATCTGTATGCAGGTCAGGAAGCAACAGTTAGAACTGGACATGGAACAACAGACTGGTTCCAAATAGGAAAAGGAGTACGTCAAGGCTGTATATTGTCACCCTGCTTATTTAACTTCTATGCAGAGTACATCATGAGAAGCGCTGGGCTGGAAGAAGCACAAGCTAGAATCAAGATTGCCAGGAGAAATATCAATAACCTCAGGATGGCACCACCCTTATGGCAGAAAGTGAAGAGGAACTAAAAAGCCTCTTGATAAAAGTGAAAGAGGAGAGTGAAAAAGTTGGCTTAAAGCTCAACATAAGAAAACTAAGATCATGGCATCTGGGCCCATCACTTCATGGGGAATGGATGGGGAAACAGTGGAAACAATGTCAGACTTTATCTTTTGGGGGCTCCAAAATCACTGCAGATGGAGATTGCAGCCATGAAATTAAAAGATGCTTACTCCTTGTGAAGAAAGCTGAGCACCGAAGAATTGATGCTTTTGAACTGTGGTGTTGGAAAAGACTCTTGAGAGTCCCTTGGACTGCAAGGAGATCCAACCAGTCCATTCTAAAGGAGATCAGTCCTAGGTGTTCTTTGGAAGGACTGATGATAAAGCTGAAACTCCAATACTTTGGCCACCTCTTGTGAAGAGATGACTCATTGGAAAAGACTCTGATGTTGGGAGGGATTGGGGGCAAGAGGAGAAGGGGACGACAGAGGATGAGATGGCTGGATGGCATCACCGACTTGATGGACATGAGTTTGAGTGAACTCTGGGAGTTGGTGATGGACAGGGAGGCCTGGCATACTGCAGTTCATGGAGTCGCGAAGAGTTGGACATGACTGAGCAACTGAACTGAACTGAACTGAACCTTTAAATATCTCGAAGCTAATTAGTTGTTTGGTTTTCCTAAGTTCTAATGACAACACTTCATACATATGTTGGATCTTCATAGCACAGTCAGGATTCATCGAATGTGACTGCATTTATGATCAAGGTAAAATGCCTTAATTAAACAAGTAATTAGGAGAGAAATGAATACAAAGTCCAATTAGTAAGTCTTTTAAGTGTTCCTCCCAGTGACAAACCAATAGCCATTCCTATGTAGTCAGTTGTTTTGATCATGAGAATTACATATGATCCTCTGAATTGCACTACAAAAGTAAAAATGCTAAGGAAAAGTAATGAATACAATGTAGTAGAATAACAATTAGACGAGGAGCCAGGGAACCTGGGTTTTGGTTCAGGCTGCTGCTCATAAGCTGGGTGACATAGGATAAAGTACCTTAACCTTCCTTGGCCTCAGTTTCCTCAATTATTAGTTATGGAAGCTAGACGGCATAGAATTCCAAAGTCCTTTCCAGTGCTGACATTTTTCAAGCTTGTGTTGAGGAATTCTTCCCTTTCAATTCTTATTTTGGAAGCCACTTGCTTCCTAGCACTGTGCCTGTCAAATAGCATCGCTGCCAGCAACTTACAAGGTAGATCTGTCAGTGAAGAGAGCAGCTTCTGTCTGATCTAGTTCTGTTTACAGTGGCAGCATTTCAGCACATCCTGTGTGCTTTCAGCAGGAAGCAGCCAGGCAGCAAAATTGCTCTAGCATAAAATAAATCCAGCTGCAGGGTATCTTCAAAATGCTCCCTATGTGTTTTTCAATTTAGCCTACTATTAAAATTTTAAAGGACAATTTAGAGCTACAGTGTGCAGTCTTCTGTTACAAAATGAATCCAGGTTTCTCATTACTGGATTTGGGGTGATGGGGGAGGGTGGGAGGTAAGGCGCATGTTTGGAAAGAGGAAGTATTTTAGAACGTGTAGGCTGACTGCCTTCGGTCCCTCCTATGTCAGCACTCGTCACTTGTACTTCATTCAAGGGCTTCAGATCACTTATTTTTACAATTGGCCAGTTCAGAACAGCAGGTGAGCTGCAGACAAGGGATTGGAGCGGGGCCGGCCTGACATGCAGGTGCCATGGGTGGCTGGGTGAGCGGTCTCATTTGAGAAGCTGTGAGTCTGGGCTTCTGGAGGAGTGGAAGCAGCGGACAGACAGGACATCCTGAGCAGAAGGAACAACGTGACAAGGCACAGAGGGTGAAGGAGAGCGGTATATTTGAACAATATAACTGTGTTTAAAGAAGAAAAAAAAAAAAGATGAGATGGAAAGAGAGGCAGGGACCCATCCTGTAAAGTCCTCTAGGACTACGCTGTGCTGCTTAGACACCCGCTGTAGCACCCTATAGCTGGTGCTCACCCGAGGTCACACCCCACCCCAAGGGCCGCCAGACCTAATAACCGGTCAGTGTTAGGTGATCAGGCATATAGAAGCCTCCCAAGGACACTTCCTAAATTACTTCCTACATGCTCACCTGCAAGTCCAATTCTGCTTCTCAGGGAGTCCAGTCCTCAACACTCTGCAGGAGAGTCTGATGGTACCACTCTTGGCAATAGTGAGACACCGAAAGGTGATAAACGGGGGTTCACCCTGATCAGATGTGCAGTATTTAAGGGTTACTCTGCGGTAGTACATGGAGGCTGTGTTGAAGTGGCAAACACAGAGGAATAGTGTCCTGAGGGAAAAGACTTGGATGTAATGTACCCTCCGAATACGCATGAGAACTCTCCCACCCCACAGAACACTCATAGTGCCAATGAAAAGGCTCAAACCACACGCCTCATGAAGTCAACTCAAACCCCCCAGTGAGAAGCCAGGGGAGGGATGTTAAGAGTCAGGTTAGGCAGCAAGCAGGTGAAAGGATTGTGCTAGTCAGGTTATGTCCGTCAGCCCTCCCCCGGCTCCTCACCTTGCATCCGCCTTTCCCCCTGTGGCGTGGTTACGACAGGATGAGAGCTGAGATTGAGGCAGGAGCCCCACGAGGGACATTGCCTGAAGCCAAAGACACACTCGCTCTACTGAAGGGGAACAGAGCAAGTACATAGGCCAGAGCTGCAGCTTTTCAAACTTGAAGCTACAAGTTTTTTACAAGCTACAAACTTGTAGCTACAACTTTTCTTCTGCACCTCTACACAGGGCCAGTAGGGAATCTAATCATAAGGAGTTTCACCACTGGGTGACTGATTAGGAGTGACGGTTCACGCTCACCCCACTGAAAGCCCTTTCTCTCTGTAAGCCACTCTCTTGTTCGTTATATCTCCTGTTTATTCTATGTATCCTCTGCATGTCTCAGGCAGATATAACTTACTATATCTATTTTTAACACATCTGATGAATTCCAGCTTCTATGGTGGCTCAGATGGTAAAGAAACTGCCTGCAATGCAGGAAACCTAGGTTCAGTCCCTGAGTTGGGAAGATCTCCTGGAGAAGGAAGGGAATGGCAACCCACTCCAGTATTCTTGCCTGAAGAATCCTATGGACAGAGGGGCCTGGCAGTCTACCTAAGTTTTGCATACTACTTGTTTAATCATTCCCAGAACTGGACATAGAACAACAGACTGGTTCCAAATAGGAAAAGGAGTACGTCAAGGCTGTATTTTATCACCCTGCTTATTTAACTTATATGCACAGTACATCATGAGAAATACTGGGCTGGAAGAAACACAAGCTGGAATCAAGATTGCTGGGAGAAATATCAATAACCTTAGATATGCAGACGACACCACCCTTATGGCAGAAAGTGAAGAGGAACTAAAAAGCCTCTTGATGAAAGTGAAAGAGGAGAGTGAAAAAGTTGGCTTAAAGCTCAACATTCAGAAAACTAAGATCATGGCATCCGGTCCCATCACTTCATGGGAAATAGATGGGGAAACAGTGGAAACAGTGTCAGACTTTATTTTGGGGGGGCTCCAAAATCACTGCTGATGGTGACTGCAGCCATGAAATTAAAAGATGCTTACTCCTTGGAAGAAAAGTTATGAGCAACCTAGATAGCATATTCAAAAGCGGAGACATTACCTTGCCGACTAAGGTCCGTCTAGTCAAGGCTATGGTTTTTCCAGTGGTCATGTATGGATGTGAGAGTTGGACTGTGAGGAAGGCTGAGCGCCAAAGAATTGATGCTTTTGAAGTGTGGTATTGGAGAAGACTCTTGAGAGTCCCTTGGACTGCAAGGAGATCCAACCAGTCCATTCTGAAGGAGATCAGCCCTGGGATTTCTTTGGAAGGACTGATGCTAAAGCTGAAACTCCAGTACTTTGGCCACTCATACAAAGAGTTGACTCATTGGAAAAGACTCTGATGCTGGGAGGGATTGGGTGCAGGAGGAGAAGGGGACGACAGAGGATGAGCTGGCTGGATGGCATCACTGACTCGATGGACATGAGTCTGAGTGAACTCCGGGAGTTGGTGATGGACAGGGAGGCCTGGCATGCTGCTATTCATGGGTCGGACACGACTGAGCGACTAAACTGAACTGATTCTTAAACATCCTATGAGTTTTGCCTATATTTCAAAAGTTCTTCCTTTACTTACTATCAATACTTCATCCTTCTTTTTTTGAAAAACAATTATTTATTTGGCTGCACCAGGTCTTAGCTTGGGTGCACAGGATCTTCTATCTTTGTTGAGACATCAGAGATATTTAGTTGTAGCATGTGGGGTCCAGTTCCCTGACAAGGGACCAAAGCCAGGCCCCCTGCACTGCCACCATGGAGTCTTGGCCACTGGGCCATCAGGGAAGTCCCAATACTCTAGCCTTTTAAGAGTTACATGCATCCAGTTTGTTTTGTCTCTTTTAGCAAAATTGAACATTCTCAAATACTACAGCAAATGCACATTATGAATAAAGACTGTTCAGGTTTGGTTTTTGTTTGTTTGTGCCAAACTGGAGGCTACAGTGTGGTTTTGATTTAGAGAAGTGGCTATGGAGAGTCAAGAGCAGTTTCATCAGGTGAAGTGAGCAGAAATGATGACTGATTAGCTGTGGTAGGGGAACATGATGGACGGATGCTATCAGCTGGCTGACCTAACATCCATTCCATCCCTCTTCTCCCTCTTAGTACAGAAGCTAGAAAACCTCCATACTCATTAGCAGACTGTTGTTCCTGGAGATGGCCAGAAGTCACAATTATAACCCATGAAATAAGTATATATGGAAGTCTGCTAAGCAATTTTGTGAAAGTGGTTGCTTCTGTTAATATTAGAAAAGACAGAATAGCTCGAGCTATCCCTCCCATCATCTTCGTGTCTTGCACAAAGTCCCTGGTGCTTGGAGCTGTGACAGCCATTGTGTTACCTACCATGATGTGGGAAACCACTATGCTAAGAGCAGCAAAGTGGAAATAGAAGAAGAGCCTGAGACTCGACATCTTTGAGTTTCTTCTTCAGCCCTGGGCTACCAGCCTTCAGATCTATTGTTATGGGAGAAAAAAATGAACCCGATTATTAAACCACCATGAGCTGGGTTTTCTGCTGCTAGTAGCCAAATATATTCTAAATTCTCAGTGAAAAGGTGAGAGGAGGCAGGATAACTTAGTCAAATGACCAGGCCTTGATGCAAAGACATTGTGAAATACAGCCTTTGTTTTAGATGACCATGAACCCAGCTAGAAATTGGAAAGTCTCATACTAATATAAGGGGACAACCAGCAGCATTTTCCGCAGGAGGATCCAAGTTACTGGTGCTCAGCAGAGCAAAGTCAGGTTTCCCCTCCCCCATGTTTCTCTATGGTTATTGTTTAGTCACTCGGTTATGTCCAGCTCTTCGTGACCCCATGGCCTGTAGCCTGCCAGACTCCCTGCCCATGGGATTTCTTATGCAAGAATAGTGGAGTGAGTGGGTTGCCATTTTCTTCTCTAGACCATCTTGCCGACCCAGGGATTGGAACCACGTCTCCTATCTTGCAGGCAGATTCTGTATTGTTGATCCACCAGCGAAGCCCTTCTGGGGGTCTCCAGCATCCCACAGCTACAAACAATTTCAGACGGATTAAACTAGAATTTTGGAAGTGGTGAGTCCCAAGATCAACATTTTTAAAAGCATCTTGGATGATTCTAATGAACAGCCAGTGTTGAGCACCCCTGCTTTTAATGAATATACCTGTTTGAGGTTAAGAGTACAGCCACCACTTCCTCCTTCTAAACCCTCTGTACTGATGAGCTTAGTTATTTGGGTCTCTGAGCAGAAGTGAGAATTACCAGAACGTTAGGAATTTACAAATCCCTCTTTCCTCCTGTAGATTCATTATAATACTGTGAATCTTGAGTACAAACGATGAACCCATGCTTCCTAGAGCATCAAAATGAAGTAAATGGAGTGACATGTTGCCATTCTACTACATTTTTCTGTCAACTGTTGGAAGTGTCACCAAAACTCTCATTCATACTCATCCACACAGCAAAGAGAAACCATCCCACTTCTCCCCTTCTGTCTGCAGATTTTGCTATGGTCTAGAATCCCTTCTAAGACTGAAGCTTTTTTTAGTTTGTTTCCAGAGTGGAAAACATTTCCAGTCATGCTTTTATCAAAGGCCTTTGCTGGTGTCTCAGTTCGCTTTATCTTTGTAGTGGTTGTAATATTTCTGACCATAAAATTCAGGTATGCAAAAATTTGAGAACCTATATTTCCATAACTGACTCCGATTTGTCTTGAGGCCCCGTTCTACTTGACGGCAGAACTGGAAACAAATCGATTCCAGGTAAACTCACTCCACTCAGGGTTCTTCTCCTCCCCTCCCACCTTTGCCCTGGGGACTCGGCGGGAGACTGATAGAACATCTGGAGGTGGAGAGGGCTCGTCTGGCCCTTGGTTCTCATCTGTCCATGCTGGCATAGTCTGCCATGTCCTCGTTCCTTGGAGTTGCCAATCGTCAGCATCTCTCCCTGCCGGCTTCCACAGGGGCAGCTGAGTTCCCATCTGCCCTTTGATATCGGGACAGCGCTGACATCTGCTCTTGGGCTGCTCTTCCCAGTACGAAGAAGCGTCTGTTAGTCTGCCAGGCCTCCTTGAGGTACTCCTGTAGCCATCTCAGACAATTATGGATACGCTCCAGGCCACTCTGGGCTCCCGGAGACTCAGGACTAGCCTGCCACGCTGAGATTCCTCCTTGCAGACTCGCCCACTAGGGCAAAGCATGAGACCACCTCAGACCATCATCATTTTCCTGGGACGCCCCTCGAGAAGACAAAGTAAGACTCTCAGCCCTTGAGCCCCACTCTATCACCATTAGCTCATAGAGGAGCCAGCGCAGGGCTGACCCTTGAAGACACACGGCAGTGTTTCCCCTTTTTCTCTCATCCCCAGCCCATGGTACTGTCATCTGTCAGAGTAAACAGGGCAAATGCTGGCTCGCAGTGTGGCAACAGACGTGGGGCAAAAAACCTTAGTCTTTAAACACATACTAATTACTTTAAGGTTTGGTTAGTAAGTTTAATAACATGCTGTAATTAAACATATTAAACTATTTATGTTAATTAATATTACATTACATTAATTCTTTTAAAATATTATTCTACCATACCTTGTTGTACACTGGGGATGTCTAGCTCCAGTTCACTCATTGTCAACAAAAATTGATGCATTAAAAAACTAGACACGACAAAACAGGATTATTTTCTAATAATGGGAATATCAATGTTCACTTTTTCTCTTATATCCCCTTTTCTACACTTTTCAAATTTCTACTTTGAACTTTTCTGCTTTATATTTCTATAGTAAACACATCTGGAAAATTATCCAACTAAACATCTGCTGAAGAGAGAAGGCATAAAGCAAAAGACTGATAAATCTGATCACATAATAATGTAAAATTTAAATAAGGCCCCCCCAAAACTCTGCATACACAAAATAAAAAGATGAAGGACAGATTAAAGAAAAATTTCTCAAAAATGGTACTGTGGAACCTATTTGCAGGGCAGGAATAGAGACTCAGGCATAAAGAACAGACTTGTGGACACAGCAGAGGAGGGAGATGGTGGGACGAGCTGAGAGACGAGCACTGAAACATATACATCACCATGTGCAAAACAGATGGCTAGCGGGAAGTTTCTGTATACCACAGGGCGCTCAAGTTGGTGCTCTGTGACAGCCTGGAGGGGTGGGATGGGGTCGGGGGGATGGGAGAGAGGTTCAAGAGGGAGGGGTATAAGTATGTTTATGACTGATTCTGACTCAACGAACACGAGTTTGAGAACCTCCAGGAGTCAGTGATGGACAGGGATGGCTGCCGTGCTGCGGTCCATGGGGTCGCCAAGAGTCAGACATAGCTTAGTGACCGAACTGAGCTGATGGATGATTCACGTTGTTGTACTGCAGAAACCAATACAACGTTGTAAAGCAGTTATCCTCCAATTAAAAGCAAATTTTAAAACTTCTCACATGTAACAGAAAAAGGATTCATGAAAAAATTAATACAGCAGGCAAGCTGTATAAAATTGTATAAGGTATACAGCAGGGTATCAGAAAATAAAAGCAAATGGCTGAAAACATAAAAAGAACCTCACTCAATTACAGAAACACAAGACAAAACTGAAATATCATTATTATGTGGATTTGAAAGTGAAAAAAATATATAAACCACAGTAAATGGTTAGGGCAGATAGACATTACATTTCTTGAAAATATAAATGAATAACTTTCTCGGGGAGAAATTTGACAAATTGATCAAAATTTTAAATGTATTTCTAGGAAAATCTTGCAAAACTATGTATATCAACTCAACAAAGATATGAACAAGAGTATCAACAAACATGATCATCTCAGAAGTGTCTGCAACAGTAAAATTAAAAAGGATAAAGAAGTGGAAGCAAAGGACCATCCAAAGGAGATCAGTTAGATAAATTCTTGTATGTTGATTTAATCAAATGCCATACAACTATTTGAAACAAGCATAAAGTGATGTGTCATATTCTAATATAGAAAATCCTCCAGAATATATTGTTATTTAGTCACCGAGTCATGTCCAACTCTTGTGATCCCATGAACTGTAACCCACCAGGCTCCTCTGTCCATGGGATTTCCCAGGCAAGAATACTGGAGTGGGTTGCCATTTCCTTCTCCTCCAAGATATATTAATATTATTAACTGAAAAACCAGTAGGACAGGGTGAATAGTATAACAATTGTTTCCTTATTAATAAACTATATTATATAAATATCAGTTTTTATGTATTCTCAGAAAATATTTGGGGAGAATAAACAGAACTATTAATAATTTCTCTACAACTTGAAGACTCTAACCAAGTTCACATTTAAAATTTAATGTTTAATGTCATCCGCAATTGCCACAATTCTAATTGTGGAATTACAGATAATTCTATTTTCATGTAGAATTTCAGTTTAAAAAAATAAGCATTTGGTTCATAAAATGAGCATTCAGTTCATAAAAACAAAAGCAATAATATACAGGGTTTCATGAGTACATCACTCTGTTCATTGGCTCTTAATGAGTGTGATAAACATAGCAGCCGTGAGCGGCCCACCGCTGTAGAGCACTTGGAATGCCTCGTCCCAGTTGCAATGGGCTTCGTGTGTGTAACACACCAAATTCTAAAGACTTACTATGAAAAAAAGAATGTAAATATTCTCTGACTAGTATTTTACATTTAGTACATGCTGAAATAATATTGTACAAAAAAGATCTGTACAAAAAAGATAACTGTACAAAAAAGATCTTCACGACCAGGATAATCATGATGGTGTGATCACTCACCTAGAGCCAGACATCCTGGAATGTGAAGTCAAGTGGGCCTTAGGAAGCATCACTACGAACAAAGCTAGAGGAGGTGATGGAATTCCAGTGGAGCTGTTTCAAATCTTGAAAGATGATGCTGTGAAAGTGCTGCACTCAATATGCCAACAAATTTGGAACACTCAGCAGTGGCCACAGGACTGGAAAAGGTCAGTTTTCATTCCAATTCCAAAGAAAGGCAATGCCAAAGAATGCTCAGACTACCACACAATTGCACTCATCTCACATGCTAGTAAAGTAATGCTCAAAATTCTCCAAGCCAGGCTTCAGTAATACGTGAACCATGAACTTCCTGATGTTCAAGCTGGTTTTAGAAAAGGCAGAGGAACCAGAGATCAAATTGCCAACATATGCTGGATCATGGAAAAAGCAAGAGAGTTCCAGAAAAACATCTACTTCTGCTTTATTGACTATGCCAAAGCCTTTGACTGTGTGGATCACAATAAACTGTGGAAAATTCTTCAAGAGATGGGAATACCAGACCACCTGACCTGC
>NW_024070210.1:99307573-99332002 GCF_014754425.2 Oryx dammah
TCGCAAAGAGTCGGACACAACTGAGCAACTGAACTGAACTGAACTGAAATAATATTAGGGTGTATTGGATTAAAAAAGTAATTTCACCTGTTTCTTTTTAAAAATGTTATTATATTGAAATAGAGTTGATTTACAATTTTAGTTTCTGCTGTACAGCAAGTATTTCAGTTGCACATATATACATATATATTCTTTCCTATTATGATTTATCATAGGATATTGATTATAGTTCTGTGTGCTATCCAGGAGGACCTTATTGTTTATTCATTCTGCATATAATAGTTTGCATCAGCTGCCCCCAGACTCCCAATCCATCCCTTGCCTACCTCCCCTCCCCCGTGGCGACCGCAGGCTGTTCACTAGGTCTGTGAGTCTGTTTCTGTTCCATTGGTAAGCTTATTTATCTTATATTTTACATTTCCACCTGTTTTTTTTCTTTTTACTTTGAAAAATGTAGTTATTGAAAAATCACAAATTTTTTAAAATTTGAAAATTATGAATGTCATTAGCATTATATTTGTAATATTTCTACTGATGGCACTACTATGAAATCTCTCACCATATGCTCAAGGTGTTATTGACAGTTTCAATGTATATTCACATTCCCACGGCCATCCATGTACCCTAAGTTAGACACCCCACTTCAAGTCAGACCCTGACTTTATTCAGTGTCCCTGTTATCAACATCCCTTTGGAGCTTGTTTTAGCTGATAATGGATATTTTGGTGACTTTTATCACAGAATCTTTATAGAGGACCTTTATAAGCAAGGTAGAGTCATGCATCTGCTAATTATTTTGTTACTCTAGTAACCAATATTTATCGAGCCTTTCTGTATGCCATGGACAGTTTCAAGTTCTTTACATCTCTTACCTTCCTTAATCCTCACAACAACTTGCTGATATAAGTGCCATGGTTTTCTCCACTGAGAGCTGAGACATGGAGTTATTGCTCACAGTGACTGAGCCCATAAAAGGCAGCTCTGACCCCAAAGCTCGAGTTCTGAATCTCTATACTCTCTTCTATGGATGAACTCTGTGAACAAAGACCCATCCAGCTTTTCCTTTGGTGGTGGCTGGAAATGGCACCCCACTCCAGTACTCTTGCCTGGAAAATCCCATGGACGGAGGAGCCTGGTAGGCTACAGCCCATGGGGTTGCAGAGAGTCAGACACGACTGAGCGACTTCAATGTCACTGAGGAAACCTAGAGCATCAGAAGTATGGAGATGTGGCAGTCAGGCTCGCCTCTCTCCTGCTCTGCTGTATGTCTTTACACTCTCTTTTTCAATGACATATTCAATTACATGGAGTATTATAATTCATATCACTAGTCCCAATTTATGGACACTGAAGTTAGGTCCAGTCTTTTGCTACTATGAACAACTGGAAGTATCATTCCTTGCTGGGTCACCCTGTAGGTGATACCTATTTTGTTGCAGTGCCGAATGCCCTCCACAAAGTTGCACCAGCTTACACTTCCTCCAGGAATACCTGAAGATGTGTATTTCCTCATGCTGTTACCATTACAATACATATCAAGCTTTTGAATCATTGTCAGTCTGATAAGCCAAAAATTGTTCTTAGTATATGTTTATTTTATTGTAAATAATATTAACTATCTTTTCTAGTTTTACGATCCATTTATCCAACATTTTCTGTAATCAATCTGTTACATACTTTGTCCATTTTGCCATTGGATTTTTTAATTTATTGATTTGTAGGAGACCTTTATGTATTAGGAAAACTGCTCTTCAGGGAAAGCATGAAAGAAGTGAGGGAAGCAGGACGGGGAAGGGGAAAGAATGGAGCAAAGGACGCCTTATGTTGCTCATCCACCTCCTTGCAGAGCTGTCCCCTATTACGACAGACTGTCCTGGTGTTGTAGGAACGGGGACCCATTTCAGGGCCTGAGAGTGGGCTCTTACCTGACTGTTCCCACATGCTGACAAAGCCAACGCCTGGGGCACCTAGGCCCAGAGCAGCAAGGTGTGGGAGCCCAGGAGCATTGCTCTGACACTTGGTTCACAGCCTCAGGCTTTAGGCGATGGAGTCAGTTTCAGGTTGTCTGGAGGTTCCTCTTGCTTGGCCGGTAATTGGTCTGATTCAGGGTCCTTCCTAGTGGCACGTGCATCTCTCAGCCAAGATGGATTCCAGCATGAGAGTTTCTAGGAGCTGGGCAGAACATGTCATCTCCTCCCTCCTCCATTTGGTCCCTCCCAAATTCTTCCAGGTTAGTTTTACAAGACGTATTATGGGCTGGCAACTCCTCCCTGCTTTTGGCCCATCCAAACTTCTCCCGGTTTCAAAAGCAGCACCACCTTCTTTATCGGGACCTCCTGTTATGAGACAACTCAAGCAAACTGTTTTCACTGTGCCTGGCCAAGACGGGCAGTTTCGATACATGGTTCCCTAAATGGTGTTTTCACTGTGCCTGGCCAAGGCGGGCAGTTTCAATCCATGGTTCCCTAAATGGTATCAGTGAGTGGTTGATTTTGAGGATACCTTCCAGGATAAGGTGGGTCACTTCATCTGAAGGCAATTTTCCAGACGCTGTGGGCCATCAGCACTCAGCGCTCTGACCCGGTCACAGGGATTGCGTAACCCAACAAAGTAACACCTGCCACGTAAGGTGAAAACAACTGTCTCAGTTTGGACATAGTAAGTTTGACAAATTTGAGGTATTAAGGGTCAAGTAGGCCGTTGGAATGGAGGAGGAAATGGCAAAGCACTCCAGTATTATTGCCTGGGAAATCCCATGGACCAGAGGGGCTATAGTCTATGGGGTCACAAGGAGTCAGACACAACTGAGCTGTATGCATGGCATGGCAAGCAGTCTATAACTCAGAAAAGAGGTCTTTACTGAATGTACAAATTTAGTAATGGTCAACATACAGATAGTATTTGTTGAATTATATGGATATGTATTTACTGATACAGAAAACCTCTAGCATAAAGGGAAAGGAAAAAAATCAAGAAACAGGATAGTGTTTGATTCTGCCTTTTGTGTAAGAAAAGGGAGAAATAAAAATACACAGATGCTCATATGTATACATTTGCACAAACAAAAGGAAACACTGAAAGAACACACAAGGAAGAAAGCAAAAGGGTTTACCTGAAGGCTAAATGGGTAAGAGGAGTTGGGGACAGAAAGCAGACGTGAAACCTATTTGAATATAATTTCCATTGTCATGGTATTGCCTAAAATAAATGCATTTTTTTTAATTTTTAAAGGAAAGAAAACCATGTGGATAGTTGAGATCTTCTGTGAAGAAAGGAAAAGACAAAAGGCCCTAGATCCAAAACTTAAAGAAAATCAACATTTAGAATTTCAACTGTGGAGGAAGGACCAAAAAAATGCAAGAAGCAGGTAAGAGGTTGAAGGAGAAAACTAGGAAAAAGTAGTGTTAGGATTCCGTCCATGGAAGCAGTGGTATGTGAGCCACTGGTAAACCATGGAGCGCTTGATCTTGGCCATGGTAGGAGTATTTATTTACACTATGAAAAGAGGGAAATGCTCCAAATCAGGGTTTTTCCCCTCACTGGAGCCAGTTTACCAGGATACGACCACTGCATGGAAGTCAGGAAACTTCTGAGAATGGCAGAGAGCTTTTGGCTAACCAGAGGCCAAATGAGGCAAAGACAGAAAAGTATCTGCCATTTGCAGGCCTGTCAACAAGCAGCCACTAATGATTCGCAAGAGCAGCGGCAGTGGAGAGGTGGGGCTGCAAGCCTGCCCCGGAGGGAAGACTGAGTGAGGGGGAAAAAAGTAGAGACGCTAAGTACAGGCAACTCTTCTTATCAGGTTCGCTGGGAGTTCAGTTCAGGTCAGTCGCTCAGTCGTGTCCAGTTCTTTGCGACCCCATGGTCTGCAGCACGCCAGGCTTCCCCATTCATCACTGACTCCCAGAGTTCACTCAGACTCATGTCCACTGAGTCGGTGATGCCATCCAAACATCTCATCCTCTGTCGTCCCCTTCTCCCACCCTCAATCTTTCCCAGACTCAGGGTCTTTTCAAATAAGCCAGTTCTTCGCATCAGGTGGCCAAAGTATTGGAGTTTCAGCTTGAACATCAGTCCTTCCAATGAACACTCAGGACTGATCTCCTTTAGGATGGACTGGTTGGATCTCCTTGCAGTCCAAGGGACTCTCAAAAGTCCTCTCCAACACCACAGTTCAAAAGCATAAATTCTTCAGCACTCAGCTTTCTTTATAGTCCATCTCTCACATCAGTACATGACCACTGGAAAAACCATAGCCTGGACTAGATAGACCTTTGTTGGCAAAGTAATGTCTCTCCTTCTTAATATGCTGTCTAGGTTGATCATAACTTTCCTTCCAAGGAGTAAGCGTCTTTTAATTTCATGGCTGCAGTCACCATCTGCAGTGACTTTGCAGCCCCCCAAAATAAAGTCTGTCACTATTTCCATTGTTTCCCCATCTATTTGCCATGAAGTGGTGGGACCAGATGCCATGATCTTCATTTTCTGAATGTTGAGTTTTAAGCCAACTTTTTCACTCTCCTCTTACACTTTCATCAAGAGGCTCTTTAGTTCTTCTTCACTTTCTGCCATAACGGTGGTGTCATCTGCATATCTGAGGTTATTGATATATCTCCCAGCAATCTTGATTCCACCCTGTGCTTCTTCCAGCCCAGCGTTTCTCATCATGTACTCTGCATAGAAGTTAAATAAACAGGGTGACAATATGCAACCTTGATGTACTCCTCTTCCTATTTGGAACCAGTCTGTTGTTCCGTGTCCAGTTCTAACTGTTGCTTCCTGACCTGCGTACAGATTTCTCAGGAGGCAGGTCAGGTGGTCTGGTATTCCCATCTCTTGAAGAATTTTCCACAGTTTATTGTGATCCACACAGTCAAAGGCTTTGGCATAGTCCAGAAAGCAGAAATAGATGTTTTTCTGGAACTCTCTTGCTTTTTCAATGATCCAGCGGATGTTGGCAATTTGATCTCTGGTTCCACTGCCTTTTCTAAAACCAGCTTGAACATCAGGAAGTTCATCATTCACATACTGCTGAAGCCTGGCTTGGAGAATTTTGAGCGTTACTTTGCTAGTGTGTGAGATGAGTGCTATTGTGCAGTACTTGGGCATTCTTTGGCATTGCCTTTCTTGGGGATTGGAATGAAAACTGACCTTCTCCAGTCCTGTGACCACTGCTGAGTTTTCCAAATTTGCTGGCATATTGAGTGCAGCACTTTCACAGCATCATCTTTTAGGATTTGAAATAGCTCAACTGGAATTCCATCACTTCCTCTAGCTTTGTTCATAGTGATGCTTCCTAAGGCCCACTTGACTTCACATTCCAGGATGTCTGGCTCTAGGTGAGTGATCACACCATCATGATCTTCTGGGTCGTGAAGATCTTTTTTGTACAGTTCTTCTATGTATTCTTGCCATCTCTTCTTAATATCTTCTGCTTCTGTTAGGTCCATACCATTTCTGTCCTTTATTGAGCCCATCTTTGCATGAAATGTTCCCTTGGTGTCTCTGATTTTCTTGAAGAGATCTGTAGTCTTTCTCATTCTATTGTTTTCCCCTATTTCTTTGCACTGATCATTGAGGAAGACTATCTTATCTCTCTTTGCTGTTCTTTGGAACTCTGATTCAAATGGGTATATCTCTCCTTTTCTCCTTTGCTTTTCACTTATTTTCATAGCTGTTTGTAAAGCCTCCTCAGACAGCCATTTTGCTTTTTTGCATTTCTTTTCCATGGGGATGGTCTTCATCCCTGTCTCCTGTACAATGTCATGAACTTCTGTCCATAGTTCATCAGGTATTCTATCACATCTAGTCCCTTAAATCTATTTCTCACTTCCACTGTATAATCATAAGGGATTTGATTTAGGTCATACCTGATTGGTCTAGTGGTTTTCCCTACTTTCTTCAATTTGAGTCTGAATTTGGCAATAAGGAGTTCATGATCTGAGCCACAGTCAGCTCCTGGTCTTGTTTTTGCTGACTCTATAGAGCTTCTCCATCTTTGGCTGCAAAGAATATAATCAATCTGATTTTGGTGTTGACCATCAGGTGATGTCCTTGTAGAGTCTTCTCTTGTGTTGTCGCAAGAGGGTGTTTGCTATGACCAGTGCATTCTCTTGGAAAAACTCAATCAGCCCTTTGCCCTGCTTCATTCTGTACTCCAAGGCCAAATTTGCCTGTTACTCCAGGTGTTTCTTGACTTCCTACTTTTGCATTCCAGTCCCCTATGATGAAAAGGGCATCTTTTTGGGGTGTTAGTTCTAGAAGGTCTTGTAGGTCTTCATAGAACCATTCAGCTTCAGCTTCTTCAGCATTACTGGTTGGGGCATAGACTCTGATTACTGTGATATTGAATGGTTTGCCTTGGAAATGGACAGAGATCATTCTGTCATTTTTGAGATTGCAGTACTGCGTTTCAGCCTCTTTTGTTGACTATGATGGCTACTCCATGTCTCCGAAGGGATTCCTGCCCGCAGTAGTAGAGATAATGAGCAGCAAGCAGCGCCGCACTGGCATAGCCGAGGAGATACCCCACATCCAAGGTCAGAGAAACCCCAGCAAGACGGTAGGAGGGGTGGATTGCATTTAGAATCAAATCCCATTCCCACCAGAGATGCTATGAAGGCTCAGACAAATGTCGTGTGCACCTGGACCCAGGAACCCCTCTGAGATTGAGACAGAACTGTGTTTGAGCGTCTTCTGTGGAGATACGGGTCAGCAGTGGACTGCTGCGGGGGCAAGGGCTCTCGGTGCAGCGGACTTGGGTATGGCATAAGCCCTCTTGGAGGAGGTCACCATTAACCCCACCATAGAGCTGCCAGAACTTACACAGGACTGTGGAAGCAGACTTTTGGAGGGTGCAAACAGAACCTTGTGCACCAGGACCCAGGAGAAAGGAGCAGTGACCCCACAAGAGACTGCCCCAGACTTGCCCGGGAGTGTCCAGGAGTCTCCAGTGGAGGCGGGGGTGGGTGGTGGCCTGCTGCAGGGCTGGGGGCACTGGGCACTGAGTGCAGCAGTGTGTGCATGGGACCTTTTGAAGGAGGTCACCATTATCTTCATTACCTCCACCATAGTTTGTTGCTAAGTCACTTCAGTTGTGTCCAACTCTATGTGACCCCACAGATGGCAGCCCACCAGGCTCCCCCGTCCCTGGGATTCTCCAGGCAAGAACACTGGAGTGGGTTGCCATTTCCTTCTCCAATGCATGAAAGTGAAAAGTGAAAGGGAAGTCGCTCAATCGTGTCCGACTCTTTGCAACCCCATGGACTGTGTAGCCCGCCAGGCTCCTCTGTCCATGGGATTTTCCAGGCACGAGTACTGGAGTGGCTTGCCATTTCCTTCTCCAGAGGATCTTCTCAACCCAGGGATCAAACCTGGGTCTCTCACATTATAGGCAGACGCTTTACCATCTGAGCCTCCAGGAAAGCCCTAGAATGAAGAGGAGAATGAAGAGACAAAGCCAAAGCAACAACACCCAGTTGTGAATGTGACTGGTGATAGAAGCAAGGTCCGATGCTGTGAAGAACAATATTGCATAGAAACCTGGAATGTTAGGTCCATGAATCAAGGCAAATTGGAAGTGGTCAGACAGGAGATGGCAAGAGTGAACATCGCTATTTCACTGGAAGGGCAGGCATGAAATCAACCAGTAGGTGATTTGGAATCAAGGAAGGGGAATGTGTGTGTTTTAAGATGAGTAATGTTTTTACTTATTTATTTATTTTTGCTTAAAAAAAAGTTCATTTCTGTATCTGACTGTGTCAGGTCTTAGTGGAGGCACAGGGGAGCTTACCTTGCTGTGCATGGACTCTCCAGTCATGGCACACGGGCTTCAGCATAAGCTCCAGAGCACAAGGGCTCAATAGTTACTATGTGAGGGCTTAGTTGCTCCATGGCATTTGGGATCTTTTCCCAACCAGGGATTGAACCCAGTGTCCCCTGCACTGCAAGGAGGGTTCTTAATCACTTGACCATCAGGGAAGTCCCATAAAGTTCGTAATCCTGTACTCTGATCTGATTACTCCAGGGGAGAGAATGTTGAAGAGAGAGGGAAAAGACTAGTCCATCATCCTTGAGACAGAAATCCCAGCACACACAGAGGGACTCTCGTTTGACAGGAAGGACATTGCTTCCATTAGAGAAGAGGTTTCCAAGCAGCATCTGAGATGGGGCGGTGCCCAGACACACAGGCCCTGCCAACTCCCTGCCTCAGAGAGTTCATTACCAGCAACCTGACATTCTTAAGACAGAGGACGCACATGTCTCTCTCTGAAACATGTAACCAATTAGTAAATACAGTTCTTCCTGCCATCAGTCTCTCAAAGGAAGCTCAAGTACATACCTAAAAACTCAGAATTCCAGCCATGGAAAGAAGAAAACTTGCTAAAGAGTGTGAATGGGCTTCCCTGGTGGCTCAGTTGTGAACAGCAGACACAGGTTCAATCCCTGGGTCAGGACGATCCCCAGGAGAAGGGAATGGCTACTCACTTCAGTATTCTTCCCTGGAAAATCCCATGGACACAGGAGCCTGGCAGGTTACAGTCCATGGGGTTGCAAGGAGTCGGACACAACTGAGCGACTAACACTCACACTTTCAAAGAGTGTAAATATCCTAGGCAAATGAGTTCCCCCCGAAAAGGGTAGAAGTAATTACGTGTCAAGATTTCACTGTCTGCCACTTCTAGATTACACTTGACTTCAAAAAAGTGCTAGTGTTTGATTAATGTTTTCTTGCTTTTAGTAGCTCAGCTAAAAGCACAGCTTCTAGTGAACAGGTGGTACATTAATTGAAATATAAAAGAAAGAGACTAAAGATGCTTGGGATGAGAAGGACAAGGGCCTTTAGAAGATGAAACTGATGATTACCTTAATTGTTTCAAAAAGGCAAGGACTGATCATTTAGAGGAAGATGCTCCAACCATCGTAGCAGTTTCCCACTGTCTTCTAACTATTTTGCAGCTATAGAGACGAAGGCCTTTGATGAAATCATACTTGAATGGGGTTCTCGCTATGCTCACTGGGTGTTCATAGTTATATAGTGAAAATAACAAGGTGTTTGGATAAAATACCTAGTACCCTACCTAGGATGAATAAATACCAACTTTTTAAATTACTTTTATTATTTAGCCACTTATTTCTGAAAATTCTTTTGTTACTGTTATTACCTAAATGTGTGAGCATGACGTGTGACTTACATCCTTTTCCAACCCATTATCAGAGATGAATTTTCCAGTGGTTAATAACTGTAACTGTTGCATGAATGATGAGTTCCTATTTCAACTCAGCTGGATTTTAGTATGTTTCCATTCAAATTCAAATGAAGACATCTGTCCGTGTACATTGTATCCAGATCTATGTCTTTTGTAACTGCATCTGACCAGTTGGAAACTTCTTATATTTCAAGTGGCATTTTAGGTGCATCTGAAGAGTTGTGAATACCTTGTTCTCAATAGCAATATATCATTAAGGAAGATATCTCTCACTCTGTTTGGAAAGATATCTTAGGACAGGCTCCTTGGGAGCAAGATTGGGATTCTTGGGTAAGCAATTTGTTGACAGAGTGAGAGAGCAATCTTGGGAAAAATCTGTAAGGGAGTGAGGGAAGCAGAACTGGGGAGGGGAGATTGTTAGGGAAAAGGTGTGGTTTCAGGAGAAGTCTAGCCTTAGTCTTATCCCATAGGGAACTCTGGAACATGACTTGTACTTCAGCTTGTTCTGCCTAAGGCACGAGGTTGGACTTGTATACCACTCTCTGAGTCAGTCACAGGTCACAGGCCATCCTCCCCAGGTGGCTGGTGGCTACAACCTTCGGCTTCTGTGGACAAGGGAGTGGCCACTAGCTAAGGGAAAGTACCCAAAGACAGAGGCAGCTGTGAGCTGCTTTGAACAGCCAACACCTGCAGCAAATGGAGTGGGTTGGGAGCTTCAGCCTAGAAAAAGAGGATTTGGGTGGGATACCAATAGCATCTGCCTCACTGGGCACATGGCACAGTGATTCCAATCCAGGAGCAGATCCAGCAGTGAATGCAAGTTCCCTTAAGCCATGCCATTTCGATCGCTCTTGGCAGTTCTTGAATGCTCAGTCATGGGACTTCTCAGTAACGAAAACAGAACTGCCAAGTAATACCAATTGATCCAAGAGCTACAGTTACAGAGATGTTTAGCCCACAAGCTCACTGTTTCTGCGGCACTGTGTAATGGTTGTGAAACATTTTTTTAAGGGAGCTCTAGGTAGAAAACAACACATCAAATGCACAATTCTTATTCTATTAACAGAAATACACCATGCACTTCACAAAGTTTGATGCATTAGGAGCGATCCATATAAGACAATAAAGATGACATCATGATATGAGCTTAGCTGTCTGTTTTAGAAGTAACGTCTTGGAGGGCAAAACCCTGTTAGCATGAGTAATATGAGGAAAAGCACAGGACTGTTTGCTAGGTACATGCTGTTGTATTGTTAGGAGAAAAATAAGTACAGTGTGGGCTCTGTGTTGTCAGTGACCGAAGGTCACTTGAGTCACCGTTCCCCGAGGTTAGCAGATGAACTTCCGATGAGCAAATAACACAAATCAGGCTTGCTTCTCTGGCATGTTAATCACAGAGTGAGATTCCCTGCAGATTTCCACCTTCTCATGCTATCTGCTACTGAAAATGCTTTCTCAAGCCGTGGATCTCGTGACCTGAAAGGTCCATTATGAAACTTCTTGTTCATAATTCACACTCCTGGCTAGGTGGGACTAGGACATTGGATGCAGAACCTGAATTTAGCAGTTTGGCCACTGCGTAATTGCCGAGTGGTAGGACCCCCAGGCAGGCAGTACACTGGAGAAGAAACCTGGGCTGAGAGCGCCAGGGTGAATTCAGGGTTGAGCAGAGAGAATGTTTTATCTTGCTTCTAAAACAGTACTCTCCATGAGACAGGAATCAAGGGTTCCAAAGAGAACAAATGGGGAGAAAGATGACTGGCTGCCTAAAGAAATGATAGCAGTCAAACCATGAAAGTGTTTGAAAGACAAGAACTGTGTCATTTGTTTTTCTTAAAACTGCCCATCTCTGCATGTGAAGAGATCATGCCTGACTAAGTTGGGTCTTCAGCGTATTTGATTTTTCCATTGTCTTCCAAAGTGCTTGATGTTTTTAGGAAGAGCTTACTGTAAGTACATGTTGACTTACTATTGGGTTATTATTAATGTTCTGCAGGCCGGTTAGTTTTAACTTATTCAGATTGGAACAGAGGATATTAACTGGGTACCTGTGTGAAAAGATAGCTTTTTGAGAAATAGCATGTTTATAAATCACCTCAAGAAGCCTTTAAGTTTCTGAGTTCTCACCCCTTTAATGAAATGATTCAATGAGAAATTTTGTTTCCTGGTTTCTTTACTGTTCCAAATTTCCCAGAACAGTTTGTTTTTTTTTTTTTTTTGTAAGCCAGTGTAGCAACTCTGTGGGTGCCAACCTACTGCTCTTTCCACATTGACAAAAATAGCGTGATGATAAATGCTGTAACCCAGTAGTAAGCATGAACATCTCCTGGAGATCTTGGTAAAATCAGATTTATAAGAACAAGATGATGAGTTATTAGGTCTAGGGTGGGGCTCAAAAATCTCATTCATAAGAAGCACTTGTCTAGTTCTTTAGTTGTTATTCTCGTTTTATTTCTTTATTTGTAAACTTTTTATTGTATTGGGCTGTAGCTGATTAACAATGCTGTGATAGTTTCAGGTGAACAGCGAAGGGACCCAGCCACACATGTGTACACGTATCCATTCTGTACATGTACACGTATCCATTCTGTACATGTACACGTATCCATTCTCCTCCAACCCTGCCTCCCATCCAGGCTGGCACATCACCCTGAGCAGAGCTCCCTGTATGGTCACCTATTTTAAACACAGCGGTGGAGCGCTTGTGTGGCCCTGAGGCACATGTGTTTCCGTAGGCTGTGGCCACAACGACACTGCGTCACGAACCACTGGAACCTCAGTGGCAGACAACAGTCAACATCTGCTCCTACTCGTGTGTCCACGGGGAAGCTGGAGTACAGACGAGCTAGGCTCCAGGCTGTGGGCTGCGTCCAGACCTGCAGCATCTACCTGAGGCAGGCTCTTGTGGCAAAAAGCAGGAGATGAGGTGGCATGCCAGGCCTCCACTGCGTCTCATCCCCTGATATCCTGCTGGCCAATGAAGTGACTGAAGCAGAAGCCGAGGTAGGGGAAGCATCCTGTTTTCATGGAATCCTGGTGGAAGAAGTAAATGTTTGCTGAATGATAATTGATCACAAGATCATACACAAATTCTGTACATTAAAAAGTGCTGGCGTCTCTGGGACCATGCAGGAAGGGTAAATGCAAGGTCACTATTTGCTTGTAGAGAAAGAGAGGAGAACAACAGAATGGAGAAGACTGGAGATCTCTTCAAGAAAATTAGAGACACCAAGGGAACATTTCATGCAAAGATGGGCTCGATAAAGGACAGAAAAGGTATGGACCTAACAGAAGCAGAAGATATTAAGAAGAGATGGCAACAATACACAGAAGAACTGTACAAAAAGGATCTTCACGACCTGGATAATCACGATGGTGTGATCACTCACCTAGAGCCAGACATCCTGGAATGTGAAGTCAAGTGGGCCTTTGAAAGCATCACTATGAACAAAGCTAGTGGAGGTGATGGAATTCCAGTAGAGCTATTTCAAATCCTGAAGGAGGATGCTGTGAAAGTGCTGCACTCAATATACCAGCACATTTGGAAAACTCAGCAGTGGCCACAGGACTGGAAAAGGTCAGTTTTCATTCCAATCCCAAAGAAAGGCAACGCCAAAGAATGCTCAAACTACCGCACAATTGCACTCATCTCACACGCTAGTAAAGTAATGCTCAAAATTCTCCAAGCTAGGCTTCAGTAATACGTGAACCATGAAATTCATGATGTTCAAGCTGGTTTTAGAAAAGGCAGAGGAACCAGAGATCAAATTGCTAACATCTGCTGGATCATGGAAAAAGTAAGAGAGTTCCAGAAAAACATCTACTTCTGCTTTGTTGACTATGCCAAAGCCTTTGACTGTGTGGATCACAATAAACTGTGGAAAATTCTGAAAGAGATGGGAATACCACACCACCTCAACCTGCCTCTTGACAAATCTGTATGCAGGTCAGGAAGCAACAGTTAGAACTGGACATGGAACAACAGACTGGTTCCAAATAGGAAAAGGAGTCTGTCAAGGCTGTATATTGTCACCCTGCTTATCATGAGAAACGCTGGGCTGGAAGAAGCACAAGCTGGAATCAAGATTGCCGGGAGAAATATCAATAACCTCAGAGATGCAGATGACACAACTCTTATGGCAGAAAGTGAAGAGGAACTCAAAAGCCTCTTGATGAAAGTGAAAGAGGAGAGCAAAAAAGTTGGCTTAAAGCTCAATATTCAGAAAACTAAGATCATGGCATCCGGTCCCATCACTTCATGGCAAATGGATGGGGAAACAGTGGAAACAGTGTCAGATTTTATTTTTGGGGCTCCAAAATCACTGCAGATGGTGACTGCAGCCATGAAATTAAAAGATGCTTACTCCTTGGAAGAAAAGTTATGACCAACCTAGACAGCATATTGAAAAGCAGAGACATTACTTTGCCAACAAATGTCTGTCTAGTCAAGGCTATGGTTTTTCCAGTGGTCATGTATGGTTGTGAGAGTTGGACTATGAAGAAAGCTGAGCACTGAAGAATTGATGCTTTTGAACTGTGGTGTTAGAGAAGACTCTTGAGAGTCCCTTGGACTGCAAGGAGATCCAACCAGTCCATTCTGGAGGAGATCAACCCAGGGATTTCTTTGGAAGGAATGATGCTGAAGCTGAAACTCCAGTACTTTGGCCACCTCATGCGAAGAGTTGACTCATTGGAAAAGACTTTGATGCTGGGAGGGATTGGGGACAAGAGGAGAAGGGGACGACAGAGGATGAGATGGCTGGATAGCATCACTGACTCGATGGACGCAAGTCTGAGTGAACTCCAGGAGTTGGTGATGGACAGGGAGGCCTGGCGTGCTGTGATTCATGGGGTCGCAAAGAGTCAGACATGACTGAGTGACTGAACTGAACTGAACTGATTCAGCAAACATTTATCAACAACAACCAAATGCCAGCCAGATGGTTATTAGTTTTTGTTTAATATTAATGATTAATTAATTAATACTTTGTTTAATTTTGAAAATAATTTGTTGTTGTTTATCTGAAAGGAGTCCAATCCAGAGAAATATAAGTACATAGATAACTACAGGCAATGCTTCTCTAATGGCTCAAGCAGTAAAGAAACTGCCTGCAAATCCAGGAGACACATGAGACACAGGTTTGATCCCTGGGTTGGCAGGATTCCCCAGGAGGAGGAAATGGCAACCCACTCCAGTTTTCTTGCCTGAGAAACCCCACAGACAGAGGAGCCTGGTGGACTACAGTCTACGGGGTCTTAAAGAGTCAGACATGATTGAGCATGCAAGCAGTTGTGGGGGTGCCAGTTACCAAATAAGAGAAGTAACAAGATTTATTTTTAAAAAAAATCTAAAACCAACCTGAGAAGCAAAATGTGATGCTCTCTGTGAGCCAGCAATTGTAAAGTATCCTTAAAATATGGGAAACACGTAGAATTGGATTATAAGATGAAATCAGGTCCCAGGGTACTCTCTGGAGAAGACTGCTGAAAGTAATAATAGTGGCTCCTGGAATGTTTCAGGCTCACAGGTTGCAGACACAAAGGCAAAAGAAGGCCTGGAGGACCATTCTCTTAGCAAACAACAAAAGTCTTGGGGATGATGTTGATCGGCCAACATGGGGGCACCATTCCTGTGATGCTAATTGGCGCATATGAATCTTAGTCTGGCTTCTAGATGGAGTTCAGTTCAGTTGTTCAGTCATGTCTGACTCTTTGCAACCCCAAGAACTGCTGCACGCCAGGCCTCCCTGACCATCACCAACTCCCAGAACTTTCAAACTCATGTCCATCACATCAGTGATGCCATCCAACCATCTCATCCTCTGTCATCCCCTCTCCTCCTGCCTTCAATCTTTCCCAGCATCAGGGTCTTTTCCAATGAGTCAGCTCTTCACATCAGGTGGCCAAAGTATTGGTTTCAACTTCAGCATCAGTCCTTCCAATGAATATTCAGGACTATTTTCCTTTAGGATGGACTGGTTGGATCTCCTTGCATTCCAAAGGACTCTCAAATATCTTCTCCAACACCACAGCTCAAAAGCATCAATTCTTCGGCGCTCAGCATTTTTTATAGTCCAACTCTCACATCCATACAAGACTACTGGAAAAAACCATAGCTTTGACTAGATAGGCCTTTGTTGGTAAAGTAATGTCTCTACTTTTTAATATGCTGTAATATGCTATCTAGGTTGGTCTAGATGGAGAAGAGGAGCTTATTAGACCCATGGACAAACAGTACAGAAGGTGGTTTCCTAAGAAAATATCATGATACTGTCAAAAGATATATGTCCTTCATGCTAAAATACTATGTGGCTAAAATAGAGATTTATTTTTCTGACATGGAATACCTTTCAGACATATTGTTGGATAAAATAAGAAAGTTCCAGGATATTTTACATGTGAATTAATTCTATATTTCTGTGTATACATTTTTGTATATGACAATGGAGTATTACTCAACCATTAAAAAGAATACATTTGAATCAGTTCTAATGAGGTGGTTGAAACTGGAGCCGATTATACAGAGTGAAGTAAGCCAGAAAGAAAAACACCAATACAGTATACTAATGCATATATATGGAATTTAGAAAGATGGTAATGATAACCCTGTATGTGAGACAGCAAAAGAGACACAGATGTGTAGAGCAGACTTTTGGACTCTGAGGGAGAGGGAGAGGGTAGGATGATTTGGGAGAATGGCATTGAAACATGTATACTATCATGTAAGAAATGAATCACCAGTCTATGTCCGATGCAGGATACAGGATGCTTGGGGCTGGTGAACGGGGATGATCCAGAGAGATGATACGGGGTGGCAGGTGAGAGGGGGGTTCAGGATTGGGAACTCATGTACACCTGTGGTGGATTCATGTCAATGTATGGCAAAACCAATACAGTATTGTACAGTAAAATAAAGTAAAAATAAAAATTTTAAAAAAATTTGTGTATATGAAAATGCATCAAAATGTTATAGATACACACCAAAGTCCTAAAAATAGTCCTTACATTGTGGAGGAGCCTGGGATTTGAGGATAAAGGGTAATAGAAAGGAACATTGAGTTTTCCTATATTATCTGACGCTGGTTGCCTTTTCCTCTCACTGGGTATCCCAAGACAATAGAGACGTGACTTTGCCTGTCTCACTCACTACTGTATCTCTGGAGCTTTGAAGCACAGCTGGCATATTTTTAGTGAGTGCTTAGTAAATCTTTATGGAATGGGAGAATCCATGGGATTCTGCAGGCAAGAATACTGGAGTGGGTTGCCATTTCCTTCTCCAGGGGATCTTCCCGACCCAGGGATCGAACCCAGGTCTCCCGCATTGCAGGCAGATGCTTTAACCTCTGAGCCACCAGGGAAGCTGCTTAGTAAATGTTTATGGAATGAATGAATGGAGAGCATGCACGTAGGGATGAAGGTGTGAAGTGTCATGGACCAGTTAGGAAACTTCGAGTAGTTTAACATGATCAGAGGGCTTGGTACAAGAGAAACGGCAGAATGTGAGTCTGAAAAGTCAGCCGGAATCCACTGATATTTGATGCCAAGGAATTGGATTACTCACTGCAAAACAGAGACATTAGCCAGGTGAGAGCTATGAGAGAGCTTGCATTTTAGAAAGGTGACTTGTGCAGCCATATGAAGGGCAGAATGAAAGAAAGCAGATGGAGAACTAAATACCAGTCAAAGAAAGTCTGTTATCAGAGCCTAGGTGAAAAATGACAAATCCTGAAATAAGGGTGGGGCAGGAGGGATATAGTTGGACTGTGAAGAAGGCTGAGCACTGAAGAATTGATGCTTTTGAACTGTGGTGTTGGAGAAGATTCTTGAGAGTCCCTTGGACTGAAAGGAGATCCAACCAGTCCATTGGAAGGACTGATGCTGAAGCTGAAACTCCAGTTCTTTGGCTACCTGATGCGAAAAGAGCTGACTCATTGGAAAAGATCCTGATGCTAGCAAAAATTGAAGGCAGGAGGAGAAGAGGATGACAGAGGATAAGATGGTTGGATGACATCACTAACTCTATGGACATGAGTTTGAGTAAGTTCCAGGAGTTGGTGATGGTCAGGGAAGCCTGGTGTGCTGCGGTTCATGGGGTCACAAAAAGCCACTGAACTGAGAAGGGATAAGGAGAAGATGTTGGTTTTGAGAGATAGGCAGGCCTTACTGACCTGTGGAATGTGAGCAGGGTGGGGTGGGGGGTGTAGGTCGATTCCAGGTGTCTGGATAAACCACCATGGGGATGCTGGTGCCATTCACCAGGAGAGGGGACATGTGAAAAGAAGTCTGTGGGTGAAGGATACGAACCCATTTTTTTATAAACATTGATTTATTCCCAGTTCCTCATTTTTTCTTTTTTCTCTGTATTTTAAATTTTTTTCATTTTATACTGGAGTATAGTTGATTACAATGTTGTGTTAGTTTCAGGTATACAGCAAAGTTACACGTGTACACATATCTATCCTTTTTCAAATTCTTGTCCTGTTTAGGTTGTTACAGAACACTGAGCAGAGTTCCCCGCGCTATGCAGTAGGTCCTTGCCGGCCGCCTATTGTAAATATAGTAGCGTGTATCTGAACAAGTCCATCTCTGGACATGCTGATTTCCAGGGAACAGTGGAGCCTCCAGGTAAAGATGTCCCACAGAAAACCTGGGGTCTGGAAGGAAGTCTCACTTTTCTTCTGCCCAAGGAGAGCGTTTCATATTTCATTAAACATTTTTAAAAGGAGTCAATGCTCAGACAATAGAATGTTTAATGCTTACCAACTTAACAAAAGAAAGGCAGCCCAACAGGGATGGTTTTTTCCCAGGGCCTAGGATTTCAGCTCACCCAGCTCTGTCTAGTATACATTATCCTCCTGCTTCATTAGCCAAAATAGCAATAATTCTGCAGTTAGTTACAAGGAAAGACTATAATATGTACACCTGGAGAATTAGAAATATTAAGGCACACAGAGAGACGTTTGGGGACACAGGCTGCCTCCAGTTTAAAGGGCTTGTCTGGCCAGGGGTTGCTAGGGGAGAGACAAAGGAACGCACAGCCCCTCAGCTGAGGTTCTCATCTGGCAAAAACCTCTGCTTTTTTGCATGCTCTGAAATCCAGAGTATCTATTTCTTTCAGTGGCCTGTGCACCCTTCTCTTTCATCTGTTTCAAGGCTCAGAGTTGGCAGTAGCGATAAACAGTAAGACTCGGGATCAATGACCGTAAACAGGAAATGATGATCTGACTCCCCTGGGAACCCAGTTCCGCACCTGGCCCTTCAGCGCAGGAAGCACAGGAGTACAAAAGAGGCTCTCACCCTGTATTCTTTTACCCCCGCTCTGAAAAGGTGAGGCCTGGGATGAGGAGAACTTTCTTCTTCCACAACAAAAGCTGAAAACTTAAACCCACCTTGTGCCTAACCACCGGCCTTTCTGGAAAACCTTCCCCTCTTTGTCTCTTTGTGTTTCTCAGCCGTTGGAACTGGAGTGCTCAAAGAAGTACCTGACCTTGTTTGTCAGAAAAGAAACAGGAAATGCTGACCCTGAATTCTCTGATTTGCTCCTGCTGCTAACCTAGCAGTACTGCAGAATCTCAGGCACTTCAGCAGCCTCGGCCGGCTGGGGCTGCAGAATAATGAGTGTATAAAGCTCCTGGACAAGAGCCTTCTCTTCCCTCTAGAGGGAGGGAGGCCATTAGCAAGGAGTGAGCACAGAGAGAGTGGCATGCAGGGGCGCCCAGGATAAAGACCCGTCTCAGCCAATACTGGTGACCCACTAGAACCGTTCCTACACAGAATGGCTTATCTGCTTTGTTGTATTGTCTGGGTCCTGCCATTAATTTTGTCAGAGGAAGAAACTGAGCCCACAGGGGCAGAGGCAGTATCTCCTTCACCGCCAGAACTGAAGACAGAACCTAGATTTAGAGAGGCAGAGATTATGGGGAAGACATCTTTTGCAAATTTGAAAGCTTTTACATTCAATTTGCAGAAGAGAAACAGAGGTTTGGAGATGTTAAGAGACTGCTTCAAGACACAAAGCTCATCAATAGCAGTGTCTCAATTGGGCATCTTTGCAGATAAGCATCAGAATACAGTTCTGACATATTTAACCAAAAAACTGTCATTTTTTAGAGGGATAAAAAGAGGATGGAAATCTAGAAACCCAAATCAGGAAGAAACTCCTGTCCTAATAGGAGTTAGGACAGATATAAAGAGAGAAGAGGTTTTCAACCCCTTCACTTAGGAGTCAGTTTGAACCAACGTTTTTTAGCATCTTTGCCTTCACTCTGCTCAAGATGGTCCATGTCCTAAGCGAAAGTGCTAGATTGACCAAGCTCAGTTCCACATGTCCACCAACTGGAGGCGGTGGGCAAGACACTGTCTCCAAGATTTAGAGACCCATCAAGTCAGCATCCAGTAGGGAAAGGTTATTTCCCCCAAAGAAAATGGGATACTGTTAGAAACAGAGAACGGGTGAGGAGTGGCTACCAAATTCAAATGTCCTCTAGCTCGTGAACATCTAAGACCAACGTCTGCATTCTTCTTTCCCTATTCCTGCGTGGTATAGGCAAAGGTTCTTAATCAGTGGTGATTTTGTCCTCCTACTCCCAGAGACATTCAGCAATGTCTGAAGACATGTTTGGTTGCTGGGCGGAAGTGTGCTGGGCGTCTAGTGGACAGCAGCCAGAGATGCTGTTGACAATCCTGTCGTGCACGACAGCCCTCCAGAGGAAAGAATAAGCCAGGCCACAATGTCAGTCAAGCCAAGCTGGAGAAATTCTGGTATGAGCAGACAGGGAACTGAGATAATACACCATGTGTTTAAGAAAATTCAATAATTTAATTTGGTGAAAGTATGGGATTACATATAGAAAAGTTGGAGGGGAAAAACTTTTTAAAAATAGTTTCAGATCAGATTTTGTGGGGGCTTGAATCACAGGTTAAGTTGTCTGCAGGCTATATTTAATAGGATTGGGTACTTTGTAGCACAAAATGAAATCTTGGTTGCCTGGGCCTGGCAGATCTCTGTTTTTGTCTGGAGTTTGTCTCTAGGAGACTTTTGGAGAACAGGACTGGATGCCCCGAGGCCGTCCGTGATGAGACCCCGTCGGTAAACCCGGCCCTGGACAGACTCGCGGGGCCTCTCCTAAGAGCTGTGCCTCTCTCTGCTGCTCACTCTCTCGGGTGTGTGATTTCGGAAATGTCGTCGCTTCTTAGAGTGTATATTCCTGCTAAAGAGATTAACACTAGAATCAACATTCTTTCAAGTAATACAGCTGCCAAATGATCTTTATTATTTCAGAACAAGCTGTTTTTAAAATTGGCATATTTCATTGGTTCATTTTTTTTCACACCTCTGAAATGAGGATGTATTTACAATCAATACTATGTCCTACTTTAATCAGTAGCACTTTTTTCTTTCTCAGGGATATATACAATTATGGCACTTAGATGCCATGACCCTTTAAATTCAATGAAATATGATACATTTATTATTGTTTAAATTTCATTCATACTCATTTCAAAGAACTGGGATTGTATATGGGTATTAGGCAGAATATTCTTAATATTCTAGCAGAATATTAAGAACTATACAGAATATCATGATGGAACTGGTCATTCTCTGTCATCATTGTTTTATAATTAGAAATACAGCTCTTATATCGAACAGAAGAGGTTTTGTAACCACGCAACCATCTCCCCAGTGGGAGCATCCAGGGCCTGACCCCAGTGAAATGTTTCATCTGTGTTTCAGAGCTTTTCAAGAGTATTTGACAGAAACATTCATTCAGGTCAAATTGCGCTGACATATGCTTTGGGGCTGTTCTTATTTTATACCGACTTCCTTGGTCCATCATGAGATAATTGTATTTGCACAAAGGAAATGGAGTTCAATTTCCTTCTGCATCTTTTCTGTGTTTCTCGTTTTTTTCGCTAAGAGGACTTTCTCCCTTCCTTTGTCATCTGTGGGTATGAATACATAATGACATCCACCCTCCTGCGATATTATCAGCCCAAGAAACAAAGGCTTGAAGTAAGACTGAAGAAGAAGAGCTGGAAATGAAGAGTGGTGAAGCTTAAGCAACTGTGACTTTCCAAGAAATATTTATGAGCTGATTTAAATACTAATAAGCTGTCGTCTGACAGCAGCAGCAAGAAGATGAAGATACTGGAGCTCAAAGTCTCAGCTGAGCCATGGGCTGTGTCATATCTACACAAGCTGCACAGCAAAGCGGCCACATTTTAAGCCTCCTGCTAAACAGACATTCCAAAATGCTGTTAAGTGAGAAATTGACATTTTCCCACTGATTTGGATTATTTATTTCTGCCATAGTACTTACCAATCAATTTGAATCCCATCTTAAAAAAGTGTCTAGGGCCTAAATGTAAAAATTGCTTTGCCCAAACCTTTTATCTCAATGACTACTATATTAGGAAAAACGCTTTCAATTTCCTTTTCGTCCACTTTAAGAATCTGCCGAATAGCCTCTCCTTGCAAGTTCCGATGAAGCAGCATGAACGATGTCTCCAGAGTGTAGTAAGAGGTAATTTGTCTGAAAATGTCTCCTGTCCCAGCCTGAATGCAGAAAATACTTCAGTTGCCTATGGGTTAGAAAAAATAAAAACACTTGCTATTGTAAAAAAATAAATTTAACTTCCAAAGAGCATTTTACATATATTGCCTTGGGTCTGACAATCTGCTGACTTGATCCAAAATAAACAACTGGCTTTTGCATTTCTAAATCATAATTCAAAGTTCCACACACAGAACTGCTGTCAGGGTTTATTCAGTGAGATTTTTTTTGAGAGGTGGGGTGGCCAAGGGGGTGGATGTAGGATGCAGGAGGCTTTCTTCCAAACATGTAGATGCTGAGTAAGGCAAGGAGAAAAATAGAAGGAGGGAACCCAGAATGTTTCTGGGAAACGAGTCACCTTTAGAATTGAGAGGCTGTAAATCCCCAAAGCTGGACAGCAGAGAGTCAGGCCGCACCATCTAGAAACTTTGCCAATGACACCCTGCCCTAGAGGCATGGCAACCACAGGGCCTGGAACTGGAAGAAGGTGAGTGAGGTTCTCAGGCGCAAAAATTAAGGCAGCACCAAAAAACTCAATAATCAAGAAAAATACTATTCTTATGCAGTATTTTTAAAAAATCAAGATTAATGCAAAAATAAATAATGAACCTAGCACAATTTTAAATAATTACTGGATTCAACAATGCCAGGCTGAGCCATGTTGAAGCCCAAGGCAAAAGGAATAAGGTGCACCTCTATATAAACAGTTTAATGTTTAAAAAAAATTTTTTTGAGATATAGATTGTGAATATATTGCTGATATTTTGCTCCATTAAATACAGGAAAGTAAAATTATAAAACATTCTGCTTGGAATATAAGTCAAATGTTTAAACTTAATATAATGTGGGTTTTTATACACCTGTTTTTCCAGTTTTTGGTATTTTTTTCAATTTCATGAATGTTCTGGTCAAAACTCTGTTGTGGTAGCATTGCACTGAGCTTGCCCAGAAGACATATTAGAAACATTAATATGCAAGCCTGAGCAACAAACCTGAAGACACAGTTAGGAACTTTTGTCAAGGGTGTGTGTTTGTGTTTGTGTGATGTGGACTTCATGGTATGTGCAACACTTGACCACTGGATTAGGATGCTCCAATTAAAAGACAACTCATTACTCACCACTAAACAATGAAGAGAAATTATTTTCATCTAACAAGAAGTCCAAAGGAAGAGTGGCTGCAAAGTGGTTAATTCAATATCTCGATGACAGCAACCAGGATTCAGATTCTTTTTATTGTCCTGCTCAGCTAAACAGCAGCCAACTTCATCTTTGACAGGCTCCTCTCACAGGTAGAAGGTGGCTGTCTCACTTCCTGGCATGCATGCTAAGTCGCTTCAGTCATGTCCAACTCTTTGGGATCCTATGGATTATAGCCTGCCAGGCTCCTCTGTCCATGGAATTCTCCAGGCAAGAATATTGGAGTGGGTTGCCATGCCCTTCTCCAAGGACTCTCAAGTAAACACAATGGAGGAAGAGGGATTGTTTTTTTCCCTCTTGGCCTCAGTTTAAAATAGAGGAAAATTTTCTCAGAAGCCTTCCAGCAGACCTTTCCCACATCTCATTGACCAGAAAGAGGTCACATGCCACCTCTGAAGCCAGTCCCAGAGAAGAACAGCAGGCTTAGGTTAATGACCCTAACACATCATTGAGGGCTAGTTATCCAAGCAAAGTTAGGGCCTGTGGCAAGGAAAATGGAAGCAAGAGCTATCATCTGGGCTGCTGCTGCTGCTGCTAAGTTGCTTCAGTCGTGTCCAGCTCTGTGCAACCCCATAGACGGCAGCCCACCAGGCTCCCGAGTCCCTGGGATTCTCCAGGCAAGAACACTGGAGTGGGTTGCTGTTTCCTTCTCCAATGCATGAAAGTGAAAGTGAAGTCGCTCAGTCATGTCCAACTCTTCGCTACCCCATGGACTGCAGCCTGCCAGGCTCCTCCGTCCATGGGATTTCCCAGGCAAGAGTACTGGGGTGGGGTGCCATTGCCTTCTCCGATCAGCTGGGCAGTCTGTTACAAATGTCAATTATGAGTGGAGAGACACTGGGTAGAAAATATATCACAAAACTTTGTACCAGGCAAATTATTCATGAGTACAGGAAATGGCCATAATGTGTGTAAGACAAACTGCAGAAATCTTCAGTGAAACTATATTTGTTGTTGTTCAGTTGCTCAGTCATGTCTGACCCCTGGTGACCCCATAGACTGCAGCATGCCAGGCTTCCCTGTCCTTCACTATCTCCCTGAGTTTGCTTAAACTCATGTCCATTGAGTCGGTGATGCCATCCAACCATCTCATCCTCTGTTGTCCCCTTCTTCTCCTGCCCTCAATCTTTCCCAGCATCAGGGTCTTTTCCAGTGAGTCAGCTCTTTACATCAGGTGACCAAAGTATCGAAGCTTCAGCTTTGCGTCAGTCCTTCCAATGAATATTTAGGGTTGATTTCCTTAAGGATTTTGAGCATTACTTTACTAGAGTAAAGTAATGTAAAGTAAACTAAAGTAAAGTAAAGTAATGCTCAAAATTCTCCAAGCCAGGCTTCAGCAATACGTGAACCGTGAACTTCCTGATGTTCAAGCTGGTTTTAGAAAAGGCAGAGGAACCAGAGATCAAATTGCCAACATCCACTGGATCATGGAAAAAGCAAGAGAGTTCCAGAAAAACATCTATTTCT
>NW_024070210.1:99332402-99354696 GCF_014754425.2 Oryx dammah
TCATGGAAAAAGCAAGAGAGTTCCAGAAAAACATCTATTTCTGCTTTCTGGACTATGCCAAAGCCTTTGACTCTGTGGATCACAATAAACTGTGGAAAATTCTGAAAGAGATGGGAATACCACACCACCTCACCTGCCTCTTGAGAAATCTGTATGCAGGTCAGGAAGCAACAGTTAGAACTGGACATGGAACAACAGACTGGTTCCAAATAGGAAAAGGAGTACGTCAAGGCTGTATATTGTCACTCTGCTTAATTAACTTATATGCACAGTACATCATGAGAAATGCTGGACTAGAAGAAACACAGGCTGGAATCAAGATTGCCAGGAGAAATATCAATAACCTCAGATATGCAGATGACACCACCCTTATGGCAGAAAGTGAAGAGGAACTCAAAAGCCTCTTGATGAAAGTGAAAGAGGAGAGTGAAAAAGTTGGCTTAAAGCTCAACATTCAGAAAATGAAGATCATAGCATCTGGTCCCATCACTCCATGGGAAATAGATGGGGAAACGGTGGCAGACTTTATTTTGGGGGGCTCCAAAATCACTGCAGATGGTGATTGCAGCCATGAAATTAAAAGACGCTTACTCCTTGGAAGAAAAGTTATGACCAAACTAGATAGTATATTCAAAAGCGGAGACATTACTTTGCCGACTAAGGTCCGTCTAGTCAAGGCTATGGTTTTTCCAGTGGTCATGTATGGATGTGAGAGTTGAACTGTAAAGAAGGCTGAGCACTGAAGAATTGATGCTTTTGAACTGTGGTGTTGGAGAAGACTCTTGAGAGTCCCTTAGATTGCAAGGAGATCCAACCAGTCCATTCTAAAGGAGATCAACCCGGGGATTTCTTTGGAAGGAATGATGCTAAAGCTGAAACTCCAGTACTTTGGCCACTTCATGCGAAGAGTTGACTCACTGGAAAAGACTCTGACGCTGGGAGGGATTGGGGGCAGGAAGAGAAGGGGACAACCGAGGATGAGATGGCTGGATGGCACCACGGACTCGATGGACGTGAGTTTGAGTGAACTCCAGGAGTTGGTGATGGACAGGGAGGCCTGGTGTGCTGCGATTCATAGGGTTGCAAAGAGTCAGACACGACTAAGCGACTGAACTGAACTTCCTTAAGAATTGAATGGTTTCATATCCTTGTACTCCAAGGGACTCTCAAGACTCTTCTCCAGCACCACAGTTTGAAAGCACAGTTAGATTCATACCTCCCAGCTGGCAGCAGGAGAAATTCCAAGTAGATCATGGAATTAAATGTGAAAACTTTACTTCTATTAAATGAACACATTGGAGAGCTCTATTACAATCTTGGAGTAGGAGAAGGCTTTCTGATTTTGACTTAAAATCAAGAAGTTGTAAAGGAAAAAGGAATCAGTGTGGAATGAAAACACCAGAAGTAAAGTCAAAAGATAATTGGTTAACTGAGGGGCAGAGATTGTAACTCGAATCCTGAACAATAAGTTCATCTCCCTATTGCATCAGAGCTCCTACAAATCAAAAAATAAATAAATAAAAGATATCAGCCTATAGAATAACATAGGGTGATAGGCAAAGAGATAAACATTTTTCCACTAGAAAAAAAGCCCACAAATGTCCCTTACACATATGAAAAGTTGTTCAGTTTCACCTCATTCATATTAAGAAACATGAAAAATAAAAGTATCCTGAAATATTATTTTTCAGCCATCTGATTGGCAAAAGTTTGATAACCCTCTGTTGACAAGGTTGTATAAAAAGAAAGATCCAGTGAGAATATAAATTGGCATTACTCCTATGAAGGACAGTTCAGCAGTTAGTCCAGCAATTCTGTTTCTGAGACTACATCTGTGAATTCTATAGATTCCACAATCTACAGATATATTTGATTATATACAAAAAGATTTTTCAGGGCTAATATTTAACTGGAACATACACATAAAACCCAATTGGTTAGTTCATGGCCAGTGTCTCTCCTAAAATGTCAATGTCCCTGTTTACTTAAATCTGAAAATTTTAAAGATTATTCTTTTGGGTATGTAGAACTCTATTGTTTGTGAAAAAAAAAAATTTAGGGACAATGCAGCCCACCATAGTGAACTAATTAAATAAGCTTCGGTGATCCTTACAATGGAATATTATAAATCCGTACAAAAAGGTGAGTATACTGAGGCTTCCCTGGTGGCTCAGTGGTAAAGAACCCACCTGCCAATGCCTCCAGGAGACACAGGTTCTATCCCTGATCAAGAAGATCCCGCAGCCCACAGAGCAACTAAGCGAGTGCGCCACAGCTTCAAAGCCCAGAAGCTGTACCTGCTGAGCCCGTGCGCCATCACTGCTGGAGCTGCCAGCCTTCGAGCCCGCGCCCTGCCACAAGAGCAGCCCTGCAGCGAGGAGCCTGAGCAGCGCACCTGGGGAGAAGCCCACACGGCAACCAGACCCAGCCCTGCCGGAAACACGTGGATAAGTATGCCAAAACGGAGGGCCACCATTAAAAAAAAAATGAGGGTACATATCTGTACGTAGGGATACGGAAAATTCTCCCAAACATAAAGTTGGGGGAAAAAAGGAAGATGCTGATCAGTACTTGTAATACTCCAGTTCTGTATAAAAAGAAAAATAACCATCATTAATATATCAAAAGCATTCATCGTGATATTTGATTATAAAAATGTAAAGAAACTCTGAAGGAAATACTAGAAAAATAACAGTGGTTCCCTGTATTGGGGAGATGCAAACTGAGAGGATGAAAAGTTTTCATTATATATCATTTATTTTTCTTTCATTTTTGAGCTATGGTAATGTATTTGCTCAAAGTTTTTTAAAAATTTATTAAACATCTACAATTGTTTACCATCGCATGCAGTTCCAGTTCCAAATCTTTAACTTGGGATTCAAGACAAATCATAATTTAGCTCAAATCAACCATTTCATGGTGAATTTGTACTAATTTCTCCTAATGTCTACTCCTTCCCCTACTGCTCCCCACCCCAGAAACACACACACACACACACACACACACACACACACACACAGCCTTCCCTGGATCTTCTCCCTAAAGATAATCGCTGTTAACAGTTTTCACTTCAGAAAAAAATGGCATATGCATATGCCTACTTTTATATTAGCTATATAACATTTTTGAAAAAATGTATACCTGTGATCGTGTTTTTATTTATTGTATGTTTTAACCATTTTTATATAGCATGAATATTTTCCACTTATTTATGTATTTTGTAATTTTTCATGGCTTTTTAAATGATTAGATAGCATTGCATCGTCACAAGGATACATCTTAATTTAGCTTATTTCCCTTACACAGTTAGATGGTCTCTATTATATTAATAATCGTTGGTACAAGCTATGCTGCAATAGACATCTTGTCATTTTTTTGCCGTAATATCAAAGTACAGTTGTTAAGGAAATGTTATGTGTTTTTGTAAATTTGATTGATAGTGTCAAATTGACTTCGCAAGTTATATGATGTACACTTTCAACAAGTATATGAAAATACTCCTTCTTTCCTCATTCTTTCACCAATATTATTTGAAATTTCCAAGAGTTGCCTGATAAACAAAAAAGTATTCTCTTTATTCTTAATCATCATTTCCTTAATTATGGGGTTGAGTATATTTTTATATGTATATAGGAATTTTTTTGTGTGAACTGTCTATTCTGCTTTCATGGATCAGGTGAAGCCCTCTTTTCTAGTATGACTGCAGGATTTAGAGTTGTGTTAGAAAGGCTTCTCTACTTCCACATGCCTCTCTCTTACACACACAGAAGTTCTCCTACACCTGCTTCTAGTCTCTTACATATCTTTAAATATTTAAATCTTTAATCCATCCAGATTTGACAAGAGTGGGAAAGAGCTGGTATATCCTAAAAAGTAACATTGTAATTAATTTTTTCCCCAAATGTCTCAATTTAACCTCCTCTACAATCTATATCTTCTCCACTAATTTGAATTACAATATTTGTTATATACTGAATTCCCATAGGCCATATGGGAATTTTTAAAATATTTATTTATTTATTTTATTTGTTAGGCTGCCTCAGCTCTTTTTTAAAAAAATTTACTTATTTTGTATTGAAGGATAATTGCTTTACAGAATTTTGTTGTTTTCTGTCAAACCTCAACATGAATCAGCCATAGGTGTACATATGTCCCATCCCTTTTGAACCCCCCTCCCCTCTCCCTCTCCATCCCACCCCTCTAGGTTGATACAGAGCCCCTGTTTGAGTTTCCTGAGCCATACAGCAAAATCCTATTGGCTATCTGTTTTACATATGGTAATGTAAGTTTCCATGATACTCTTTTCATACATCTCACACTCTCCTCCCCTCTCCCCATGTCCATAAGTCTGTTCTCTATGTCCGTTTCTCCATGGTTGCCCTGTAAATACTTCAGTACCATTTTTCTAGATTCCATGTATATGCATTAGAATATGATATTTATCTTTCTAACTTACTTCACTCTGTATAATATGTTCTAGGTTCATCCACCTCATTAGAACTGACTCAAAGGTGTCCCTTTTTATGGCTGAGTAATATTCCATTGTGTATGTGTACCACAACTTCTTTATCCATTCATCTGTCGATGGACATCTAGGTTGCTTCCATGTGCTAGCTATTGTAAATAGTGCTGCAGTGAACAATGGGATACATGTGTCTTTTCCAGTTTTGGTTTCCTCAGGGTATATGTCTAGAAGTGGAATTGCTGGGTCATATGGTGGTTTTATTCCTGGTTTTTTAAGGAATCTCCATACCGTCTTCCATAGTGACTGTATCAGTTTACATTCCCACCCACAGTGCAAGAGCATTCCCTTTTTTCCACAGCCTCTCCAGCATTTATTGTTTGTAGACTTTTTGATGATGGCCATTCTGACTGGTGTGAGGTGATATCTCATTGTACTTTTGATTTGCTTTTCTCTCATAATGAACGATGTTGAACATCTTTCCATGTGTTTGTTAGCCATCTGTATGTCTTCTTTGGAGAAATGTCTGTTTAGGTCTTTTTTTCCACTTTTTCATTGGGTTGTTTCTTTTTCTGGTATTGAGTTGTATGAGTTGCTTGTATATTTTGGAAATTAATCCTTTGTCAGTTGTTTCCTTTGCTATTATTTTCTCCCATTCTGATGTCTTTTCACCGTGCTTATAGTTTCGTTTGCGGGTGCAAAAGCTTTTAAGTTTAATCAGGTCCCATTTGTTTACTTTTGTTTTTATTTCCATTACTCTAGGAGGTCGGTCATAGAGGATCTTGCTGTGATTTATGTCAGAGAGTGTTCTGCCTATGTTTTCCTCTAAGAGTTTTATAGTTTCTGGTCTTACATTTAGGTCTTTAATCCATTTTGAGTTTATCTTTGTATATGGTGTTAGAAAGTGTTCTAATTTAATTCTTGTACATGTAGCTGTCCAGTTTTCCCAGCACCATTTATTGAGACGCTCTTTGTCCCATTGTATATTCTTGCCTCCTTTGTCAAAAATAAGGTACCCACAGGTGCATGGGTTTACTTCTGGGCTTTTTATCTTGTTCCATTGGTCTATATTTCTATTTTTGTGCCAGTACCATACTGTCTTGATGACTGTAGCTTTGTAATAAAACCTGAAGTCAGGGAGCTTGATTCTTCCAGCTCCATTCTTCTTTCTCAAGATTGCTTTGGCTATTTGGGGTCTTTTGTGTTTTCATATGAATTGTGAAATTTTTTCCTCTAGTTCTGTGAAAAATGCCATTGGTAATTTGATAGGGATTGCATTGAAGCTGTAGATTGCATTTGGTAGTATAGTGATTTTCACAATATTGATTCTTCCTACTCAGGAACATGGAATATCCCTCCATCTGTTTATGTCATCTTTGATTTCTTTCATTAGTGTCTTATAATTTTCTGTGTACAGTTCTTTCATCTCCTTCAGTTCAGTTCAGTCGCTCAGTCATGTCTGACTCTTTGCAACCCCATGAATCGCAGCGCGCCAGGCCTCCCCGTCCATCACCAACTCCCGGAGTTCACTCAGACTCACGTCCATCGAGTCAGTGATGCCATCCAGCCATCTCATCCTCTGTCGTCCCCTTCTCCTCCTGCCCCCAATCCCTCCCAGCATCAGAGTCCTTTCCAATGAGTCAACTCTTCACATGAGGTGGCCAAAGTACTGGAGTTTCAGCTTTAGCATCATTCCTTCCAAAGAAATCCCAGGGTTGATCTCCTTCAGAATGGACTGGTTGGATCTCCTTGCATTCCAAGGGACTCTCAAGAGTCTTCTCCAACACCACAGTTCAAAAGCATCAATTCTTCAGCGCTCAGCCTTCTTCACAGTCCAACTCTCACATCCATACATGACCACAGGAAAAACCATAGCCTTGACTAGATGGACGGCAAAATAATGTCTCTGCTTTTGAATATGCTATCTAGGTTGTTCATAACTTTTCTTCCAAGGAGTAAGCGTCTTTTAATTTCATGGCTGCAGTCACCATCTGCAGTGATTTTGGAGCCCAGAAAAATAAAGTCTGACACTGTTTCCACATCTATTTCCCATGGAGTGATGGGACCAGATGCCATGATCTTAGTTTTCTGAATGTTGAGCTTTAAGCCAACTTTTTTGCTCTCCTCTTTCACTGTCATCAAGAGGCTTTTGAGTTCCTCTTCACTTTCTGCCATAAGGGTGGTGTCATCTGCATATCTGAGGTCATTGATATTTCTCCTGGCAATCTAGATTCCAGCTTGTGTTTCTTTCACTCCAGCGTTTCTCATGATATACTCCGCATAGAAGTTAAATAAGCAGGGTGACAATATACAGCCTTGACATACTCCTTTTCCTATTTGGAACCAGTCTGTTGTTCCATGTCCAGTTCTAACTGTTGCTTCCTGGCGTGCATACAGATTTCTCAAGAGGCAGGTCATTAGGTCAGTTTATTCCTAGATATTTAATTATTTTTGTTGCCATGGTGAATGGGATTGATTCCTTAATTGCTCTTTCTGATTTTTCATTGTTAGTATACAGAAATGCAAGTGATTTCTATGTATTGATTTGTATCCTACAAGTTTTCTAAATTCACTAATTGGCTCTAGTAATTTTCTGATACTATCTTTAGGGTTTTCTATGAACAGTATCATGTCATCCGCAAACAGTGAGAGCTCTACTTCTTGTTTTCCAATCTGGATTCCTTTTATTTCTTTTTCTTCTCTGATTGCTGTAGCTAGGACTTCCAGAACTATGTTGAATAATAGTGGCAAAAGTGGACACCCTCATCTTGTTCCTGATTTTAGGGGGAATGCTTTCAGTTTTTCCACCATTGAGAATAATGCTTTCTGTAGGCTTATCATATGTGACCTTTACTATATTGAGGTAGGTTCCTTCTATGCCCATTTTTTGAAGAGTTTTAATCATAAATGGGTGCTGGATTTTGTCAAAGGCTTTTTCTACATCTATTGAGATTATCATATGGTTTTTATCTTTCAGTTTGGTAATATGGTGTATTCCATTGATTTATTTGCATATATTGAAGAATCCTTGCATCTCTGGAATAAACCCAGCTTGATCATGATGTATGAATTTTTTGATGTGTTGCTGAATTCTGTTTGATAAAATTTTTTGAGGATTTTTGCATCTATGTTCATTAGTGATATTGGCCTGTAGTTTTCTTTTCTTGTGTTATCTTTGTCTGGTTTTGGTATCAGGGTGATGGTGGCCTTGTAGAATTAGTTTGGAAGTGTTCCTTCCTCTGCAATTTTTTGAAAGAGCTTTAGAAGGATAGGCGTTAGCTTTTTTCTAAATGTTTGATAGAATTCTCCTGTGAAGCCACCTGGTCCAGAGCTTTTGTTTTTTGAGAGACTTTTGATCACAGCTTCAATTTCAGTGCTTGTAATTGGGTTGTTCATCATTTCTATTTCTTCCTGGTTCAGTCTTGATTCTTTTTCCCCAAATGTCCCAGTTTAACCTCCTGTACAATCTATACCTTCTTCACTGATTTGAATTACAATATTTATTATATACTGAATTCCCATAGGCCATATGGGAATTTTTAAAATATTTATTTATTTATTTACTTTATTTGTTAGGCTGCATCAGCTCTTCTTTTTTTTTTTATTTTAATTTGGAGGATAATTGCTTTACAATGGTGTGTTCATCTTTGTCATACAACAATGCGAATTAGCCAAAGAGGGAGGAGATATATATAAACTCATGCACCAGGTCTTAACTTGCGGCATTCGAGATCTGATCCAGGATTGAACCCAGAACCCTGCATTGGGAGCACAGAGTCTTAGTCACTGGACCACCAGAGAAGTCCCTGCCATATCTATTATGTTCTATTCCCTGAAAATATCTTCTCACCCAATATCACAAGATTTAACTTATTATAGTTTTGTAGCATGTTTTTAATCTGATAAAACTGTCTGGTCCCTACCTCATAAGTTGTTTTTTTTTTTTTCTAAAAAATTCTCAGCTATCACAGCGCATTTAGTCTCTATAAGAAGAACGTATAGATTAATTTGAGGGAGAATATATTTTTATAATATGGAGTCCTGACTGTAAGTCCAGTGCTGAAAATGTCACATGAAATCATTAGATTTTCACTTAGAGAATCTGAGGCCAGATCCTTGAGGCTAGTTCTGACCAGATTAGTTGTGTGAGTCATCTGAATCTATGGCATTATCGTGCATTTTCTCGGGAAGACCCATGGGAACTACATGGGTATCAAGAAAACCAGGCCCAGAGCAAAAAATAAATAAATAGTTCCTCCATATCCTTCCGGAATTCTTTAATAGAAAAATTAATCATTCACATCCTGTCCACAGTGAGAGCGGAGCTCCAGTCACAATCAATACCGCTGCTCACGCGTGCTGCAGGCTGCGTGCATTTGGGGTATAGAATTCCTGGCTTGTGGCCATAACCAATACAGGAATAAATGCCATTTAATTCCACCCAGCTGTTCCTGGGGCCTTCCATGGGTGGGTATGCTGAGGAGTGTTTCATTCGATTCACAGGAAAAAATGTGCCCCTCAGTTGCTTGGCACGGAGCCAGATTTGCTAGGACTTTCCAAGCACACCACTGTGGGGAAGCCGTGGAAGCCGTTCGCATCGCCGCCCAGGCAGCCCAGGCGCTCTGCGGGCTCCGGCCGTCTGTCCAGTGCTCTCAACTTGCGCTTCACTTCACGCTGAAAACCCAGCGCTTTGTGTTCAGTTTAAGGTCTTCCCAACGTGTGAGGTTAAGAAGACATCTTTACCTGTTTAAATCAACGAAGCAATGGACATGATTAAATAGAAATTATACTTTACGAAGTATTAAAGGTGACATCCATCTATGTAAATTTAGTGTAATGGAAGACTTAGTTTAAGAATGTAATATTCTTAATCCAAAAATAAAAACCTGCTTTGCTTGACATAGGTTACTGAATTGATGTTTTGTAGTGTGTTTAGGTGCCAAAAAAGCCATTTTGGTTTCAACAAAGAATAGTCATTTTCCAATTCACATCATATAATTCCAGTGTTGTAGGTCCAAACAGATCCTTCTTCCCTTGAAAAACAAAGACAAGGGACCCTGTATGGTTTGTTCTTGTGTTGTTGTTTTATTTTGTTTTGCTATGTCCCAAGATTTCTGCTTTATGACTATGCCAAAGCCTTTGACTGTGTGGATCACAATAAACTGTGGAAAATTCTGAAAGAGATGGGAATACCAGACCACCTGACCTGCCTCTTGAAAAATCTGTATGCAGGTCAGGAAGCAACAGTTAGAACTGGACATGGAACAACAGACTGGTTCCAAATAGGAAAAGGAGTACATCAAGGCTGTACATTGTCACCCTGCTTATTTAACTTCTATGCAGAGTACATCATGAGAAACGCTGGGCTGGAAGAAGCACAAGCTGGAATCAAGATTGCAGGGAGAAATATCAATAACCTCAGTTATGCAGATGACACCACCCTTATGGCAGAAAGTGAAGAGGAACTCAAAAGCCTCTTGATGAAAGTGAAAGAGGAGAGTGAAAAAGTTGGCTTAAAGCTCAACATTCAGAAAACTAAGATCATGGCATCTGGTCCCATCACTTCATGGGAAATAAATGGGGAAACAGTGGCAGACTTTATTTTTGGGGGCTCCAAAATCACTGAGATGGCGACTGCAGCCATGAAATTAAAGACGCTTACTCCTTGGAAGAAAAGTTATGACCAAACTAGATAGCATATTCAAAAGCAAAGACATTACTTTGCCAACAAAGGTCTGTCTAGTCAAGGCTATGGTTTTTCCAGTGGTCATGTATGGATGTGAAAGTTGGACTATGAAGAAGGCTGAGTGCCAAAGAATTGATGCTTTTGAACTGTGGTGTTGGAGAAGACTCTTGAGTCCCTTGGAATGCAAGGAGATCCAACCAGTCCATCCTAAATGAGATCAGCCCTGGTATTTCTTTGGAGGGAATGATGCTAAAGCTGAAACTCCAGTACTTTGGCCACGTCATGCAAAGAGCTGACTCATTGGAAGACTCTGATGCTGGGAGGGTTTGGGGGCAGGAGGAGAAGGGGACGACAGAGGATGAGATGGCTGGATGGCATCACTGACTCGATGGACATGAGTCTGAGTGAACTCCGGGAGATGGTGATGGACAGGGAGGCCTGGCGTGCTGCGATTCATGGGGTCACAAAGAGTCAGATACGACTGAGCAACTGAACTGAACTGAACTGAAGATTATGATGGAGGAGGAAATGGCAACCCACTCCAGTATTCTTCCTGGAGAATCCTGTGAACAGAGGAGCCCTGTGGGCTACAGTCCATGGGGTCACAAAGAGTGAGACACAACTGAGCACAGAGTACACAAGAGTGTGATAATATGTGAGTCAGGGCTTCTCTGGTGGCTCAGTTGGTAATGAGTCTGCCTGCAGTGTAGGAGACCTGGGTCAGGAACACCCCCTGGAGAAGATCCTATTCTCCAGGAACAGAGGAACCTGACGGGCTGCAGTCTATGGTGTTGCAAAGAGTCAGACACGACTGAGTGACTAAACACCACACGCACCATTAGATAGATTATTATACAGGACTTAGGAATTGTGTACCATGTTCAGAGTTATACCAAAAGAGGCTAATGTGGCCAAATCCATGTGACATAGTAGGGTTGGTGGTTCTTTGGGCTTGAAATATGGCTACATGTGTTTGGGACAGCTCCAAACCAAGGGGTCCCTCCATCTTTGGCTCTGTTAGGCAGAAACTAAATGGGATAGGACAGAAAAAGAATCTTTATTGAGACCCCACTTAATACAAGGTGCATATTTGATCATATTTTAACCCCCACCAGATCCTGATTTGAGAACTAAGTCTCACAATTTAAATTAGCTATATGCATGTTAACTGATTCATCAGAGTCAGTTCTAACATGAGAAATCTGTCAATTGGCCAACCCCTGTTTTAGGAAAGGAAACACATTCACGGAGCACCTAATGTGCTTAAGACCTGTTTTAAAACTGTGGTTCACAATTCCTAGCCCACCATATTAGCTTTTCAGTGTTTCAAATTCTGTGGGAGAAGGCGAGGGTGGGAGGATTTGGAAGAATAGCATTGAAACGTGTATTATCATATGTGAAACGAATTGTCAGTCCAGGTTCTATGCATGAGACAGGGTGCTCAGGGCTGGTGCACTGGGAGGACCCTGGAGGATGGGAGGTGGGAGGGGGGTTCAGGATGGGGAACACATGTACACCCATGACTGATTCATGTCAATGTATGGCGAAACCACCACAATATTGTAAAGTAATTAGCCTCCAACTAAAATAAATAAATTAATTTTTAAAATTTACATATTTTAAAATGCTTAGTTAAAAAGTATATTGCATAATCTATAACACTTTGAGAAAAGAAAGTTGGGAATTTCTCCAAATGAATTGTTTTAAATACAGAGAAGAATATCTGTGATCTAGATGCTCTTATTGAAAGGGTTTTAGAATGTTTCTCAGGCTCTACAGTGCAGCCCATCATAGGAGGGGATATTCCTTCTAAGGGACATATTTCAAACAGCAAATAACAAGGTGCTGGAGAGAGACTGGCTTGGATGTGGTTGACTTGGATATGGCTGATTGAATGCTGCTCACCATTCAAGTCTCATTGTCTGTGCTTCCCCACAGCAGAGGCTAGAAAACTGAAATCTACATTTTCCAGACTCTCCTGATGCTAGAGTTCTGGATGCCTCATTGGTGCTGGTGACTGCATGCACTTTGATTTGATTTGGAGTACAGAAGTGAACCTGAGATCATATTCCTGTGACTTTCTACTGGCACACAAGGCAACCTGTCAAGAGGGCAGGTAGTGGCTGAACACAGACTTTGGATTTCTAGGTTCCAGCTTAAAGGGACTGGAGAGGAAGTTGTGTTCACTCTGCCAGGGCTTCCTGGTCTCTGGAGCCACACTTCAGCAGTGTGTCCTTGAACTCCATCGTTCAGTTGCTGCCACTGTGTGTGTTGGTCGCTCAGTCATGTCCGACTCTTTGTGACCCCACAGACTGTAGCCCACCAGCCTCCTCTGTCCATGGATTCTCCAGACAAGAATACTGGAGTGGGTTGCTGTGCTCTCCTCCAGGGATCTTCCCGATCTAGGGATCAAACCCAGGTCTTCTGCATTGCAGGTGGATTCTTTACTATCTGAGCCAGGGCCAAGAAAACAAGGAAACAGATTCTCCCCTAGAATCTCCAAAACAGATGTAGCCCTGCTGACCCATTTTAGATTTCTGACCCCTAGCACTGTAAGGGAATAATTTCTCTTATTTTAAGCCACTAAGTTTGTGGTCAATTTTTACAGCAGCAATAGGAAGCTAGTACAAACATTTCATAAATGACTATTGAGATCCTATCATGTGGTGCTGGGATAGTTGTAACAAAAGTAAGTGCCTGTCCTGATATTCCAGCTTGCATTTTTGCCCAGAGTGAAGCAGAAGCAGGACCCCAAGCCCAGACCTGTCCCTCTTGCAAGCCTGTGCTCTTAATGATGTCTTCCTCCACCCTCACCAGACCAGGCCCCAGGCAGGCGTCCAAGCCTGGGGTCTCTTCTGTTCTAAAGGGATCTAATGAGTTTTATTCCTGATTGGATTCTCAAAGTTGATATAAAACATCTTTTCTCATTTGTAAGAACCTGGATGAGTCTCTTCCTTCTGAGCGTCACTGTGGTATTTTCTGTAAAGAACTCCACCCACCCCCGCCACCACCCAAGTCCATTTCTAGACCTTTGGTTCGTCTCCTGATATGAGGGGTTTGTTAAAATGTTCAGCTTCTAGAGTTCTAATTCCATACATCTTTATGGGGCCTGAGGATGTACACTTTCACAGCTCAGGTGATTCTGAGGCACACCAGGGACCTCACCTAGGAAATACTCTTTATATAAAATTATAGAAAAGCCTTACTTTCTGAATCCTTAGAGACACACTTTCCAACATTCTAATTGCCTTAGTTCTTCTAGAGGTCTTTCAAGTAGATATTCTTTTCCTGATGACACATTTTGCAATGGCATTAGAAAATAACAAAATCCCACATTGACTAATAATATGGGTTGCATTGTTTCATGTTTTATTTGTGGTACAGTAATGCTATTAGAGTTATCTTTCTTTTAATATTATAATGATATTATTAATATTACAACTACTAAAAAATCATGTTGAAATAGCCAATGTATTTCAACATTCTCAGACATACTCCCGTAGGATTTGATTTTTTTTTTTAATGTCATTTAAATTCAGTTACAGATTGTTTCACTGAAATTGCTACTTACTGGTCTGTGGTTTAAGAATTCCTTCTAAGTGACAGCTCAGAAGCCAACTTTGCTTCACTGGAAACAACAGATTATACTGGCTTCCTTTAGATATTTACAATATTTCTGTGAACCAGAGAATTTCCTTGCTCTAAATAGCACCAGTTATCCAACCCAGCCCTGTCATTTTACAAATGAGGAAAATGAGGTTTAAAGGAGGGAAGTTACTTGCCTACAGTTACACAAGTAGTTACTGTGAGGTTAGCAGCTGCTTTCCTGATTCCTGGTCTATTCAGAGTCTCAGTGACTATAATTTTATTTCTAAATCCACTTACAGTATTTTGATCACTTCCAGTATAAGTTGATTTTTTATAGTGGATAATCTGAAGAAAATACATTTAAAATATTCATGTATTTGTTTTGCTAGTTTTTTCTTTGAAGAAATAAATTCACAACCTCTTCTATGTTAACCCCAATTTTTTTTCCTGTAAGTATTCATTATTTAAAATAAGGTTATTAAGGACTTAGAAAATTTTTTATGGCTCTCTACTTCATTAGCCTTGTCCTGATAACTCTCCCATTCAAACAGAGACAGTGTTATTGGAGTGGGGGTGGGGTGGCTCCAAATGAGACCTAGAGCACCAACCTCACTCCGTTTAATGCACCATTAATTTAGTATGTCATATCCAGCCCTACCCCCAAATCCTCTCTTTCTTAGCAACAAGGAAATGGTTTCACACAATTGACTCAAGTGAAGTTCTTTGAACAGTTGTTAGGGTGGGAAACTCAACACCCCAGAACAGTGATCACAGAGGTGGTAGTGGAACAGCTGAGGGATTGCACTACCAGCCACCAGCAGACGTGCTGTGGGTCTGACTCTCAAATCACCATTACTCAGATTTGGATCCAGTAGCAAAAAGCCTAGAATGGTGAATACCTGATTCAGTGTGAAATTCAGAGACCCATCCCGCAGTTTAATTAGTATAACCAAATGACCCCTGAAGTCTTGCTGTTTGCTAATTCTTCTGGCCTAAATGCCTTTCCCCTGCCAATGGAAAAGCAAGGGGAGGGCAGTGCTGACCAGCAGGCTATGAGTTATACATAGCAACTGGATATCAAAGGGTGGAGGGAGTCCTCTTTCTTTCGAAAGAGGAAGGAGAAGGGAGGTGGATAGGGGCACAGTGCAGCTAATACTGTTCTGACTTTACCTCCATCCTGTTGAAGTCATGTTTCTAAAACAGCCACACAGAACTTCTGGTTTCAGCTCCAGTATGTAAAACAGTCATACTCAGATTATCTTGACATGAAGCAGAGCAGGAAATTGAAGTGGGGGAGGGAGTTCTCATTGTGTCTCTTGGCAGCAGGGCTGACAACAGTCAGAGGTGGAGGTAGTAATTTTGTGGGAGAGGCTTAAGATAAGTGTTGTGTGTTTTCACAGGTCTTTTAGAGATTTTCAGTTCAGGCATGAGAAACATTGGGTTGACACTTAAGTTTATTGTCTTGAATTCCAGCCCATCTGGGATAAAGTCATCTTGTTTGGTTACATCCCGCTGGAAAATTAGTTCAATGTCTTTTTCTTCCTCCAGGACACAGATTTTCTTTGTAATAGTTCATTTATTCACTTGTTTATCCTTTCAACAAACAATTATTTCAATGTACAGTACTTGCTAAGTTCTTAGGCTATAGGGGTGATTATAGCTGCCTTCATAAATAAAGCTTAAGGTCTTGTGAGGGAATCCTGCAATCAAGTTATGACAATAAAGTGTATTAAGTTTTGCAGTAAAGGAAGTGAAGGGATGAATAGCTGAAACACCAGTCCTGCCTACTCCCCCACCTGAAAAAAGGGCATGATAGAAAGAATGTCTACCTCTGGGGCAGGCATGTGGACCAGATGAGATGGTGTGGTTAAAATCTCTGTTAAGTGAAATGACTCTTAGTTCTACTTTCTAGTCAAATCCTCTGTTGAAATCGTTTAAATGCTGCCAAGAAAGATTTGTCAGAACACTTCTCTTATTTTAAGCGTCCAGGCTCTGTTTCCAAAAGATACAAGAGGCTGGTCAGCCATCCTCCACCACATGCTAAACACAGACTTAGAGCAGCCTGTGTGGATGAGTTCCTCCCCATGAAGGCCCTGCCCCACTCTGTGTCCGTGTTCCAGAGCAGGCTACATGGGCCAAAGCAGGGGCCAGCAAAGTGCAAGGCACAGAGGAGTGGTGTCCGTGGGTCTGAGCTCACCATGGACCTGCCTGGCCCGCCTCTACTTTCCTGGCTCCCTGCCTTTCCAGTCAACGTTTCTCACAGTTGTATTCATCTATTTGTGAGATCATTTTGATCCGTCTCTCTCTTCCCTGGTAGATAGTGTGCTCCAGCACGACAGAGTCCAGAACTCTTTTGCTTTCCATGTAGATGCCCCTGAATATTCACTGGAAGCACTGAAGCTGAAGCTGGAGCTCCAGTACTTTGGCCACCTGATGCAGAGAGCTGACTCACTGGAGAAGACCCTGATGCTGGGAAAGATTGAGGGTAGGAGCAGAAGAGGGTAACAGAGAATGACGTGGTTGGATGGTGTCCTCAACTCGATGAACATGAGTTTGAGCAAGCTCCAGGACATAGTGAAGGACAGGGAGGCCTGGCCTGCTGTAGTCTGTGGGGTCGCAGAGAGCTGGACACGACTGAGCGACTGAACAGCCAGCAACATCGATGGCCCAGCCCTTGCCCAGCAAGGTGAGTAGCACTGCCTGCTTATGAGCCTGAAGGAGCGACAGCAGGCGCGCTACTTACTCCGACTTATACTCTTAGGAGAGCATCACTTTCTATCTGAACAGTGGTTCCCACTTGACACTACTCTATAATGAAATCCCTATAAGACTATTCCTAGAAGATGCAAAAGCAGGATGAGGCAGTGACCCAAAGTGAAAGCTCAGGTTGCAAGGGGTCAGGACAGTCACTGAGAGTGCCTTTCAAGTGCCTCCAGCAGGATATTCTAAAAAGAGTCTCATAGCCCCCCTCCAGCTGGGAAACATTTCCAGAAAGGAGGGAAATGGGTCCTTTTAAAAACAAGGTATTTAATGCCCTTTTGGGTTTGGAGAGGCACTGGGCTCAGCACCCTGCAGTGAGGAGGTTTCCTCATGCCAGAGCTCCCAGTGTGTTCTTCAAGGAAAGAATGGACATGTAGCCTCAGCTTCTGGTGTCTATTTTTATGCCCTGCTTGTGTGTAGGGGAAAATGGGAATATATTTTCAGTATGTGTGTTTTTTCCCTGGTGTCTGCTGACTCCCATGGAGGCTGTAAATCCCCAAATCCAAACACAAGAAGTCCATGTCAGGAGGCAATGACCCACCACTTTGGACTCTATTCAACATCTACCCAAAGAATATCCTTGGCAAAGAGCAGTGACAGCAGAATAGTGGTAAAAATAGCAATCATTCTCTCAGTTGTCAAATAAATATAACTCCTAATGGCTAAAGTTCTATAATCAATTTTTGTTCTAACAAAATAGTTTGAAAATCAAGTTACCTTGGACACACAAATTCAGTATGACATCAGATATTCCAATTATCATATAATTAGTTGTTTTACATCATTATCTTAGAATTTCCAATGTTCCAATGTTTTCTATACAGAGTGAAGGGAGAATAGAAGAAATAGGATTTACTGTACACTTTTCTTTCTGTAAGAAATTATATATTCTGTATACACTGAAAAAGGTAATGCTGAACAGTCTATAGATAATTTTAAAGAGAAAATCAGTTCAGTAAGCAATGGAGAGGACTTCCCGGGTGGTCCAGGGACTAAGACTGCATGCCGCAGTGCAGGGGACCTGGGTTCCATCTCTGGTTGGGGAACTGGATCCCGCATGCTGCAGCTAAGACCAGCAAGCCAAATCAGTATTAATAAATGAAACAATGGAGAATATTGGGGCCTTGCTTTCAGGTAAACCTCCTGGGGAAGCCAAAGGTTGAAGGGAACCACATGGCTGCCATGTGGTTTTGTGAAGCTGAGGGAGAGCAGCATCATTGACAAATGAGTGTTCGGTAGACAATTGCCAGTGAGAACCTGTTAGTGAAGAGAATGGAAAGTGACTTAGGATGCAAGTGCAGGGAAAGGGGCACAGAACTGGGAGAAGTAAAGGTAAAACTAGAACAGACTGGGGAGGCTTGAAAGGCAAAAATTCGTGCCCATTGTAGTTCTCTTTTCAAGCTCCTCTAATGCAAAACAGATACGACTATCATGTCTGCAAGACTTATTCATTCAGGAACATCAGAATCAACTCTACCTTTCCCCTGAAAGGGGCCATGCATTAAACCTTTGCTCTATACAGTTCAACCAGGAGATAGACTAGGCTATATACCATTTTCCCCTATTATACTGTTTTGTGCCTCAAGACATTTCCCTTTACAGCACTAAATAGGGGTTGTCATGTGAAATTTACATATATGATTGTTTGATAAGGGTCAGTCTCCCCCATTAAACTACAAGTTCCCCAGTGACAAAAATGTTGTCTTCTTTTTTCACTAACCATTGGTTCCTAGTGTCTGGCATGTTGCCTAACACGTAGGAGACACTCATTTATTGAATGAGTGGATGAAGCCCACTTGACCTTCCCCTTCTGTCTCCTTTCTGTCTTCCTTTCCTGCTCAGTATTTTCTGGCTTTCCTCTATTCATTTTACTTCCAGATCAAAACCAAAATTCATCTCAACTCTTCCATATATTAGGTTCTTTTCATCAACAGCCCAAAAGAACCCAATCAAGCTAGGAGTAGTCTCTTTTGCCTCCAAACTACTCATATGTCTATCCCTTAGAACAAAAATTAGAAACCTTAGATATTCCTACACCAGCAGTAGTCCTGGGAATGGTGAGCAACATGGTGGTTCCAAGCACAGAAACTGGGTTTGAGTTATACTTCCGTACAGTTCACCAAATGTGATCCTACCTGAGCTGTTTAATCTTTCCAAGTCTTAGTTTCTGCAACTATAAAATGAGGATGATAATAAAATCATCCACTTCCAATGGTTATTTTAATGATATAATGACTTTCTTAACAAACGTAAAGTGTCTGGTGCTGGAAAGCCCTATAAAGCATCAGCCATCATAATCTCAGTGACCACAAGGCCTAAACATGGACCTTGTTATGTATTTTTGAATCTGGTTCCCAATTTGCACCCCTAAACTGGACAACAGAGCTAAATGTTAGATCTTTGTCCCCTGCTGCCTGTTTTGTTTCACTGGCAGTCTCCTTGCCCAGGTATCCAGGCTGCAAAAATGTCTGCTCTGGGATGGGGGGGCTGGGGCAGGGGTCATGGGGTCACAGGGTCATGAAGAACCCCATGAAAATCAGAGCCCAATGGCCAGTGGTTTTTCCAGGGCAGAGGTTTCTTTGTTTCCACTCTTGGTCTTCGGGCATCTCTGTGATGGCTCTGCCTTGTCTCTCCAGGGAAGTCGTCTGTGCCTAGACCGACAGCCTCCTCCCAAGAGCTCTCCTCTCTTACAGCCCCCTTCCCAACACCAGCAGGTTCCTGTGGTTGAATTCCTGTGTCACTGGAGAAGGAATACTTTATAACTCTTCTTCAGGCATCTCAAGTTTTCTCTCCAAATCTGGAGAGAGAGAGAGAAGGTTTCTGTGACGCACAGCTCAGCAGGCAGAAATGGTTGGGGCTTTGCAGGGAGGTGGGGTGGGAGGCTGCCCAGAGCAGCTAAGGGGCCAGAGTCCCTGCACCCACCAGCCACTGCTTGCAAGAGAGCTTTTCTGAGAGAAATGGGAAAGTGTGGATACACTGTCAGCATTTCTGCATTTTGCTTTCCAGACAAGCCTAAGAAATCAGAATGACAGGTAGAGTCTCCTGCTGGGGGAAAGTGGCTGTTTGCAGTCCAGTTTAGACAGTTGCAGCGGGGAGGAAAATGGAGCCACCGAGGCCCAGGTCTCCTTGTCCAGGAGGTGGGGAGGAGTAAGGAACAAGCAGCCCTCCAGTCTGTCTTCCAGTGGACGCCCCCGAGACTGGAAACTGCTCCGGGTCGGGAGGGAGGTGGCAGGGAGGGAGATGAGAGGGAGGGTCAGGATGGGGAACACATGTACACCCATGGCTGATTCATGTGAATGTATGGCAGAAACCACCACAATAATGTAAAGTAATTAGCCTCCAATTAAAATAAAATTTTAAAATACTGCTCGTGGATAAGACCAGCAATGTCCACAAAGCCGCACTGCAGCTTTCTAGTCGGGGGTTGGTGACTGTAGAGGTGGAAACTGAGTTGTCAGAGACCCTAGGGGGTGCTTAGAAACCACAGACCAGAAGAGCTGGGAGATGGAGAATGTGCTGAGAGAGACCCTGCTTGCAGAGTTGCAATCCTGCTTGCAGAGTTGCACTGGAAAGGGAAAGCCCACAGAGGTGCTGCATTCTCAGCCACGACGGCAAGACTGCTGCCAAGGGCCCTGTCCCTGAAAAGCAGGCACCCTGGGCTGTGTGTCCAGGCTCAAATGCCAGGGCAGAGAAGTCTTGTGGATCAGTTTTGTGTACGAGGTGTGGAATCAAACTTTCACACAATTAGAGAACCTCCTTTTTCACAATCGAGTCACAAGGCAGGAACTCTCTGTTTTCCTAAAATTTCCAGTTTGTGGGAAATGAGAGAGAGGGAAACAAGAGTTTGTCATCATTTTCATCCCCACCTGGTTTTTCTTCTCTGGGCCTGGTTTCAAAACCCATACATATAATCCTCACCTTTGAAATTAACCTTACTTTTCATTTCTTGGGGCTTCCCTCATAGCTCATTCAATAAAGAATCTGCCTGCAATGCAGGAGACCCGGGTTCGATTCTGAGTCAGGAAAATCCCCTGGAGAAGGAAATGGCAACCCACTCCAGTATTCTTGCCTGGAGAATTCCATGGACAGAGGAGCCTGGTGGGCTACAGTCCATGGGGTCACAAGAGTCGGATATGACTGAGTCACTAAACCACCACTTTCATTTCTTACTGCTTTTTTTTCCTCTAAGTTTCCATTTAGATAAATATCTTTTACCAATGGGATGTCTAATGAAAGATGTAGGGGGTCTAATTTGGGAACATTTTCTTAATGGTTATACCTCTTGGGAGGAAGGTTGAAAATACTTAAAATATTGACGAATTTAACATGTTTTTTCCCAAAGCTGACAAATAATTAGAACTCCAAAACAAACAAAAAAAAAGAAGTCTTGGGGCTTGGGGAGGGACCCTTACCCTTTATTTAAATGGAAAAATTAAATTAATTTCCAGAAGAGAAATTTTAATTTTTGTGGAACCACCAGTTTTACTAAAATTACTCCAAAACTGTGAGTTGCTCAGTTGTGTCCAGCTCTTTCGGACCCCTGTGGAGTCAGCCAGACTCCTCTGTCCATGGGATTTTCCAGGCCAGAATACTGGAGTGGGTTGCCATTCCCTCCTCCAGGGGATCTTCCCAGCCCAGGGATTGAACCAGGATCTCCCACACTGTGGACAGATTCTTTACCATCTGAGCCACCAGGGAAGCCCAAACTGAGCCGCTAATACTCCAATACTACTTCCTAGCTTCAGTCGATACTATTGTTAACGTTACCATTGTTAGGCAAACACTCTAAAGCCATACTGATTTACTTCAGCAACCACGTACATCTCAAACTTATAGATCATGAAAACCAAACACTCATTAAAAAAATTTTTTTTTAATTTGTTTACTTTTATTTTATTTTATTTTTTTAATTTTTTTAATTTATTTATTTATTTTTAATTTTTACTTTACAATTCTGTATTGGTTTTGGCATAGATTGACATGAATCCACCACAGGTGTACATGCGTTCCCAAACATGAACCCCCCTCCCACCCCCCTCCCCACAACATCTCTCTGGGTCATCCCCGCGCGTCAGCCCCAAGCGTGTCATATCCTGCATCAGACATAGACTGGCATTTCGATTCTTACATGATATTATACATGTTTCAATGCCATTCTCCCAAATCATCACACACTCTCCCTCTCCCTCTCCCTCTGAGTCCAAAAGTCCGCTATACACATCTGTGTCTTTTTTGCTGTCCTGCATACAGGGTCATCATTGCCATCTTCCTAAATTCCATATATATGTGTTAGTATACTGTATTGGTGTTTTTCTTTCTGGCTCACTTCACTCTGTATAATCGGCTCCAGTTTCATCCATCTCATCAGAGCTGATTCAAATGTATTCTTTTTAATGGCTGAGTAATACTCCATTGTGTATATGTACCACAGCTTTCTTATCCATTCATCTACTGATGGACATCTAGGTTGTTTCCATGTCCTGGCTATTATAAACAGTGCTGCGATGAACATTGGGGTACATGTGTTTCTTTCAATTCTGGTTTCCTCTGTGTGTATGCCCAACAGTGGGATTGCTGGGTCATAAGGCATTTCTATTTGCAATTTTTCCTCTATGATCCACCTCCCAGAATTCTGGAAATAAAAGCAAAAATACACAAATGGGATCTAATTAAAATTAAAAGCTTCTGCACAACAAAGGAAAACATAAGCAAAGTGAAAAGACAGCCTTCCGAATGGGAGAAAATAATAGCAAATGAAGCAACTGACAAACAACTAATCTCAAAAATATACAAGCAAT
>NW_024070210.1:99355096-99409017 GCF_014754425.2 Oryx dammah
GGCCAAAGAACTAAATAGACATTTCTCCAAAGAAGACATACGGATGGCTAACAAACACATGAAAAGATGCTCAACATCACTCATTATTAGAGAAATGCAAATCAAAACCACAATGAGGTACCACTTCACACCAGTCAGAATGTCTGCGATCCAAAAATCTGCAAGCAATAAATGCTGGAGAGGATGTGGAGAGAAGGGAACCCTCCTACACTGTTGGTGGGAATGCAAACTAATTTGTTTACTTTTAATTGAAAGATAATTGCTTTACAATACTGTGTTGGTTTCTGCCATACAGCAACATGAATCACCCATAGGTATACATATGTCCCCTCCCTCTTGACCCCCCCTCTCACCTCCCACCCCAAGGTTGTCAACCTCTAGATTGTCAAAACACTCTTGTTTTCAAAATGTATGTTTATTTTTGATTGCTGCTCCCAGGCTTTACGGATCCGTGGTGAGCAGGGGCCGCTTTGGCTGTGGTGCAGGGGCTCCTCACTGTGCTGGCTCCTCATGTCGCAGAGCACGGGCTCGGGGTGCAGGGGCTCAGGAGTTGTGGCTCACAGGCTTAGTAGCTCCACAGCAGGCAACCAGGGACCAGGGATTAAGCCAGTGTCCCCTGCATTGCCAGGTAGATTCTTAACCACTGGGCTACCTGGGAAGCCCCAAACACCCTTATTTTAATAAGGCATTACACTGATGTAGCATTTTCCAATTTTCACCATGCTCTTAGATACATTATCTCACATCTATTTCTCAAAATGGTCTTCTGAAAGCAAGCATTATCATTTTTTGTTTTGTTTTTAACTAGCTTATTTCTTGAAAACTACACTCCCACACACAGCAACAAATTCAAGTAGAAGAGCACAAACAGAAAGTTAAAGCTCTCTTAACCTGTCCCCACTCATCTCCTCCTGACCTTAGACATTCTTTCCAAGCCAGGCTTCAATAGTACATGAACCATGAACTTCCAGATGTTCAAGCTGGATTTAGAAAAGGCAGAGGAAACAGAGATCAAATTGTCAACATCTATTGGATCATTGAAAAAGCAAGAGTTCCAGAAAAACATCTACTTTTGCTTTATTGACTATGCCAAAGTCTTTGACTGTGTGAATCACAACAAACTATGGAAAATTCTTAGAGATGGGACTACCAGACCACCTGACCTGCCTCCTGAGAAATCTGTATGCAGATCAAGAAGCAACAGTTAGAACAGGACATGGAACGACAGACTGGTTCCAAATAGGAAAAGGAGTACGTCACGGCTGTATATTGTCACTGTACTTGACTTATATGCAGAGTACATCATAAGAAATGCAGGGCTCAAGAAGCACAAGCTGGAATCAAGATTGCCGGGAGAAATATCAATAACCTCAGATACACAGATGAAAGTGAAAGTGAAGTCACTCTCATTGGGACCCCGTGGACTGTGGCTTACCAGGCTTCTCCCTCCATGGGATTCTCCAGGTAAGAATACTGGAGTGGGTTGCCATTTCCTTCTCCAGGGGATCTTCCTGACCCAGGGATCAAACCTGGGTCTCCCACATTGCAGGTAGACGCTTTAACCTCTGAGCCACCAGGGAAGCCCGATACACAGATGACACAGATGACACCACCCTTATGGCAGAAAGAGAAGAACTGAAGAGCCTCTTGATGAAAGTGAAAGAGGAGAGTGAAAAAGTTGGCTTAAAGCTCAACATTCAGAAAACTAAGATCACGGCATCCAGTCCCATCACCTCATGGCAAATAGATGGGGAAATAATGGAAACAGTGACAGACTTTATTTTTTCGGGCTCCAAAATCACTGCAGATGGTGACTGCAGCCATGAAATTAAAAGACACTTGCTCCTTGGAAGAAAAGCTATGACCAAACTAGACAGCATATTAAAAACCAGAGACATTACTTTGCCAGCAAAGCCCATCTAATCAAAGCTATGGTTTTTCCAGTAGTCATGTATGTGTGAGACTATAAAGAAAGCTGAGCACCGAAGGATTGATGCTTTTGAACTGTGGTGTTGGAGAAGACTCTTGAGAGTCCCTTGGACTGCAAGGAGATCCAACCAGTCCATCCTAAAGGAGATCAGTCCTCAGTGTTCATTGGACAGACTGATGTTGAAGCTGAAACTCCAATACTTTGGCCACCTGATGTGAAGAGCTGACTCATTGGAAAAGCCCCTGATGCTGGGAAAGATTGAGGGCAGGAGAGGAAGGGGATGACAGAGGATGAGATGACTGGATGGCATCACCGACTCAATGGACATGAGTTTGGGTGAACTCCAGGAGTTGGTGATGGACAGGGAGGCCTGTTGTGCTGCAGTTTATGGGGTCACAAAGAGTCGGACACGACTGAGCAACTGAACTGATACACATACCAACCCAAATGTACGTGTTCTCTTTAAAGATAAAGTCATACACATGGCAGCAGGCTCTACCTTGGTGTGTGCCTTGCTCTTTTAATTGACCAATGGCTTGTAGAGCTTCAATAAGAATATACAGAGCTGTGCCTCATTCTTATTTGATGGTCTGTGTAACTGGTTTCCAACTGTTTGTAACGGAAACAACAAACAGGTCTACAATAAGCAATATTAGCAAAAACTTCGGTGTTCTTCATGTACAGAAAGTCAGTTAATCCTCATAACTGTCCTACAACAGAAACTATCATTAGTTCATTTAAAGATGACAAAATAGGCACAAAGATAAGTAATTTCCCCACAGTCACACAGCTGCTGCTGCTGCTGCTAAGTCGCTTCAGTCGTGTCCAACTCTGTGTGACCCCATAGACAGCAGCCCACCAGGCTCCCCTGTCCCTGGGATTCTCCAGGCAAGAACACTGGAGTGGGTTGCCATTTCCTTCTCCAATGCATGAAAGTGAACAGTGAAAGTGAAGTCGCTCAGTTGTGTCTGACTCTTCACGACCCCATGGACTGCAGTCTACCAGGCTCCTCCGTCCATGGGATTTTCCAGGCGAGAGTACTGGAGTGGGGTGCCACTGCCTTCTCCAGTCACACAGCTAGTAAGTGGCTTTGATTTGCACATGTTTGAATTTAGATGGTCTGGCTCTAAGACTCAAGCAAAGTGTCCTGCCCCTCGTGTTTTCCCTGTGCATTTAGATCTGAAAAGCCAGGCCACACTTCACAGCGGGGGTGATTGAGCCCAGAGGGGCAGAGTCTGCTCAGCCAGGCGGCGGCAGAGCCTGGACTGGAGACCAGGTCTCCCGGTTCCCAGAGCCTGGCTCCTTCACTGTCCGTCATGCCCTGCCACTCCTGCAGAATGTTATCTCTGGATTCTTGAGAGCTTCTGAACACTTTAGGCATGAATAGAGCAACTACACTGAGAAGTAGTTTAGGAAAAGTGGTTTCAGAAGAGACTTGGGACTGTGATGAAGGAGTTCAATTCTCAGGGTCTTTCTAGTACTCACCTCCTGTACTAGTAGATACATACTTAAAGCAAATGTTGCCACAGAGTATCTTTAATGTAAAAAAGTACTTTTTGAGTTGCAAGTTTAGAGATACATTATGTAAAATTTTATTCAATGTTATCCCTCTTTTTTTTTTTTTGCAATTGCCATAAAAAAAAAACTGTATTAAATCATGAAAGTTTAGACTAAAGAGAGTATGCCCCATTTAATCCTACATGGCTACTCATTAACCACAGAGAAAGCAGCATGGAACCAACATTCTGCCCCCAGCTTGGGAAAAGTACAGCTGTACTCTATCTGAAACCTGCTTCCAAAGTGCTGGGCAGCCCTGAAGAGTTGTAAGCAAAACTATTTTCAGGGACTCTTTGAGTTTAAACAGTTCAAGAATTTCCCATAGATCCTCCCAACACCCTGGCCCTGGCCCTACTTGATTCTGAATGTCTTTGATTCACAGACTGGAAGGCTCCTTAGAAGCATCTAGTTTCATCTTTCACCACGATGTGGCCTCACATTTGTCTCATGCTTTACTGTCTTCTGATTATTTTGCCATTTATGTGTTTCTGTGACCCCCATGACTACACTGTGAGAGCAGGTTCTTTGTCTTCACAAGTTTTGTGTCCCCTTCACCCAGGCAGGACTTAACCAGGCATGGAGGCTCTACAAGTTTTGGTTGCATCCTTCCCTGTTTCTCTGTTGTCCTTAAATTTCCCCCCACTATTATCCAACTGTTGCCCAGGCAGCCTGAGCTCTTCCAGCAGCAATGCAGGCTTGACGGAGAACCAGGCTCCTTAGCTTTGCTGCCAAAAGAAAGACTTGAGACAGGTTTCTGGGCTACATGTTTAGCTTTATCCTTTTTCTTCATTCATTCGTCAGTTATGTACCTACTGGGGGCTAGGTATACTGCCAGGGCCTCGGTGCACAGAGATGAACAACTCTGTCGGAGTTACCTTCTGGGTGAATGACCGATTCAACGTGAGACACACAAATACAGAATCTGCATTCCTGGCATGGGCACTGAAGGCTCTATTAGAGAGACTGCCAGAGCAGACATAACCTAGACTGGGAGGTCAGGGGAGGCAACTCTGAAGAAGTGAAATCTAAACTGAGACCAAAGGCTATGGAAGGGATGCAGGACTCACAGAAGGGGGAGGAGAAGGAGGCCCATGTAGGGAACCACATGCACAGAGTCACCAATGCAAGACAGAGTTTGGAGGAGGAGACTCTTCTGGAGCCCCATGTTGCATATTCTCAGCCCTCCTCTGTTTCAACCACAGCTATGGTGGACACTCCCCTGACAGCTCAAACTTGCATCCATCAGACAGCCGCCCACCCCAAGCCTCTGAGCATCTTTCTCCTTTCTCTGACAGTGGCACAAGTGCAGCCTAGAAACTCCAGGACATTAGTGCTGCCCCATTCCCACCCCTCCCTGGCAACCCTCAGCAGTGGGGTCACAAGCTGGTATACACATGTCCCAGCTTCCCTCCTTTAAGTGAACATCACTGGGAGGCATTCTGTATTCTTCTCAGCAGAAGAGAGACATGTTGCTTAGAACAGCAACCTCCAAAAAAGGCTCTCTTTGTTTTTGCCTCTTCTTTTCTTACTCTTCTCATGCTGTCACTCCTTTCAGATCCCTGATCTGCCCCCCCACTTCCAATTTGCCCCTAAGTCATTTCAAAGAAACTCAATCTAGGATATACACACATTAGAGGAGCTGGAAGAGGGTCTTAAAGGGAGTGGGCAAAGAGGAGAGTAAAGCAGGGTGAGGCTAGAATTGTAGGGTGGAGCAGGCTATGCAGAACTGAGAATGGTATACTCTATGACTCCATGGTTCTGGGTGCAGACTGGGTTGTAGTAGCTGAGCAAAGCAGGAGGCTCACACAGTAGCCCAGGCAACAGAAGATATTGCCTTGTAGTGTGATGTTAGACATCCCAGGTGGCACTACTGGTAAAGAACCTGCCCGCCAGTGCAGCAGACATAAGAGACACAGGTTTGACCCCTGGGTTGGGAAGATCCCCTGGAGGAGGATCCAGGTCAACTCACTCTAGTATTCTCTCCTGGAGAATCCTCACGGACAGAGGGACCTGTCCACAGGTGGGCTACAGTCCAGAAGGTTGCCAAGAGTCAGATACAACTAAAGTGATTTAGCACGCATGCATACACACACTGTAATGTTGGCAGAGGTGATAAAAAAGATAGAGACAGGACTTCCCTGGTGGTCCAGTGAAGAAGAATCCAGCTCCCATTGTAGGAAACAGGTTCAATCCCTAGTCTGAGAAGATCATGCATGCCGCAAGGCAGCTAAGCCCAAGTGCCACAACTCCTGAGCCTGTGATCTAGAGTTTGGGAGCCACAGCTACTGAGCCCACAGGCCAGAGAGCCTGTGCTCTGCAAAGAGAGAAGCCCACGCACCTCAACTGGAGAACGGCCCCCGCTTACCAGCAACAAAGAGCCAGCACAGCCAAAAAGAGATACAGACAGGTTGGAATTCGGTTTTGGGCGGGGCGGTGGGGGGGGTTTGGTTGCACTGGGTCTGCACTGATGCTCACAGGCTTTCTTTAGTGGCAGCAAGCGGGGGCTACTCTTCGTTTTGGTGCACGGGCTTCTCACTGCAGTGGCTTCTCTTGTTCCAAAGCACAGGCTGGAGGCACACAGACTCAGAAGCTGCCGTGTGCAGGCTCTAGAATGTGCCGCCATCAGCAGTTGTGGCACATGGGCTTAGTTGCCCATATAGCATGTGGAATATTCCCAGACCAGGGATCAAACCCCTGTCCCCTGCATTTGCAGGCAGTTTCTTATCCACTGTACCACATCCCAGGGAAGTCCTGGGATGTGTTTTAAAAGTAGAATGATCTGCACTTGCTGATGGGTTGGGTTAGAGAAAGAAAGGGATCAAGGATGCCTTTGCTTGGATTACTGAGTGGATGGTGGTAATGTGTAACTGAGAATGGAAGGATGGCGAAGGAACAAGACTGAGCAGGAAATTTGAGTGTAATTTAGTACTCACAAAATCTAAGATGTCTGTGTGACATTCAGGGAGAAAACATCAATTATGCATTTGTTTATATGAAGTCAGGAACTCAAGGGTGGCCAGCAATGTAGATTTGGGATCATCTGTTTATGCACGGTGCTTAAACCAAGGGACTAGATAGGCAGAGAAGACAAGAGGATTCACAGTGAAGCTCCGAGGGACTCCATCATTTAGAATTTGAAAAGACCCTGATGCTGGGAGAGATTGAAGGCAGGAGCAGAAGGGGACGACAGAGATGAGATGGTTGGATGCCATTACCAACTCAGTGGACATGAGTTTGAGCAAGCTCCGGGAGATAGTGAAGGACAGGGAAGCCTGGTGTGCTGCAGTCCATGGGGTGGAAAGAGTCAGACATGACTGAGCGCCTGAGCAACGACAAAGGGGGCAAAAGGGCAGCAAGTGACATTCAAAAGTAGCCAGCAGGAATAGAAGAGACTATGGTATCACACAATCCAAGAGGGGAGAGAGTTTCACAAAGGAAGGGGTGGTCAACTCTTCTGAATGCTGCTCAGAAGTGGGATAATTTGAGGATGTAAAACTACTACCTTCTCTCATATCTTTCATCAGCATTAATCATAAAAGGCTCACACCCTTAGACCAGGCGTCCCAAGTGCAACCAAGCTACTTTTAAAAATCAGCAGCTGACTCGAGGCAGAAACCAAATGCTTTGTCTGGCTTAAGAGACATCTCACTCAGAGATCTGTGTGCCCCTATCTGCCTTGATCTCTCTCTTCCTACCTGTTTCCAAGCTGCTGAACTTCTAGATCTGATCCAAGTCCTTGAGTTTTTCTAGCCCAGAAAAAATGATTGTATGCGTTTTATAGAGCACTGTATTACTTTTTTAGAACTGGATGACTTGAACAGCAAAAATGTAAACCACTCTGGAGGTTAGAAGTACAAGCACAAGGTATCAGCAGAGCTGGTTTCGTTCTGAGGCCTCTCCTTGCCTTGTAGATGGCTATCTTCATCCTTGTGTTCATGTGGCCTTCCTTCTGCGTGCATCTGTGTCCTAATCTCTTCTTTTAAGGACATCAGTCATATTGGACAAGCTGCTGCTGCTACTGCTAAGTCGCTTCAGTCATGTCCGACTCTGTGCGACCCCGTAGATGGCAGCCCACCAGGCTCCCCCATCCCTGGGATTCTCTAGGCAAGAACACTGGAGTGGGTTGCCATTTCCTTCTCCAATGCATGCATGAAAGTGAAACGTGAAAATGAAGTCACTCAGTCGTGTCCGACTCTGTGCGACCCCATGGACTGCAGCCTACCAGGCTCCTCCATCCATGGGATTTTCCAGGCAAGAGTACTGGAGTGGGGTGCCACTGCCTTCTCCATATTGGACAAGGGCCCACCTTAATGACCTCGTTTTACCTTGCTGTTGTTCCAAGTCATGCCCAACTCTTTGCAGCCTCATGGACTGCAGCACGCCAGGCTTCCCTGTCCTTCACTATCTCCCGGAGTTTGCTCAAACTCATTTCTGTTAAGTCAGTGATGCCATCCAACCATCTCATCCTCTGTTGTCCCCTTCTCCTCCCATGCTAGGGATTGAATTCTTGAGGTGCCGGGGATTAGGACATTAACATATGATTGAGGGGATACAATTCAGCCTATAACTAATATATTAGTCTTTCTTCAAGTCTTAGACATGATTTAAGAATCTTACCACGATAGGCCTACCTTTCCTAGGTCTCAGATCCATTCACTTAGTCAATTTCTAATGATCCTCTTGACTTCCTATCTTTCTCCTACTTAGTGCTTAAAAAAAATTTTTTTTAAATTTCTATAATTTTAAGGTTACTTTCCATTTACAGTTATTACAAAATATTGGCTGTGTTCCCCATATTATGCAGTAGATCCTTAAGCCTGTCTTACACCCAATACTTTATATCACCCCCTCTCTCACCCTTCTGTTGCCCCTCCTACCTTCCCACTGGTAACCTCCAGTCTGTTCCGTATTACTGTGAGCTGCTTCTTTCTTGGGACATTCATTTGATTGTTGTATTTTTTTTTAGGTTCCACGTATAAGCAATACCATACAATATTTATTTTCCTTTGTCTGACTTATTTCAATTACCATAATGCCCGTCAAGTCCATTCATGACAAAATTTAGTCCTTTTTTGTGGCTGAGTAGTATTTCATTGTATGGGGCTTCCCAGGTGGTGCTAGTGGTAAAGAACCTGCCAGCCAATTCAGGAGACACAAAGAGATGTGGATTCAATCCCTGGGTCAGGAAGATCCCCTGGAGGAGGGCATGGCAACCCACTCCAGTATTCTTGCCTGGAGAATCCCATGGACAGAGGAGCCTGGTGGGCTAACAGTCCATGGGGTCGCAGAGTCTGACATGACTGAGCAAGCAAGCAAGCATTTCATTGTATCTGTGTATGTGTGTGTCTGTGTGTGTGTGTGTGTGTGTGTGTGTGTGTGTGGTGTGTGTGTGTGAGCCGTACCTGCTTTACCAATTTGTCTGTTGATGGACACTGAGGTTGTTTGCATGTCTCGGCGACTGTAAGTAGTGCTGCTGTGAGTGTAGGGACGCATGTGTCCTTCCCAGTTATAGTTTTATCTGGATACATGTCCAAAGTGGATCATACAGCAACCCGACTGTCAGTTTTGTGAGCCACAGTGGCTGCACCAGTTTACACTCTCACCCTCCCAGCGTGTGAGAGTGGTTCTCCACATCCTTGCCAACGTTTAGTATTTGTAGACTTTTTGATAATGGCCACTCTGACAGGTATAAAGTGATACTTCCCTGTGGTTCTGTTTTCTATTTCCCTGATGACTAGCGATGTTGAACATCTTTTCATGTGACTATTGGCCATCTGCATTTCCTCTTTGGAAAAATTTCTATTCAGTTTTTCTGCCCATTTTTTAATCAGGCTATTCTTTTTTTTTTTGGATGTTAAGTTGTATGAGCTGTTTATATATGTTGGTTATACCCTTATCGGTCATATCATTTGCAAATATTTTCTCCTATTCGGTAGGCTGTCTTTTCATTTGTTGATGGTTTCCTTTGCTGTGCAAAAGTTTTTAAGTTTAAATAGGTCCCATTTATTTATTTTTGTTTTTATTTCCTTTACTTTAGGAGACAGATCCAAAAAAAAAAAAAGTTGTGATTTATATCAGATTGCTGCTGTTTCACATAGCCTTTAGCTTTGTTTGGCTGTTGAGACTTGCTTTAATCACTCGGGTTTAAAGTTACCACACCGTTGGCCTCTGTACACAGTAATTCATCAGGAATGCATAGACTGGTCCCAGGAAAATTCACTGAGAGGTATACGACCTTTCTTCACTGAAGTTTAGTGCCCTACGCCTTAGGAGGTTAGCTTTCCAGAAGTAGTCCTTTTTTCCCAGCAGCTCTTCAGTTCAGATTAGCCAGCGATGGCTAATACTCTAAGATTGTTATTGGGGGTGGGGAGATTTATTTCATGGCTATCCCCTGAGAATATATGATCATATAATTAGAGAACTGAAAGGATTCACATTGCGCAATCGGATTTTCAGGATAATCAGGGAAGCTCTCCATTTCCCAAGTCACCCCAAGTACCTTCAAAAGTCGACCACCCCTAACTCCCTCAAGTTATACCATTTGTATTAGATAATGCCTGTGTTCAAATGTTTCCATGTCTCTTTCTTGCTTGTTTCATCAAGCACTTCTCCTTTCCTAAGCCAGCCCTACCAGTCTACCATCCATATGATAAAATAATGCAGCCCTTTCTGGAGCCCTTTCTCCCCACGGATGCAGCCCTTTCTCCTCGTGGTTGTGGAAGCTGACCTTGCCTCTTCCCACCTGTCCCGTAGTTCTCACTCAGAACACCATCCTCCACGCAGGCCTCACCCCTTCCTGGAGCCCTGCCTGCCACTATATCCAGGTTTCACATTATTCTCTTCAAAATCCCAGAGGCCTTGATATCCATCCATAATTCAGCCTTTTACCTTACCTTCTTTCCCTTTTTTATTGAATTATAATTGATTTACAATATTGTGTTAGTTTTAGATATACAGCAAAATGATTCAATAATATATATATTCTGATTATTGATCAGATTATTTTTCATTATAGGTTATTGTAATGTAATAACCTATAGATTATTCATTATGTATTTATTCAGTTCAGTCTCTCAGTTGTGTCTGACTCTTTGCAACCCCATGAATCGCAGCACGCCAGGCCTCCCTGTCCATCACCATCTCAAGGAGTTCACTCAGACTCACGTCCATCAAGTCAATGATGCCATCCAGCCATCTCATCCTCTGTCGTCCCCTTCTCCTCCTGCGCCCAATCCCTCCCAGCATCAGAGTCTTTTCCAGTGAGTCAACTCTTCGCATGAGGTGGCCAAAGTACTGGAGCTTCAGCTTTAGCATCAATTCTTCCAAAGAAATCCCAGGGTTGATCTCCTTCAGAAACGACTGGTTGGATCTCCTTGCAGTCCAAGGGACTCTCAAGAGTCTTCTCCAACAACACAGTTCAAAAGCATCAATTCTTCGGCACTCAGCCTTCTTCACAGTCCAACTCTCATGTCCATACATGACCACTGGAAAAACCATAGCCTTGACTAGACGGACCTTAGTCAGCAAAGTAAAGTCTCTGCTTTTGAATATACTATCTAGGTTGGTCGTAACTTTTCTTCCAAGGAGTAAGTGTCTTTTAATTTCATGGCTGCAGTCACCATCTGCAGTGATTTTGGAGCCCAGAAAAATAAAGTCTGACACTGTTTCCACTGTTTCACCATCTATTTCCCAGAAAGTGATGGGACTGGATGCCATGATCTTCGTTTTCTGAATGTTGAGCTTTAAGCCAACTTTTTCGCTCTCCTCTTTCACTTTCATCAAGAGGCTTTTTAGCTCCTCTTCACTTTCTGCCATAAGGGTGGTGTCATCTGCATATCTGAGGTTATTGATATTTCTCCTGGCAATCTTGATTCCAGCTTGTGTTTCTTCCAGTCCAGCCTTTCTCATGATGTACTCTGCATAGAAGTTAAATAAGCAGGGTGACAATATACAGCCTTGATGTACTCCTTTTCCTATTTGGAACCAGTCTGTTGTTCCATGTCCAGTTCTAACTGTTGCTTCCTGACCTGCATACAGATTTGTCAAGAGGCAGGTGAGGTGGTGTGGTATTCCCATCTCTTTCAGAATTTTCCACAGTTTATTGTGATCCACAGAGTCAAAGGCTTTGGCATAGTCCAGAAAGCAGAAATAGATGTTTTTCTGGAACTCTCTTGCTTTTTCCATGATCCAGCGGATGTTGGCAATTTGATCTCTGGTTCCTCTGCCTTTTCTAAAACCAGCTGGAACATCAGAGAGTTCACAGTTCACGTATTGCTGAAGCCTGGCTTGGAGAATTTTGAGCATTACTTTACTATCACGTGAGATGAGTGCAATTGTGCAGTAGTTTGAGCATTCTTTGGCATTGCCTTTCTTTGGGATTGGAATGAAAACTGACCTTTTCCAGTCCTGTAGCCACTGCTGAGTTTTCCAAATTTGCTGGCATATTGAGTGCAGCACTTTCACAGCATCATCTTTCAGGATTTGAAATAGCTCAACTGGAATTGCATCACCTCCACTAGCTTTGTTCGTAGTGATGTTTTCTAAGGCCCACTTGACTTCTCACTCCGGGATGTCTGGCTCTAGATTAGTGATCACATTATCATGATTATCTGGGTCGTGAAGATCTTTTTTGTACGGTTCTTCCGTGTATTCTTGCGACCTCTTCTTAATATCTTCTGCTTCTGTTAGGTCCAGACCATTTCTGTCCTTTTTTGTGCCCATCTTTGCATGAAATGTTCCCTTGGTATCTCTAATTTTCTTGAAGAGATCTCTAGTCTTTCCCATTCTGTTGTTTTCTTCTATTTCTTTGCATTGATCGCTGAAGAAGGCTTTCTTATCTCCTCTTGCTATTCTTTGGAACTCTGCATTCAAATGGGTATATCTTTCCTTTTCTCCTTTGCTTTTCACCTCTCTTCTTTTCACAGCTATTTGTAAGGCCTCCCCAGACAGCCATTTTGCTTTTTTGCATTTCTTTTCCATGGGGATGGTCTTGATCCCTGTCTCCTGTACAATGTCATGGACCTCAGTCCATAGTTCATCAGGCACTCTGTCTATCAGATCTCATCCCTTAAATCTATTTCTCACTTCCACTGTATAATCATAAGGGATTTGATTTAGGTCATACCTCAATGGTCTAGCGGTTTTCCCTACTTTCTTCAATTTGAGTCTGAATTTGGTAATAAGGAGTTCATGATCTGAGCCACAGTCAGCTCCTGGTCTTGTTTTTGTTGACTGTATAGAGCTTCTCCATCTTTGGCTGCAAAGAATAGAATCAATCTGATTTTGGTGTTGACCATCTGGTGCCGTCCATGTGTAGAGTCTTCTCTTGTGTTGTTGGAAGAGGGTGTTTGGTACGACCAGTGCATTTTCTTGGCAAAATTCTATTAGTCTTTGCCCTGCTTCATTCTGCATTCCAAGGCCAAATTTGCCTGTTACTCCAGGTGTTTCTTGACTTCCTACTTTTGCATTCCAGTCCCCTATAATGAAAAGGACATCTTTTGGGGGTGTTAGTTCTAAAAGGTCTTGTAGGTCTTCATAAAACCGTTCAACTTCAGCTTCTTCAGAGATTCTTGTTGGGGCATAGACTTGGATAACTGTGATATTGAATGGTTTGCCTTGGAAACGAACAGAAATCATTCTGTCGTTTTTGAGATTGCATCCAAGTACTGCATTTCAGACTCTTTTGTTGACCATGATGGCTATTCCATTTCTTCTGAGGGATTCCTGCCCGCAATAGTAGATATAATGGCCATCTGAGTTAAATTCACCCATTCCAGTCCATTTTAGTTCGCTGATTTCTAGAATGTCGACGTTCACCCTTTCCATCTCTTGTTTGACCACTTCCAATTTGCCTTGTTTCATGGACCTGACATTCCGGGTTCCTATGTAATATTGCTCTTTACAGCATCGAATCTTGCTTCTATCACCAGTCACATCCACAGCTGGGTATTGTTTTTGCTTTGGCTCCATCCCTTCATTCTTTCTGGAGTTATTTCTCCACTGATCTCCAGTAGCATATTGGGCACCTACTGACCTGGGGAGTTCCTCTTTCGGTATCCTATCATTTTGCCTTTTCATACTGTTCATGGGGTTCTCAAGGCAAGAATACTGAAGTGGTTTGCCATTCCCTTCCCCAGTGGACCACATTCTGTCAGACCTCTCCACCATGACCCACCCATCTTGGGTTACCCCACAGGCATGACTTAGTTTCATTGAGTTAGACAAGGCTGTGGTCCTAGTGTGATTGGATTGACTAGTTTTCTGTGAGTATGGTTTCAGTGTGTCTGCCCTCTGATGCCCTCTTGCAACACCTACCATCTTACTAGGGTTTCACTTACCTTGGATGAGGGGTATCTCCTTACCGCTGCCGTTCCTGACCTTCAACGTGGGATGGCTCTTCTAGGCCCTCCTGCGCCTGCATAGCCACCGCTCCTCGGGTTGCTCCTCCTGGCCGCTGGCCCTGGCCTCGGGCGTGGGTGGCTCCACCCAGCTGTCGCCCCTGGCCTACAGCTCGGGGTGGCTCCTCAGGGTCACCGCCCCTGACCTTGGATGCGGAGTAGCTCCTCTCAGCCGTTCCTGTGCCGTCGTTATTATATTGTAAAATAGTGAATGTAGTTCCCTGTGTTCTGTAGTAAATCCTTGTTGCTTATCTATTTTGTATACAGTAGTTTTTATCTCTTAATTCCATACTCCTAATAAGGAGTTAATATGGAGTCCCTTTACCTCTCTCCTTTGGTAGCCATAAGTTTGTTAGAAAACAAACGTCTATGAGTTTGTTTCTGTTTGACTAATACATTAATTTGTATTATTTTTATATTCCAGACATAAGTGATATATAATATTTGTCTTTCTCTGTCTTTCTTTGTCTTTCCCTGAGAGCTCAGTTGGTAAAGAATCCACCTGCAATGCAGGAGACCCTAGTTTGATTCCTGGGTCGGAAAGATGCCCTGGAGAAGGGAGCGGCTGCCCACTCCAGGATTCTTGGGCTTCCCTTGTGGCTCAGCTGGTAAAGAATCCACCTGCAATGTGGGAGGCCTGGGTTCGATCCCTAGGATGGGGAGATCCCCTGGAGAAGGGAAAGGCTACCCACTCCTGTATTCTCTGGCATGGAGAATTCCATGAACTGTATAGTCCATGGAGTGGCAAAGAGACACGCCGGAGCAACTTGCACTTCTCTGTCTGACCTACCTCACTAAGTTTGCCTCACCTTAGCTTCTAATCTCATTCTGTACACCAGTCTGAACTCTTCATCCAAATTGTAAAGTCCTCTCTAGTCTCACCACTTGGCACTAACATAGTTCAAGTCCTAAAGTCTCTCACCAAAATGACTTTAATAACACCTGACTGCTCTGACAGAGTCCCTCCTCTACTTAAAAATCCTTGACAAGCTCTCAGGATGAAGTTCCTCTGCTTAACCACACACACAGCCTCGCTGGCCTTCCGCCTTTGCCTCCCAGCTTTCTCCTCCCTTAGGACCACACACAGCTTTGGCCCCAGGCACACGGAGCCCCTTGCTCCCTGAAGCTGCTATTCTAGTCTGTGCTTCTCACGTGCTGTTACCTAATTGTGCTTCTGTGGCTCATTCCCCTACCAGGCCCTACTCGTGTTTCAGTGTAGCAAGGTTGAGCCACTCCAGCACTCTTGCCTGGAAAATCCCATGGACGGAAGAGCCTGGTGGGCCACAGTCCATGGGGTCGCAGGGAGTCAGACATGACTAAGCGACTTCACTTTCACTTTTCACTTTCATGAATTGGAGAAGGAAATGGCAACCCACTCCAGTGTTCTTGCCTGGAGAATCCCAGGGACTGGGGAGCCTGGTGGGCTGTTATCTATGGGGTCGCACAGAGTCGGACACGACTGAAGCAGCTTAGCAGCAGCAGCAACAGCAGCAGCAGAGTGAAACCTGGGCTTCCCTGGTAGCTCAGCTGGTAAAGAATCCGCCTGCAATGCAGGAGACCCTGGTTCAATTCCTGGGTCAGGAAGTTCCCCTGGAGAAGGGATAGGCTACCCACTCCAGTATTCTTAGGCTTCCCTGGTAGCTCAGCTGGTAAAGAATCCACCTGCAGTGCAGGAGACCTGAGTTTGATCCCTGTGTTGGAAAGATCCCCTGGAGGAGAGAATGGCAACCCACTCCATATTTCTTGCCCAGAGATTCCCATGGATAGAGGAGCCTGGCAGGCTACAGTCTATGGGGTCACAAAGAGTTGGGCACAACTGAGCAACTAAGCATGGCACAGCATGAAACCCCCTCCAAGAAGTCTTCCCTCATTTATTTATTTAGTTAGTTATTGAGTTTAAAGAATCTTGGTGTTTTTTTTTTTTTTTTTTGCAATTTTTAAAGATTGAATCCTTAATTTATAATGTTGTATTAGTTTCAAGTGGGCAAAGTGATTCAGTTACACAAACATACACACAGACACACATATAGTTTTTTAGATTTTTTTCCATTATAGGTTACTGCAAGATACTGAGCATAGTTCATTTATCGTGTGGTTCACCTATTTTATATATTTAGTATGTACCTGTTAATCCCAACCTCCTAATTTACCTCCCCACCCCACGCAGTCTTCCCTCATTTAGATACCCCTGTCCATGCTTCCGAAGCACCCTGTTGCTACCACTCTCACCGCTTCTTGGCCTGTTCTGTAAACACTAATTCATTTTAGCAGCAGAGGTAGTCTTCTTTGTATTGGTAACCCTAGTGCCCAGCATTACAACTGGTATACAATAACAATAAAATATCCCACAAATGCTTCTTGGGTGATTAGAAGAACTTACTGCTGGTTTCCTGCCTGCTGTTTCTTCTCATTGCTTCCCTACATATTGGTGCCATAGCTCCTGTTAGGACAGATACTTTGTACCTCCCCTACCCAAATGCTGCTGGTGGATGATGTGACTAACAAAATCCATCCTCTTCAGTTTAGAATTCAAGATCCTTGGCAATCTGATCCCTACTCTGCATAGACCACAATTCTACTCCCCATTTTTTAAGAATGTGTCCTTTGCTTTCCAAACCTGGGAATCACCTCAAACCTGAGTGGCCTGCCTGGAGGGAGTCCTCTTGTTTCCCCTCCTGTGTCTCCTATCAGTGCTGGACCATTCTCCAAGCCTCAGGTCAATCCCATCTCCTCTATAAACACATTCCCAGATTCCCCCTCTGCATGGTTATAATTAGTTTTTTCCTCACTATTTTTATAACATTGTGATAGCTAATTATAGTATTCATTTCTATTTGCTTTATATGAGGGGAGTGTATGTGTGTGTGTTTCTGTGTGTGTTCCCCACTAGATCGTGGGTCCTAGATGGTAAGGCCTCCAGGGTACCTAGGAAGTAGATCATGCTCCGTGAATGCACTAAACTAAATCTTTTTGTTAGAAGAAGCCCCAAGCTACATTCTGGCTTCTGTTCCAGGCACAGCTGCTTATAACCTTGGGCAGGTCCTCTAAGTTCTTTTGGTTTCCCTTGCTTCATCTCTAAAATAAGATTAATCATATCAAGAATGCTGTGAAAATTAATTATTTATCATTTTGAAAGTGCCTTGATATCTTTAGAGATTGGCATTTCTATTTTTGTGGCATCCTTCTCACCAGAGCTTGCCATTCTTTTAAAAGAAACATGCAAAGGAGAGGCAGGGACTGTTCAAAGAACAATTTTTTCAGAAGCTGAAATAATTATATCCTGTATTTCAGACAAGGTCACCTTTTACCCTTAGTAGCAAATGATGGAGTCTTAAAGAAACCTGCTTTTCCTAATAGTGACTTTAAAGTGATTACAGTATTTATGTACAGTTTTTAAAAGATGAATAAGGATTTTATCACGCAGAGCACAGAGATTTCCCTGAGGGAAGAAATAAATGAAGTCAACTTTTAAAACATTCCTAATGTAAATGACCTTCATAGACACAAATCACCTGTTATACGTCCTGGTCAAGACTAGCAGTAGAAACACTCACTTGAGTGTTCAAGACATATCCAAAGTCAAGGGCAAAGGAAGCAAAGTCACTGATGTAATAATTGATGTTTCATACACATCAACTCAATTCTCACAATACTTTCATGAGATACCCAGGGCAAGTCTTACTAACCCCTTTTTGTGGTTGAGGAAATTGCAAGCCTCTGTGGTTATGCAACTTATCCAAGGTCACTCCGTAAACAGCAGAGCCAGAACTCAACTCAGTCTTTTGACTCAAGTTCAGGGCTTCTCCCAGTCACCTCACTGCATCTCCGCCCTAGCGCTATGAACTCTGAACAGGACACCGAGGCTGCCGTAGAAGGAGAGGTGCTTAGTCGCTCAGTTGTGTCCAGCTCTTCGCGACCCCATGGACTGTAGCCCGCTGGGCTCCTGTCCACAGGATTCTCCAGGCAAGAATACTGGAGTGGGTAGTCATTCCCTTCTCCAGGGGATCTTCCCAACCCAGGGATCAGACCCAAGTCTCCTGCATTGCAAGCAGATTCTTTACCTCTGAGCCACCAGGGAATCCTGAAGGAGGGGGATAGACTGATTTTTTTTTAAATAGATAAAAAAGTGAAAAAGACGAAAAACAAAAACTGAGGTCAGGGCTGGGTCCCCTGGGTAGAGATCTATTGCCTCTGGTCTGACGTTAACCTCCACCCCTTCTCTGCTTGCCAAGAGATGACAAAGACCTTGCTGACCCCAGTGCGCAAATCTGGCATAAAAGATCTGTGCTCAGCAGCTCCCAGGGCAGATAGAAACAGTTTGACCTTGCCCAACAACTGGCCCTTCTCCAAGCATCATTCCTCCTGGAGATAGCCACATTTTTAAAGTTAACCACGTGCGCATCTGTAATGCAACCTGTGGCGCTTATTACCTTTTTTAATGAATGGGGTGTAACAGATCAGAGTTTTACAGACAGACCTAATAAGCAGGCCCACTTATTTTTCCAGTCATTAGATGGCTCCACAGCCTGCTTTGCTATCTCTCTTAGGTCATTTCCATACTCAGAGTTATAGATGTGGGAGGAGGAGGAGGCAGGCTGTCATTTCTTAAGAGCCAAAGGTGACAGTAAGCTCAGCCCCTGAGATGCCACCAAGGTGGTTTGATTTTTAAATTGGGACATACATACCAGGTTTCATTTTTTATAGATTTTATTATCATTATTTTTGTTCAGACAAAATAATTCAACGTCAGCTAATTTGGAGATTTTCTATCGAGAGAGAAGAAAAGCAGATTATAGTGAAATGGGGTTAAGCTGGAAAGGGAAGGAAGCAGAAGGAGTTTTTCCTCAGCATGAGTACAGTCTCAGCCCAGACGCCTTCCTTCAGCCAGAATGAAAGAACAGTCTTATTCTCTCTCCTTCATAACCCCAGCCCAGTTTACTTTTTAAAATTCTGTAGCACGACGTGTTTACAGAAATCCACCCAAGCATATGTAGTTATATTTCTTTCTTCTGCAAATTTTGATTTCACGGTTTCAAAAAGTTTACCTATAATGTCTCAGCCTAAAGGAAATAGCTGTTTACATTCCTTTAGTTCTCCTAATCTTTTTCCACATATACACATACTTTTCACATGATTCGTATCATAGAGTATGTATGATTTCGTGTTTTTAATGGAGATTTTTTTTCAAGTCATCAAGGATGCCTTGAGACCCTATTCTCTACTTCTTACATTTCAAAAGAGAAGATTTTGATTTTAAAGTGATTTAAGTTACTATAAAAACTGAGTTGCAAGAAATTTTTTAAAAGCTGAGTTGCAAAAAAGAAAAAAAGAACTGAGGAGTTGCAAGAGTTCCTTCAAGTGGAGTCATTGTTTAATTTAGTTTCTGAGAAGCCTCTACCGTAATTTCATTAAGTCATAATCTCCCTGTTTGTCTGATTCTGCCCTTTGCTCCATGTCCTTCATGTGCTGTTTCTAAGAATAAAGTGCCACTGTGAACTTTATCAGAGAAAAACATTTCTTAGAGATTTCAAACAGAGAAGATGGAGACTATGAGGCTTGTGATCCAGAAGCGCAATCAATTCCCATCAGCTTGAACCAGAGGGAAGACAGCAGCAGTGCTGGTGCCTGAGAGACTGGACAATCCCAAGGAGCCAAGAGGAGTTCTAGAAGCAGATAGAAGAAAGTGAAGAGGTTCTTGGAGATGGCATCGACAGCTTCCTTTGTCTAGAACTTAAGCTGCCTCTTGTCAACTAAAAGTGTTAACCTGCAAACTTGTTCTCTTTATGGATAAAGTGAGAAGGGAAAAGACAGGCTGGATGCCTTCCCTCTTCAGTCGTCCAAGAAATAAAATGATGAAAGGTCCCCTAGCTCCGTTATGACTTACGTGGAATAGAAAGGAGTAAAAAGCAAAGTTTAGCGTATTATGCCATGTTCAAGACAAAAACATTAACTTCAGAGGTGTATTGTGGCAAATTCAAGTTGCATATTTTTAAAAGGGAGAGCAAAATGTAGTGTCATAGCCAGCCCCAAGTTTACCCAAAAGAATCTAACTAGGAAATGGAAAATCTAACCACTTTTGTAATTTATCTATTGCTGCTTAACAAATCACCCCCAAATTTAGTGGCTTAAAATGACATTCCTTTTCAGTTTGGAGGCGTCAAGAATCTGGAGACGGCTTCGCTGGGTGGTTCTGGCTCCAGGTTTTCCATGAAAACACTTGCTGGGGTTGAAGGACCCTCTTCAGCCTCACGCGCAGTAGTCTGGGGGCTTCAGCTCCTTGCTGGCTGTTCACAGAATCAGACCCACAGGATCTCTCTATCGGGCTGCTGAGCTTGCTCACAATAGGGTGGCTAGCTTCCCTTAGAGTGGCTGATGAGAGAGAGAGAAGAAAGTTAGCATGCCTTTCCTGACCTAATCACATAGCTTCACTTCCACCATATTCTGTTCATTAGAAGACAGTTCAGCCCCACACTCCAGGGGCGAGGAATTTACCTCTACCTTTTAGGGGAAGGACATCAAAGAATTTGTGGATATATTTTTAAACTAGAGTACAACAAACTTTTTAAAATGGGGCAGCTGGAGGTGTAAAGGGCTGCAGAGGGGATACCAGCTTCTAGAACAGAGCATAGAAGCTAGATATACAGGAAAGCCCAGCTCCTAACCTCACTACCACTCCCAGAAACTGAAGATAGTCAGTCAGATCCTGAGGAGTCTCACCAACACTCCCAAATCTGGAGAGAAATATATTGAGTGTATATGTCTTTCATCTTCTGACTGAGGATGAGTGGAAATGGATATGGGGAGAAATGGATAAAATCGAGCAGGGGCCAATACTGTTAACTCTCTCTGGCAAACATGAACGATTCGAGCTCCAGGGTGAACTGGGGGAAAAAATCCCAAACCACAGTGTAGGCGCTTTGCCCACCCCTCCTCAGCATTCATAGTTGCCATGTTTGCTTTTCAGGTTGCCAGTGGCAAGCACCTACAGCTCGGAGCGTTTTGTTTATTTCTGACCAGTGTGGGGCAGGCAGAAGTGCTGGGCAGTGAATGCCTGCCCCCAGCAAAGCTGACTGAAGACCAGGGGCTCCTCCCTAGCGCATGCGCGCTGACCCTGCTGTGTGTTCCGTGCAGTCTGCCAGAGTTGCTGTGGAGCTCTCAGGAAGAACTCCACTTTCTGCTTTCCCCTGCCTGCCCTCCTGCATTCCTTCTCCCCCGACCAGTGTCCGACTCTGTGCGACCCCATAGACGGCAGCCCCCCAGGCTCCCCTGACCCTGAGATTCTGCAGGCGAGAACACTGGAGTGGGTTCCCATTTCCTTCTCCAATGCATGAAAGTGAAAAGGGAAAGTGAAGTCGCTCAGTCGTGTCCAGCCCTTAGCAACCCCATGGACTGCAGCCCAGCAGGCTCCTCCATCCATGGGATTCTCCAGGCGAGAGTACTAGAGTGGGGTGCCGTTGCCTTCTCCGGTGCTTCTTGGGATCACCTCCCCAAATGCAGCCACTTCTACTCATTTCGCCCCCCCCCCCCAGGTTCTGCTTCTGTGGAAACCCAACCTACAAACCACTGAAAAGAGTGGAATACCCTCTCAAATGAAGAGTGTAAACCCTGGCACGGAACAGTTAACAGAATCCCGGAAGAGAACCCAGGTAATGACAAGATAGTGTAACAACTGTTATCTATAGTATGACTTCATTTTTATGAAAGTCTACCCTTGCTCTCCATCCAGCCAACCAGCTCTCTATTCCTTCTTCTCTTATTCACCTGATTCTATAGGCATGCATAGAAAGATGTCTAAAATCATGCTTTTCTAATGTTAACGCTAATTATCTCTAGATGGTGCAACCCAGGGCTTTTTTTACCTTTATACATAACTTTTCCCATAGTATGTATGTTCTTTATAACCAGCACTTGCCATTTTAATGAAAACAGCAGTGATTTTTTTCCTTTAAACAACAAAGACCAGAAACAGATAACCAAGAGGTAAGTAGGGGTAGTTTATATGAGACAGTGTGACTATAGATGACTGTGATTTTCTCTTGTGTGGTTTTTAAACTTTTAGTGAGAAATTAATTCCTCTTCCTCATCCCTATCAAATCAATAATGAGTTTTTAAACTGAAAATACATACTGTTTGTAAAAGACAGAGAGGACTCTTCTTTAATGTAGTTCACTGATAAATTGGCCAAACCTTTCAGGAAGGTAAATTAACAATATAAAGCAGAGGTCTTAAAAAGTGTCTATCTTAAAAAATATGTTTTTGATCCGGTAATCTGCTTCTATGCATTTAGTCCTAGGCAGCGTTTCCCAGAGCGTGGTCCTGGCATCAGAATCTCCTGGACTTACCCAAAGATGGTGGAATAAAGATATTTGAACATATCTGGATCAGCATCTTTGATTCAGACTGAGATGTGGGAATTTTGAGTTCACAAAGTCCCCTGATAGTTCTTTTTTCCTTTTGGCCTCTCAGGGCAGGCAACTTGCGGAATCTTAGTTCTCTGACCAAGTATTGAACCCAGGTCACTGCAGTGAAAGCGCTGGGTCCTACTCACTGGACCACCAGGGAATCTCCCTGATAATTCTTTATTCGCTTATATCATTTTTAAAAATCTTTAACTTTTTAATTTGTATTTGGGTATAGCCCATTAACAATGTTGGGATAGTTTCAGATGGACAGCAAAGAGACCAAGCCGTATATTTACATGAATCAGTTCTCCCCCAAACTCCCCTCCCATCCAAGCTGCCACATCACACTGAGCAGAGTTCCACTTTCCCCTGATAATTCTTATATACTCTAAAGCTTCAACACCACTTACCTGGACAAATGAGAGTCAGTCCCTAACGTTTATGGAGTTCCATGAGGAATTGGGCTCCATTCTCTGCACTGAGGACACAGCAGTAAATAACACAGAAAAATTCTTTGTGCTAGTGGAACTAATTTTTCTTACTTAAAAATTTTATATTAGTATCATTATGGATTATTTATGTTTTGATATAATATTTCAAAGATGACATGGAAAACTGTTCACCAGGTGTTGTCAGAGGAAAATAGCTAAGGTCACTTTTATTAAATATACATATACATTGATAAAAAGACTAAAGGAAATATCAGTATACAAAAATACTAATCTTGATTATCTCTGGAAAGCATGATTATAGATTATTTTTATTTCTTCTTCATACTTTTCATATTTTCTAAATTTCTAGAATAAATGTGATTTACTGACATAACCAAAAGAAACATTTTTGAAGTTCATTTAAACACGAGAGGAAATGGGAATTTTCCAATGCTGTCTTTTAAAATAAATTTTGTTTTACTAATATTAATACATAATTTCTTTCACTTAAGAATTAAACCTTAGAACTTTTGTCCCCAAGCCCCACTGCCGGTGTCTCTTTAGGAGCCCTTCTGCCCCATTTTCTGAGCAGGCAGGGAACTCCTGAGAGGTGGGTCCCGGCTTGCTTTGCCTGTATCGTCAGCAGCACCCAGGATGCTGGGCGGGACTGGGGGTTTGTGGGGTATCTTAGAATATTTGATTCCATTTCTGTAGCTATTTCATCTTCAATTTCAGCCTTACTTAAGGAGATGAGCTTTCAAATTATCGGTGAAAGAAGGTGTTTGACTAGCTGATGAACCCAGAGTACTTCCCAGCTCTAATGAACGGAGAACTCAAGAAGAGTATAGATTTTTTTTCTTAACTTTTTACATTTGTTGCTTTTTCTAGATTTGAAATGTGATACATAATTGTCATGGGAAAATATTAGAGAAATACAAAATATAGAAAGAGAAAATTACCCATAATTTCAGCTCTGCCCTCCACCCCTAACATAACTACCTTAAAGTATTTGGTTCTGTTTTTCAGATTATTCACCAGGTCAGTTCAGTTGCTCAGTCGTGTCCGACTCTTCCTGACCCCATGAATCGCAGCACGCCAGGCCTCCCTGTCCATCACCATCTCCCAGAGTTCACTCAGGATCACGTCCATCGAGTCCGTGATGCCATCCAGCCATCTCATCCTCTGTCGTCCCCTTCTCCTCCTGCCCCCAACCCCTCCCAGCATCAGAGTCTTTTCCAGTGAGTCAACTCTTCGCATGAGGTGGCCAAAGGACTGCAGTTTCAGCTTTAGCATCATTCCTTCCAAAGAAATCCCAGGGCTGATCTCCTTCAGAATGGACTGGTTGGACCTCCTTGCAGTCCAAGGGACTCTCAAGAGTCTTCTCCAACACCACAGTTCAAAAGCATCAATTCTTCAGCGCTCAGCTTTCTTCACAGTCCAACTCTCACATCCATACCTGACTACTGGAAAAACCATAGCCTTGACTAGACGGAGCTTTGTTGGCAAAGTAATATCTCTGCTTTTGAATATACTATCTGGTTGGTCATAACTTTTCTTCCAAGGAGTAAGCGTCTTTTAATTTCATGGCTGCAGTCACCATCTGCATATACATATACATATATATATATATACATGCACCCATATAAATCATACATATCATATTTTATGTATGGATTATACACACACACACACACACACACATATATATATATAAAATTTTATTTTATTTACTTTATTCCTTTACATACTGGGGCTTCCCTGATAGTTCAGCTGGTAAAGAATCTGCCTGCAATGCAGGAGACCCCGGGTTGATTCCTGGGTCAGGAAGATCTGCTGGAGCAGGAATAGGCTGCTCACGCCAGCGTTCTTGGGCTTCCCTTGTGGCTCAGCTGGTAAAGGTCTGCCCGCAGTGCGGGAGACCTGGGTTCAATCCCTAGGCTGGGAAGATCCTCTGGAGAAGGGAAAGGCTACTCACTCTGGTATTCTGGCCTAGAGAATTCCATGGACCCCCATGGGGTTGCAGAGTTGGACACACTTTCACTTCACTTTCATACTATTTGGACCTTGATGTTTCCTGTTACCGTGTATCTTTCATATCATTTTATGGAGATCCACTTCCACTTCTTTGTAATGGCTGTATATATTATATTGGATGGACATATGCTGATTTGTTTTTAAATTCCTCTTATTTAATCTTTTTTACATTATATTTTATAATTGATTACTGCTGATATGTAAGAAACTTACTGATTTGACCTGCTTATAATTATACCTGGCCTCCTTACTCATACCCTTCAGTAGACCTCATTGTTTTTTCCTTTGATTGCCTTAAATTTTATATCACTGTCATTAAGAGATCATGACAGCTTTGTTCCTTTCTTTTCAGTATTTCTCTTCCAATTTCTTCCTGTTGTCTTTGTTTTGCCCAGAGTCCGAGTCCTCAAAACTGAGAGAATAAGACATCCACAGCAATGCAAAAGCATAAAGGGGTTTTATTTCTAGCTCGAGCCAGGGCTCCCGTCTCATCCAGCGCAGTGGAATCTTGACGAGAGCCCCGAGCCCAGATTTCCAGCAGTATTTATAAGTTTAGAACAAAAACAGGGAGTTGGCAAGGGTTGATTGGCTGCAGGGGTTTCCTGGTATTTACTGATTGGCCACTTATCATCCCTCTGATTGGCCAGACTTATCATCTCTCTGAAGCCCGGGAAGCATGACTCAGGGATTATTTTTGGCCTAGTGCACCTCTCTCAGCCTGTCATGGCTCTGGTGAGGTTGTAACAGTCTTATACTTGGCTGAGACCTCCAGAAACATGATAAATATCGCTGAGTGGTAACTATCCCTATAATTTAGGTAAAAGTTGATCTTTGGGTTCTAGGATTATTAAACTAATTAGCCTGTATGTATCAAGCCTGTCTGTTCAAGCACTCCCATGCTGTCTCTTAACTTGTTGATGTACCCAGGGATACGGAATTCAAGGTGGACATTTTCAACAGCAGACAGCAGAGGCAGAATGAGAAGGTGATGGGTGCACTTTTGTAGGTGGTATTCACTTGTAGTTTCCAGCCTCAGACATATTCCTGTTCTATTTGCAATTTCCTGTTCTATTTCTGCTAACTTCTGTCACCAGAGAAGAAAAATAATTAGGAACCCTCATATTCTGCTCTTTTCATATCTGTCCTATCCCCAGAAAACTTTCCTCCTAGCTGGACAGTGATAACTTGGGAAGGTACAGTTGCTGCATCAAGTAAGTTGTAGAGGACTTAATTGGATACTAGTGTCTCTCCAGGTTTTAGTGGGAGGGATAACTGAACCTAAAGACTTTGGTAGAATTACTGATACTGTTAAGCCAGTATAGAAAGTTGCTTTAAATTGAGTGAGGGAGATGGCTAATTAAAAAAAAAATTTTTTTTCTACTGAATCTAAAAATAAAGGTAGAAAACTGGAATTTTTATGGCTTCAGGGGGAAAAAAGCAAAAACTGTTTGAGGTCAGCACAATTCTATCAATAACCAAGTTAGAAAAGTTGGAAAGTTATGCTGTTTTTTCTTAGCCTCATCTTGTTCTCAGTAATTGCTTCCTTTCAACCATGAAGTTGTTTAGTGTAGGAGAGATATTCCAGAGCTTCTCTTTATATTCACTGCTGCAGGATCCCATTTTAGCATAATTACAGTCTTGGAGTTGCAGAGACAGGCTCACTCTATCTAACTGTGCAGCTGGCTTTCTCAAATGACAATGGGATGCTCACTAGCTTAGCAAAGTCCAAGGCTATGCACTAGGGGGAGGCCCTCATGCTGAAATTTTGCCCTTGCTTTGTCTGTATTTCCTCCATGAAAATGGGGAAATGGTTTAGAATTATAAAAAGCACAGTTTTTATTCTCTTAGGGCTTTTTAAAGGGATACACTGAGTTTAAATGCAGATTTCAAAATCCTAAATCAGAGATTATTCATCTTTACATCTCAGGCTGACATTTCAGAGCAAACACAACAAAACAGAAAAATGAATTTTGTAGTACTTATTTCCTTGTCCTTCCTCTTATATTTCTCTTTTCTTTTTGCAAGAAAACTAAAGAAAGTCTAAATTTGCTTGCCTTCTTTACCTGCAAGGTGCTTTCCGATTCAGCTTGCTTATGTTCTTTCGATGATTTGATAACCAATAGCTATTCACACTCAACACTCAGTTATCTCCTTAGAGACTTCTGCTTATGTATATTTTTATTTCCCTGCTTCTCAGTAAGACCAGGGCCCTTCTGGGTGAACACACCTCACCCAGATGCATTGACCTCTGCCCCCAAGTTCCATACAGCCTTCCTTAGCACAAATTCTTGCATTCATCCCTTTTCCCTTTCACTTAGCATAACCTTAGTTCAGGTCTTTATATCTCTTTTCTCATTTATTACAGAAGCTTTCTAAATGGTCCATCTACTTCTAGGCTTTCTCTATCCAACTTTTAAAGGTTTCAAATCAAAGTTTTGGTAGCACCTTTCAAAGAGGAATGAACAAAACAGGCATACACCATCCATTCTGTATCAAGTGCCAAAACTGACGCTTGGAATGCATAGGTGAAAGAGGCTGTCATGAGTGGACTTTACGTTCTGATCCAACTGATGTCTTTTCTAGCTCAGAGACAGTTTCCATAGATCAGTGGTTCTCAAATACAAGTCGTTTCTGATTGTTCCAACTGGGGTGGAGAAAGAAGATACTGTCATCTAGTATGTAGAGGCCTGGGATGGTGCCAAGCATCCCACAATGTACAGGACAGCTCCCTCAAACAGAAACAGTATGATACAGAGTGTCAGTGGTGCCAAGATGGAGAAACTGCACATTTCATAGCCAATTTATGAACTGTCCCTTCAGTTCAATGCCACCTATCTCCATGTAATCAACTTCTACTCAGTCTCCAAAGCTTACTTCAACTCCATCTCTCCCAGTTCCCTCCCTGAATTCCTGCAGTCCATGGAATTCTCCAGGCCAGAATATTGCAGTGGGTAGCCCTTCCCTTCTCCAGGGGGTCTTCCCAACCCAGGGATCAAACCCAGGTCTCCGGCACTGCAGGCAGATTCTTCACCAGCTGAGTCACAAGGGAAGCCCTTCCATCACATACCGCATTTGGTTGGTCCATTCATCCATCAGTGAGCACTTGGGTTGCTTCTACCATTGGCTAAGGAATAAGCGCTTCCCTGGTGGCTCAGTGGTAAATAACCCACCTACCAGTGCAGAAGACTCTGGTTAGATCCCTAATCCAGGAAGATCCCCTGGAGAAGGAAATGGCACCCCAGTCTAGTATTCTTGCCTGGAGAATTCCATGGACAGAGGAGCCTGGCAGGCGATAGTCCATGGGGTCGCAAAGAGTCAGACATAACTGAGTGACTTTCACATTGGGAATAAAGCTGCTATGAACAGAGATACATAAAAATCTGTTCAAGTCTCTGCTTTCATTTCTTTTGGGTATATACTCAGAAATGGAATTGCTAGATCATGTGGTAATGCTATTTTTAATTTTTTGAGGGCTTGCCATACTGTTTTTCACAGCAGCCGCACCATTCGGCATTCCCCGAGACAATGCACAAGGGTGCCAGTCTCTCTACATCCTTGACAACATGTATGCTTTTCTATTCTGTTTCATTTTTTAATAACCATCTTAATGAGTCTGACGTATTATCTTATTGTGGTTTTGCTTTGCACTTCCCTAATCACTAATGATGTTGAACCGTCTTGCATATTCTTAACTGACCATTTGTATATTTTCCTGGACAAGTGTCTGTACAAATCCTTTCCCCATTTTTTAATCAGGTTCTTTATTTTGTTGTTGTTGAATTATAAGAGTTCTTTATATAATTTAGATATCAATCCTTATCAAATACACAATTTGCAGATATTTTCTGCCATTCTGTGGGTTGCATTGTCATTCTGTTGATAGAGTCCTTTGATGAACAAATATTTTTAATTTTGAAGAAGTTCAGTTTATTTATATTTTTGCTTTTGTTGCTTGTGTTTTTACTTTTAATTGTCAAATTCTCTGTCATGGAAATTTTTCTCAGTTTTTTTCTAACAGTTTGATGGGTTTTGCTCTTATAAACATAAGAGCATTTCTGAGTATATACCCAAAAGAAATGAAAGCAGAGACTTGAACAGATTTTTATGTATCTCTGTTCATAGCAGCTTTATTCCCAATGTGAAAGTCACTCAGTTATGTCTTTGATTCATTTTGAGTGAATTTATATATATATATAAATATATATATATATTTATATATGGTATAAGATAAGGATTCAATTTCATTCTTTTGCATATGGATGTCTAGTTTTCCAACACCATTGATTGAAAAATCTGTCCTTTCCCCATTCACCATCCTCGGTCTTGGCACCCTTCTTGAAAATCGTTTGACTATATATGAGAGGATTTATTTCTGAGTTCTGTATTCTATTTCATTGGTTTATATGTCTGTCATGATTCCAATAATCACACTGTTTTGAGTACTGGGATTTTGTAGCAAGTTTTGAAATCAGGAAATGTGAGACCTCCAACTTTTTTCTTTTTTTTTCAAGATCATTTAACTATTTGGAGTCTCTTGAAATCCCACATGAATTTTAGGATGAATTTTTCTATTTATGAAAATAATGTTGTTGGAATCTTGATAGAGATTGTGTTGAATCTGGGATGCCACTTTGGGTAGTACTGATGTCTTAACAATATCACACCTTCCAATCCATGTATACTGGATGGCTTTCCATTTACTTGTGTCTTCTTTAATTTCTTTCAACAACATTTTATAGTTTTCACAGTAGAAGTCAATTGATTCTTTGTAAAAGAAGTTATTTTTTCAAACAGTATAATAATGCTGATGGAAATTTTAAACTAGAAATTATTCATTCTAAAACTCACTTCATAAGAAATAATTTGGCTTCATTTTCACCGATCTTCTTATTGTCTTACCTGCATATATATATGATATCATTGTAGGAGCAGTCATTTCGTAAATCCAATTTTGAACCCCGGTTTATTTACTTATTACTATACCCTATTCATTTTCCATATAGTCATGTAGTCCTGTATGGATGTGAAAGTTGGGCTATAAAAAAGCTGAGTGCCGAAGAACTGATGCTTTTGAACTGTGGTGATAGAGAAGACTCTTGAGAGTCCCTTGGACTGCAAGGAGATCCAACCAGTCCATCCTAAAGAAAATGAGTCCTGAATATTCATTAAAAGGACTGATGCTGGAGCTGAAATTCCAATACTTTGGCCACCTGATGTGAAGAACTGACTCATTTGAAAAGACCCTGATGCTGGGAAAGATTGAAGGTGGGAGGAGAAGGGGACGGCAGAGGATGAGATGGTTGGATGGCATCACCAACTCAATGGACATGAGTTTGAGTAAACTCCAGGAGTTGGTGGTGGACAGGGAGGCCTGGCATGCTTCAGTTCATGGGGTCGCAAAGAGTCAGACACGACTGAGCAACTGAACTAAACTGAACTGATTCCTTTTCCATGTTGTCATATAGTCATTTTAGCAGATTCTGAGGATGCTATATCAATAGTGAACTCTATCTAGAAGGAGGAAGAACAGTAGGGGTTTTTTAATTTCATTAAGTAGCAAAAACAAATCCTTCCTTAGCAAATTGAAAGCAAGAGATTTAGACATTCTTCTTGGGAAACTCCTTCACTGCTCAAATGAAAGTAGTCAAAATGTAAGAAAATACATTCACTGACTTTACTAGTCCAATCTCTGACCGGGAGCTGACTGTGGCTCAGATCATGAACTAGTTATTGCCAAATTCAGACATAAATTGAAGAAAGTAGGGTAAACAACTAGACCATTCAGGTATGACCTAAATCAAATCCCTAACGATTATACTGTGAAAGTGAGAAATAGATTTAAGGGACTAGATCTGATAGAATGCCAGATGAACTATGGACGGGGGTTCCTGACATTGTATAGGAGACAGGGAGCAAGACCATCCCCAAGAAAAAGAAATGCAAAAAACCAACATGGTTGTCTGAGGAGGCCTTACAAATAGCTGTGAATAGAAGAGAAGCAAAAAGCAAAGGAGAAAAGGAAAGATATACTCATTTGAATGCAGAGTTCCAAAGAATAGCAAGGAGAGATAAGAAAGCCTTCCTCAGCGATCAGTGCAAAGAAATAGAGGAAAACAATAGAATGGAAAAGACTGGAGATCTCTTCAAAGAAATTAGAGATACCAAGGGAACATTTCATGCAAAGATGGGCTCGATAAAGGACAGAAATGGTATGGACTTAACAGAAGCAGAAGATATTAAGAGGTGGCAAGAATACACAGAAGAACTCTACAAAAAAATCTTCACAACCCAGAAAATCACGATGCTATGAAAGTGCTGCTGCTATCAATGTGCCAGCAAATTTGGAAAACTCAGCAGTGGCCACAGGGCTGAAAAAGGTCAGTTTTCATTCCAATCCCTAAGAAACACTAATGCCAAAGAATGCTCAAACTACCACACAAATGCACTCATCTCACATGCTAGTAATGTAATGCTCAAAATTCTCCAAGCCAGGCTTCAGCAGTACGTGAACCATGAACTTCCAGATGTTCAAGCTGGTTTTAGTAAAGGCAGAGGAAACAGACATCAAATTTGCCAACATCCACTGGATCATCGAAAAAGCAAGAGAGTTACAGAAAAACATCTACTTCTGCTTTATTGACTATGCCAAAGCCTTTGACTGTGTGGATCACAACAACCTATGGAAAATTCTGAAAGAGACTGGAATACCAGACCACCTGACCTGCCTCTTGAGAAATCTGTATGCAGGTCAGGAAGCAACAGTTAGAACAGGACATGGAACAACAGACTGGTTCCAAATAGGAAAAGGAGTATGTCAAGGCTGTATATTGTCACCGTACTTAATTAACTTCTATGCAGAGTACATGATGAGAAACGCTGGGCTGGATAAAGCACAAGCTGGAATCAAGATTGCCGGGAGAAATATCAATAACCTCAGATATGCAGATGACACCACCCTTATGGCAGAAAGTGAAGAAGAACTAAAGAGCCTCTTGATGAAAGTGAAAAAGGAGAGTGAAAAAGTTGGCTTAAAGCTGAACATTCAGAAAACAAAGATCATGGCATCTGGTCCCATCACTTCATGGCAAATAGATGGAGAAACAGTAGAAACAGTGGCAGACTTTATTTTGGGGGGGCTCCAAAATCACTGCAGATGGTGACTGCAGCCATGAAATTAAAAGACCCTTACTCCTTGGAAGAAAAGTTATGACCAACCTAGACAGCATATTAAAAAGTAGAGATATTACTTTGCCAACAAAGGTCCATCTCATTAAGGCTATGGTTTTTCCTTTAGTCATGTATGTATGTGAGAGTTGGACTATAAAGAAAGCTAAGTGCCAAAGAATTGATGCTTTTGAACTGTGGTATTGAAGAAGACTCTTGAGAGTCCCTTGGACTGCAAGGAGATCCAACCAGTCCATCTTAAAGGAAATCAGTCCTGAGTATTCATTAGAAGGACTGACGTTGAAGCTGAAACTCCAATACTTTGGCCACCTGATGCGAAGAGCTGACTCATTGGAAAAGACCCTGATACTGGGAAAGATTGAAGGCAGGAGGAGAAGGGGACGACAGAGGATGAGATGGCTGGATGGCATCACTGACTCAATGGACATGAGTTTGAGTGAACTCCAGTAGTTGGTGATGAACAGGGAGGCCTGGTGTGCTGCAGTCCAGGGGGTCGCAAAGAGTCGGACATGACTGGGTGACTGAACTGAACCCTAACTTTAAAATGTAGCATTTAACATTTGGAATTTTTCTTGAAATAAAAGTCCCAAAGCAATAAGAATATTTATTAGCTACACTTATTACAGTGGATAATTGAAATATTTATATCCATCTGTAACTTTTAGTTACTCTGTTTTCAATAGCTGTTCAGAAATTCTGTGAAACTTGATAAAATTCCAATAGCAGTTTTCCTAAATATGAAGAGCCATTTTAGTCCTATTTGACTTTATCACCTTTCTTGGAATGAAAAACTAAGCTGACAGTGTCAAATGTTGAACTGGGAGGTATGAATTGGTAAAGACAGGTTTGGGAAGAGTTGCTGTGCCAAAGTTTATAATCAGAGTAGCGAACATGCCCCTACAGGGAAAGCAGCCTGTCTCCTAGAATTACTGTCCTCAAGTAGTTGGAAGGAACCTGTACATACTTGATTACATCAGTGAAAATCCACTGTTTCACCTTTCCTTTTACAACATTTATGCCATTTCTTGGATGAATTTAAGGACTGATGAAATATAAGCATGGATCTTGGAATCTTCCTTTCTCTGGCTGTGTGCCACCCACCCCCTTTTTACTTTTCTTTATTTAGGAACCATGCGTTTCTAATCAGTTACTAACAATGTTATAGACAAAAATTCTCCTGTTTTTCTCCTCCTCCTTATCCACCTCCTCCTTTACCATCATTGTTATCATAGATTCTTATTCCAGTTTTCAAACTATTTATGTTGTCTTAATTATGTCACATTTTTCTGCTAGCACCACTTTCTGCAGGTTCAGAAACTGAAACCTGCATAAAGCAATCGCAGTGTTCCTTTTAACTGACTTTTTGTTTTTGCTTTCCCACTCAGTTAAAGATTGATTTTTTTTTTTTAACTGGAATGTATTTTGACAGTCTGGAACAAAAACTTTTTTTTTTAACTCCTAGTGACCAGCCCTGGAAGATCTAAGGTTTAACTTAAGAGGTTAAAATAACAACTATGCCCACTGAGTAGCTCCTGGAGAACTGGTTGGTTTAACTTTGCAGGCTGGCTCCCCACGGCGGTCTGCTTCCACCTGTGGGGCACATACACCTCACTGCAGAGTTCAGAATGCACACACTCTAGCCAGTCACTATCAACATGCATGAGGGGAGTAGACAGCTCCATTAGGCAATGTCAAAGAAAATAAATGTGTCCAAATTACTAGCCAGAAATGCTTAGTAAGCATCAGATAGATGGGTTCTGCTTTCCAAATTATTAAGTGGACTATTCAGAAGTACTGAAACATTCATTTTTTCATTGCAGATTGTTGACCAGAAGCCAGGGACAGCTGTCTTCCTGTAATGGCCCACAGTGACACCCACAGAACTTTCCCCTTCAGCGTTCAACCCGCTAAAATGTGTGAAGAGATGTGCAATCATTTAGCATCCCTGACATCTAGGATTAGATGCAAGTGTTTTATGCAGAGAAGTACATGGGTCCTGGAAGGTCAATTGTCTACCTTTAGATGAATTTGTTTCAGTAAAATCAACTTGTCTGGTTTTCTCTGCATAAAAATACTGAAATGATCACAGTACGTATATGCATTGTGTGCATAAATGTATCATAGGCTGTCTGGAAGCATCTTTCTGGGAGACAGGCCTTGGATCTGAGTCATGATAAATTTTAAATGTGAGATTTTGCTTTCATTCTACAAAGGGTAAAGTGGAGACATCAACCATCTCTAAGGAAATGTTTTTGAAAACGAGGTCCTAGGACTGTCTGCATCAGAATTATCTGACTTTAATATCTTCATATTTCAGAGTTTCACCCCAAGTAAGGTGTGGGCACCTGCTTTTTGGCAAACACCTAGGACATTCTGATGCACATGACCCCATAATCTCTTGTTCTACTATCAAACCGTGCCTATTCACTTATTAAAATCAATGCAGGAATCATAATGATTATCAAACAGAATCCAGCAGCACATCAAAGAACTAAATTACCAAGGTCAAGTGGGTTTCATTCCAGAGATGCAAGGGTAAGTCCATTTTAGGAACTCCATTAACTGAATTCATTTTAATAGATCTTATAAGAAAAGTCATCTAATATTACCTACATTGATGCTGGAAGAGCTCTTGAAAAAAATATACATCTATTCTTCATAAAAATTCTCAGTTCTTAGCATGACTGAGTTGATCTGCCTTAACCTGAAGCCTACATCATTCTTAATAGGAAACCGCCAGAAATATTTCCATCAAAGTCAGAAACAAACAGAGGATACTTATTCAATCACACTTGTTGTAAGAGGTACTTTAGTAAATGGTAAAGTTTGTGGACTTTGGTATTCAACTACTACTATCAAGGTTCAAATCCCAACCTTGCAATTTATTTAATATTTCTCTGCTGAGTTTCCCTTTCTGTAAATAAGCATAATTATAATACTTAAATCATAAAGTTCCTTGCCATGAGGTATTAATAGCTTGATAGATATAAAATAATTGATAGGTTCATGGAAGTGTTTGACAAATATTAGCTACCATTGTTATTATTTAACATTATTTTTGAAGTACTAGAGCAAACAGAAAGAAAGGATTTAGAGGTGCTAAAAGAAGAGATAATATTATCTGTAGATAAGATTAACTATAACTAAAATATAGTTACTATAATTGTAAAACTTGAAAATCCAGAAAGACTACTGAAAAACTATGACAAATAATAAGAAAATTCTCTAAATAGCAGGCTATAAAATTCTTGTACAGAAATCAACAGAGCTCGTATATACGAAGAAAACTTGAATGAAAAGAAGGCATAGACTATCCCTGTGTAGGAAGACTCAACATTTTAAGGATGTTAATCCTCTCTAAATTAAATTATAAATTTGACACTGTCATTAATAAAATATAAGGAATTTTTTTAAAAACTGGATAAATTGATTCTAAATTTCATAAGCAGAATACTCATATGGAAAGTTCCAGAAAAATTCTGGGAAAGAAGAGTTTAAGTGATAATTTATTCTGCCAGATGTTAAACATAGGCAGATTGAGAATAGAATCTGAGCTCAGAAATGAACCTGAACTCATACAAAATTCCACTATACAGTTGTCACCAAGAATCAGTTGGCAAAAGAGGAACTATTCCTCACTTCCCCAAAAAAAAAAAAATAGTAATAGGAAAACAGCCATTTGAAAAAAATGGAGGCAATTCCTGTCAAGAACTGTGGTGAGCCTGAGGTTTTCGCCTTCTCGTAAGCTGGCCAGTGAGCCTATCAGGTCTTCATAGATGCTATCAGAAGACATGAAGCTCCTGGGTCAGAGGCTTTCTTTTGTCTTCATGGAACAGCAAGAAGTTTGAACTTCACAATTGCATTTGTCTTGCTTCCTAAGTAAGGCAGAGGTTTGGTCCAGATGGAAGCTACATACACAGTGGGTTTGGGTCATGGCTGAGGAACTCTGAGTTTAGGAAAGTCTCTACCTCATAAGGGGATTGCTAGAAAATCTAACCCAGAGGGAAACATTATATTTATCATCCTGGAAACCAAACCAAGCTGGCGTTTGACATGGAGACACTATTTCTATCGCCTGAGGCTGAACTGATTTGTAGCTCAGATGGTAAAGAATCTGCCTGCAATGCAAGAGACCTGGGTAGGATCCTTGGTTCAGGAAGAAGATCCCCTGGAGAAGGAAATGTCAACCCACTCCAGTATTCTTGCCTGGAGAATTCCATGGACAGAGGAGCCTGATGAGCTACAGTCCATGAGGTTGCAGAGTCGGACACGACTGAGCGATTAGCATACACGTGGCTGATCATGACACAAACATCCGTGAAAAACCAGTTTGGAACAAAAGGTGTCATAAGATGCACAGAAACACGAGCTATCCATGGAGAATCAACTCCTATATCTTTCCCTTATACCAAGATAAATTGCCATGGAGAATCAACTCCTATATCTTTCCCTTATACCAAGATAAATTGCAAATGGATCAAAGGATTAAATGTTTACCAAAAAGTGGTCAACATAATAGTGATAAAAAGGAAATACTCAGATTGATAAAGGCCTTTCTAAATTATAACACAAAAATGTTAAATATATTTTTAAAGTATATACCATAATCACTATAAACAAAGAAAAGAAAGAAACTTGAAAAAGGAATTTGCAAATCATATTATAAACACATAGCTAATTAACCTAGTATAGCTGTTAAAAATAAAATGCTGAATGGAAAACAAAAGACCGATAGAAAAATGAACAAAGGAGAAAAGTGAGTCACCAGAAAAGAAAACATAAATGGCTCTAAACATATGAAAAAAATTCAATTAAAATACACTGACAATACTTTTCACCTATGAGATTGGTAAAACCATGAAAATTTGATAATACACTGAATTGGTGCTCTGCAGTATAAAAAGTTGTATACGCTGAACAAGCCTATCTTGGATTTGCTATAGTATCACTGTTTAAAATTCTGAACCACAAGAAAATGTTTTAGCTATTTTTAAAAATTAAAGTAAATTGTTGAAAACTGGAAATTCTCTTGGCTGTCCAGTGGTTAGGGCTCCAAGTTTCCACTATAGGGGCAGGCACGGGTTTCAGTCCCTGTTCAGGGAAATAAGATGCCACATGCTCTGTGATGCAACCAAAATAAATGTTTTTAAACTTACCTGTTGTAGCTTATCATGGCTTTATTCATAATTACAAAAATAAAAACAACCCAAACTCACCTGTATTCATGGGCTCAGGCTGCTGTAACAAAATTTGACAAACTAGGTGACTTAAACAACAGAAAGTTATTTTCTCACAATTCTTGAAGTTGGCAAGTCCAAGATCCAGGTGCCAGCTGATTCAGTTTCCAGTAAAGACTCTCTGCTTGACTTGCAAGTGGCTGCCCTCTCTTTGTGCTCACATGACCTGTCCTGCGTGTGTGCTGGCGGAGAGAACTTGTCTCTTCCTCTGCTTAGGAGGGTACCAGCCCTGTTAGGTTAGAGCCCTACCCTTATGACTCCACTTAACCTTAATTAAGGTTATAATCAATTTAACCTAAAGGCCTTATCTCCAAATACAATTATATTGTGGGTTAGAGATTCAACATATTAATCTGGCGGGGGGGGGGGGGCGGGGTACAGACACAATCAGTTCATAACAGCCCTTTAACTGGGCAAAGAATACACAGAAACTGGTACCTTCACACAGTGAACCCTTACTTCAAGCCATACATAAAAATTTCAGCAATGTCTGACTCTGCGACCCCATGGACTGTAGCCCACCAGGCTCCTCTGTCCATGGCAGGCAAGAATACTGGGGTGGATCACCATGCCCTTCTCCAGGGCATCTTCCCAACCCAGGGATCAAACCCACCTCTCTTGCGTCTCCTGCATTGGCAGGTGGGTTCTTTACCGCTGAGTCTCCTGGGCTTTCCAAATGATAAAGCCAGATTTGAAAGGCTATATACTGTATGTACCCATTTACGTGACATTCTGGAAAAGACAAATCTAACAGATCAGTGGTTATAAGGAATGGAGAAGGGTTTGACACAAGGGATATAGAGGAATTTTTATTTGCTGTGATGGAAGTATTCCATATTGTGTTGGTTATGGTGTGGTTACATGGTTGTGTGTATGTATAAACACTTACAAAACTGAATATTAAAAGGGCTGAAATTTGCTCAATCTAAATTATATTTAGTTTTAAAAATGAAAAAAAATAAACACCTATTCTGTATCCTATACCCTATCAACTTGTCATCATAAGGTAATACTGTCTGATACTAATATAATAGTTCTTTCTACCAAGGATTTCTTATTTTTTTGTTTTTTGTTTTTAAATTTAACAGAGCCTTTCAGGGAAAGATAGTGACTTAACTAAAGCAATGAATCTCAGTGAAAGTTTAGGGAAAGATTTTTTTTTTCCTTGTGGGTTAGGATGTCCTTTGTGTAACCCCACAAACAGAAAGTCACTAACTGAGCCTCCAAGTCCATGAACTAATTATATTGCTATCAAGGTTAAAGTAGAAATCTGTGGAAACAGCCCTGAGCTTTCCTCCAGGGGGGCCAGTTTTTTAAAAAACAACGGACAAAGACATCAAAGGAATTCTGAGCGCTTGAACCCAACCTGCTGCGTCCTCTAGCAGCACCTGCTCAGAGGAGGAGAGCTACGCTTCTGTCTCTCCGTTGATTCCTCTGCTTGTCCCCGCACCCCAGCCTCTCCATTTTCCTGCCATCTGCCCAGTGTCCCCACAGCAACCAGATAGCATTCCTACCATGTTTTACCACCAAAAAAGAAAAATAAACTGGTGAGCAAAGTCCTTCCTTATAGCAACATTAGAATTTTTTCTAACTTTACCAAGCAGGAAATAACAGTTGAAAGTCACAATCTCTAGTGGGACTTCTCTTAGTGAAAAATACTAGCACCATATTGATAGGCTATCAGTTATAGGGTGTAACAAATGTGCAGGCAGATTCCCTAGGGAGTTTCTCCATTTATTTGATATGCAGTGAGATATTTTATTTAAAATTTTTTAGGGAATCATCAGACTCTAAATCATCAGACTGGAAAGGTGAACTGTAAAGGATGAAAACAAAACCTACTTTCCTCTAAAATGAAATCTCTCACCCTGCTGCTCATACTTTGCGACCCCATGGACAGAGGCCGGGCTCCTCTCTTCATGAAATTTTCCAGGCAAGAATACTGGAGAGGGTTGCCATTTTCTACTCCAGGGGATCTTCCCAACCCAGGGATTGAACCTGCATCTCTTACATCTCCTGCATTGGAGGCCGATTTTTTACCACTGTACCACCTGGGGAACCCAACCTTAGATTCCTTTATCAATTCCTCAGTAGTCAGCTTTATACACTGTGGAAAGACAGGTGTGAGTCTGTTACCCAAACTGTTTCCAAGCTGATGAATTCGTCTGAAAAGTAGATGAGAGTGGGGCTGGGGATATGTAAATAAATGGTCAAGATTCCTGGACTAGCTCTGGACCTCTGTTCTACAGGACCTGAGCCTCCAGCCCTTACTGTGAGTCTGAGGTCTGTGTCCGTCAGGTCGGCCTGCGTGGGAAGAAGGTGCAGCCACTGGCAAGAACACCTCTGCCAGGTAGCTGGTGGTCAGGCAGCTGCGCATGCTCATTGCTGCTCTGTTACTGCAGCTGCAGCGGCAGCTCTGCAGGGCTTTTGTCAGGCCTGGGCTACTTGATGAAACCCACATCTACTCCTCCCCACTCCTCTCAGCCCTATTTTTAGGATTCCTTAGCAACGGAGCAGCCTGTTATTCTGTAACTAATATTTTGCATTCCTGATTCCATTGCTACTGTTAGCACCTCCTGCTTCCCCCAAAACCTATGCCACACTGTCCCTGCAAGTTCTCCGCCCCTCCCGACGCAAATGTATGTCTTATTGCAGGTTCTCCAAGAGCAGGAGAAGTACATTCAGCGTCTCTGCTCTGTGACTCGTAAGTCCTGGATTCAGGAAATTCTTCAAGCTTTAATTGCTTCCAACAAAGTTGAGCCCTATTCCCAGCTCTCCATCTTCACCAGAATTGAGGAATAGCCAGTCAACATGCCCTCTGTCATAAACTTTCATTTTGCTTAACCAGAAACAAGAAAAGCATGATATTTTTAAAAATCAATTATCTGCTTTGGAAAAAGTCAGAGGGCAAGAGAGCTGCATCTGTGACCCCGCTATGGGAGGAGGTAAGGGGAGAATTTCTAAGTCCCCAGACTTAAGGAATTCTGCCATTTTTGTTGTAAATCAGAGAAGCATTTGTGTTACAATTACAAGATAACATGACACAGTGGAATGGGAGGAGGCGGGAATCTCTGCCTTTTTAAACTCAGGATCATTTATAATCATTCAGTCTTGGCAGGGCTAGTTTTCATCTATCACTCCCTCTTACTAACAGCTTGTTCCTATTCTTAGCTTGCTGGGAATGTTTGACTGTGTGATGTACTTTGGGAAAATAAGCTAGAGTCAATGAATGTGCAAAGGAAGAAGCTCATTTTATAGATATTTAAATTAAGATAGTACTAATCTTAAAACTCTAGTCTATCTTCACAATAAAATCCAAATTTAAGTTATATACATATATATGAACGTCTCTTTCTAATGAAAAGCGATTCTTCTTGTCTTTGCCATGGGAACTTGGCAGTCGTTCTGCGAGCTTTCATGAGGCCCCAGCGTAGCTTCACGTCGTGCAGTGTGGGTTCTAGGCTCACTGGTGGGAGCTCCGTGCCTTCGTGTGGCAGCTGGTATGCTCCACTGAAGAATTTGTCCTCTGCGGACACTGAAGCAGGACGTTCTTTGGGGCATGCCCTTCATTTTCTTGCCAACTCTTTGAAGCTTTGCCCAGTGCAAAGCTCACACAGTGGAATGACAAGATGGAATTTGCATCAGCATGAACTCTGTGAGCCCATGAATTATAAACTCTTTTGATATTGATTAGAATAATATTAATTAGAAAAACCTTGCTTCGACACCAATTTCAGCTTAATAAACTAAAGATAGAAAATTAAAGAAAGATGTTGTGGGATTCTGGGTATATTCGAGCCGCCACTTGCCTCAAAGAGCCCCGTTTGACACAGAATATTACATGCTTCCTAACGACCCACTGGAGGAAGTCACCATTTTGACTGTTACCCCTGAGATTAAGGTATGTGTAGATTTCACACTTTATAATTTTGCCATCAGACTCTGTCTTTTAGACATTGTCATCTGCTCTTGTCAAATGCTGTGGATAATTATATTCTAACAGCTTCAACCATATCACTCTTGCCTGGAAAATCCCATGGGCAGAGGAGCCTGGGAGGCTGCAGTCCATGGGGTTGCTACCAGTCGGACACGACTGAGCGACTTCACTTTCCCTTTTCACTTTCATGCATTGGAGAAGGAAATGGCAACCCACTCCAGTGTTCTTGCCTGGAGAATCCCAGGGACGGGGGAGCCTGGTGGGCTGCCACCTCTGGGGTCACACAGAATCGGACACGACTGAAGCGACTTAGCAGCAGCAGCAGCAGCAACCATATTAATATATGTTTTTCAAAAAAAGTATTTTAATTCTCATCTACACCTACCAAATGATGTAAGTAACTTTTATTGTTATATAAGATAAGCCAAAAAAGATCACTTTTGCATCAGCCAGCTATAGGTTTGAACAGAACTATTTAGGTTATTTGCCTTGATTTTCAGAATCACTTTGTCCAGCTATCACTCTGGTAGTTTTAGTCACATGCTGCTTGGCATAACCCCACCCATGTGGTTCCCTGGGGACCTTAAGGACCCAGAAGTCTTTGGTCCCCTAAATCTAGAGGTTTTCAGTCAAGGGGCTAGTGAGGCAGAAGTGGAGACTAAACCTCGCTGCCCTCCTCCCCTCTGCAAGTTTTTCAGTCCAGGAAAAGAGTTCATCCGAGATCTGACTTGTTTTCTTGGTTTTAGCTCCACGCTCTCTAGGACTGCTTTTCCTAAATTCTAGCATCAGGATCTGATGGTTCTGTGTAATGGAGCCCTCACCCATCTTCTCCGTGCCTACAACTCTCTGCCTCCTCCAACAGGAACAAATGGTAAGCGTTGTGTTTCTCCAAACTCAGCAAGAAACACATTAAATTCTGCTACCCAAAGGGGCCATTTTGTTCTTTTACTAAAGGCAAGTCCATCATCTTCTTTGTTTAATACCTGAAAAGCCAGTTTGTGATAGTGATTTATGGGTAACACACATAGAAACAATATATCTGAGTAATTCCTTATGGTGAGATTTTGCCAAAATGTCCTACTTCATTCGTATGTAACTCCTGTGAGCTAATTTGTGAAATAAGATTTTGGCCCTAAGCACATTTCTTAGAAGTAAATAAGAAATTTAGGTAAAGATTATGCAAGTTGCTTTGAAGCTACTACTGTACTCCCTCATCTATCACTTTTAATAACTGTTTTTAAAACACCATGTTTTGAAGGGAGCTTTGTTTTTCTCAGCTCCATCTCCCATCTGCTACATTTAGTAACAAAGCCATAATCTGGGGTTTATGATATTAGTTGCTGTGGAAATTAATGTAATGCTATGCTCTCAATGTTTTACTGAGACAGCATGGATCAGTAAAGGGGTTTGAAACATAAACAATAAACTATAGTAAGCATTTGAGAAAAGTGAAACATTCAATGAATGGAATCAATTTTAGAATTAATTAATATGTGCTTAACTTTGTACTCACATACTGTTTGGTTGCAGGTACAATTTAAAGGATTAGGTCAAAGAAAATTCTGTTAAAAAGGAAAAACACCTATTACTTGGGAAATGAAATTGCACACAAAAGAAGAGATGAAGCTATTGTATTTTAAAGTGGCCTCTATTCTATGTCCCAGGATAAAATGATTTGACAAAGATAACTGATCTGTCTTCTGCCTCAGAATACTAGGTTAGTAATACTTGGTTGTGTGTGTATGTGTTAGTTTAGTATTCAGCACTAAAAGAAATAAACTACCAAATCATTAAAAGTGGGGAGGGTGAACTAGTGTAGGAGGAAAGAGTCCTGTTACAGAAGACTTTTCTTGCTTTAGTAATTTTCTTAAAGCCTTTTATTCCTGCAACTAGACTGGAAGGAAACAATGCCTCTCATCCTTAGCATCTGCCTGCCTTCCCATTCCCTCCAGTTCAAGATCCAACAAGACTAGACCTGAGCCTTTCTCCAAGCTTCTTGCCTCAGGGATTTACTAAACCCTGGAACTAGTGAGTAATTTACAACATCCATGTCAAATGACAATAACAAAAAAGGAAACTACTCTTTTCTTGTCCTATATGCAAAAATAGATGGTAGGCATAAATGTGTCATACAACTTATTAACTATAAAACTTCTAGAAGAATTCATAGGAGAAACATGTGACCTTGAGTGAGGCAAGTTTTTTTATTTTTTTTAAATTAATTAATTTATTTTAATTGGAGGCTAATTACTCTACACTATTGTGGTGGTTTTTGCCACACATTGACATGAATCAGCCATGCGTGTATCTGTGTCCCCATCCTGAACCCCCCTTCCACCTCCCTCCCCATCCCATCCCTCAGGGTCATCCCAGTGCACCAGCCCTGAGCGCCCTGCCTCATGCATCGAACCTGGACTGGCGATCCCTCTCACATATGATAATATACATGTTTCAGTGTCATTGTGCCAAATCATCCCACCCTCTCCCTCTCCCAAAAGACTGTTCTATACATCTGTGTCTCTTTTGCTGTCTCACATATAGGGTCATGGCTACCATCTTTCTAAATTCCATATATATGTGTTAGTATACTGTATTGGTGTTTTTCTTTCTGGCTTACTTCACTCTGTATAATAGGCTCCAGTTTCATCCACCTCATTAGAACTGATTCAAATGTATTCTTTTTAATGGTTGAGTAATACTCCATTGTGTATATGTACCACCGCTTTCTTATCCATTCATCTGCTGATGGACATCTAGGTTGTTTCCATGTCCTGGCTATTATAAACAGTGCTGCGATGAACATTGGGGTACATGTGTCTCTTTCAATTCTGGTTTCCTTGGTGTGTATGCCCAGCAGTGGGATTGCTGGGTCATATGGCAGTTCTATTCCCAGATTTTTAAGGAATCTCCACACTGTTCTCCATAGTGGCTGTACTAGTTTGCATTCCCACCAACAGTGTAAGAGGGTTCCCTTTTCTCCACACCCTCTCCAGCATTTATTGTTTGTAGACTTTTTGGTAGCAGCCATTCTGACCGGCGTGAGATGGTACCTCATTGTGGTTTTGATTTGCATTTCTCTAATAATGAGTGATGTTGAGCATCTTTTCATGTGTTTGATTGCCATCCATATGTCTTCTTTGGAGAAATGTCTATTTAGTTCTTTGGCCCATTTTTTGATTGGGTCGTTTATTTTTCTGGAATTGAGCTGCAGGAGTTGCTTGTATATTTTTGAGATTAATTCTTTGTGAGTTGCTTCATTTGCTATTATTTTCTCCCATTCTGAAGGCTGTCTTTTCACCAGCAAGTTTTTTTAGATAGAGCACGAAAAGCATATTTTATTAAAAAACCAACAACTGATCATTTAGACTTCAAAATGTTAAACTTCTCTTCAAAAGAGACTGTTAAAATGAAAATACAAGATACAGACTGGGAGAAAATATTTGTAAAATGCACATCAATTAAAAGATTTGTATCCAGAATGTGTAAAGAATTCTCTAAACTTAAAAACAAAAGATACATGTGCCACCATATAGCTATTAGAAGGACTAAATCTGGAACACTGACAACCCCAAATTCTGGTAAGGATGTAGAACAATAGGAACTCTCATTAATTCTTGATGGGAATACAAAATGGTACAGCCACTTTGGAAGACAGTTTGGCAGTTTCCTACAAAACTAAACATACTTTTACTATACAATGCATCAATCATGTTGGTATTTACTCAACGGAGTTGAAAACTTAAATCCATGGGAAAACCTACACACAGATGTTTATAGCAGTTTTATTCATAGTTGCCAAAACTTGGAAGCAACCAAGAGGTACTTCAGTAAATGAATGAATAAATTAACTGTAATAATTCATATAACAGAATACTATTCAGCTGCTGCTGCTAAGTCACTTCAGTTGTGTCCGACTCTGTGCAACCCCATAGACGGCAGCCCACCAGGCTCCCCCATCCCTGGGATTCTCCAGGCAAGAACACTGGAGTGGGTTGCCATTTCCTTCTCCAAAGCGTGGAAGTGAAAAGTGAAAGTGAGGTCGCTCAGCCGTGTCCGACTGGTAGCGACCCCATGGACTGCAGCCTACCAGGCTCCTCCATCCATGGGATTTTCCAGGCAAGAGTACTGGAGTGGGGTGCCATTGCCTTCTCCCACTATTTAGCACTAAAAGAAAAAACTACCAAATCATTAAAAGACATGAAGGAAACATCATGCCTATAACTAAGTAAGAGATGAGATGGTTGGATGGCATCACCGACTCAGTGGATATGGGTTTGGGTAGACTCAGCAGTTGCTGATGGACAGGGAGGCTTGGCGTGCTGCGGTTCATGGGGTTGCAAAGAGTCGGACACGACTGAGCGACTGAACTGAAGTAAGAGAAGACAATCTGGAAGAGCTTCATACTATGTAATTCTAGCTATGTGACATTCTAGAAAAGGCAACTCTATGGAGAAACATCATTGTTTCTTGAGGGGCGGTGAAGGGGTGGGTGTGTGTGTGTGTGTGTGTGTTAGACACTCGGTCATGACTGATTCTTTTCGACTCCATGGACTGTATAGCCTATTTGGTTCTTCTGTCCATGGAATTCTCCAGGTGTGAATACTGGAGTGGGTAGCCAATTCCTCCTCCAGGGGGTCTGCCCAACTCAGGGGTCAAACCCGGGTCTCCCACATTACAGGCAAATTCTTTACCATTTAAGCCACCAGGACAGCCCATGGTGGACGTATAAGCAAAGCACTGAGTTTTAATGTCAGTGAAAATGCTCCATATGATATCCTAATTATGGTTGTATGTCACTATATATTTGTCCAAACCCACAGAATGTACAACACCAAGAATGAACCCTGAGATAAATGTGAACTTTCGGTGATTGTGTTGTGTCACTGTAGGTTAATACTTGGTAACAAACTTATGTAACATTTTCATGAGTGATGCTAATAATGGGCGAGGTGATTCATGCAGGGAGTACTTGAGGATATATGGAAAATCTCTGTGCCGTCCTCTTAATTTTCTCGTGAACCCAACTCTGCTCTCTAATACACTATGTTAAGTGAAAGTAGCTAGCCTCAAAAGGCTACATGCTGTATGAGTCCGTCTCAGTGTCGTTCTGGAAAACAAAACAAGAGGATAGGAAAGTGGCTAGAGATCGGGAGAAGGGCTGGTCACAAACAGGCTCAAGTGAATTTGGGGAGATGATGGAAATGTCCTATGTCTTCATTGCAGTGGTAGTTGTGTGACTGTATGCATTTATCAAAACTCATAGAACGGTACCCTATGGTGACTTTTACTGTATATAAATTATACCTTTATTTTTTTAATGTGAAAAACGAGCAAAAAAACCTAAAACGACCTCTGCCGAGCGTCATCATGTTCACTGTTGCTGGAGACTGCTGGCTCCTTAGCTCTCTAAAAGTAAGGTCACCAACTAACTCCATGAATATTTGTGACTCCAGGTCACAATAGTTGTGCAATGGGTTGTCTCTTATCTTGTAGAGAGCTGCTGACTGATGAGGAAAGACGAGACAGGGAGAACTTTCTTTTTCCTTTCTTTCTCTTCTTTTTCTTCCTCCATTTTCTGCTTTTTTTTCACCAGCTCTTTTCCTTCACTTCTTTTCCCTATTTATCGGTCTGTGTGTAGCTGAAAGGGGTCTGCTAGAGGCTATGGTGAGTGGGGCAAAGGGAAGCATTCGATCTGATCAGTAGTGTATTAGTAAATGGTTAACAGCCAGCTTTCTGAAGCACACATATTAACACACAGGCAGATTTATTTTAACCTCTGATATAAAGGGTACAGAACACATAGTTTTCAAATACTAATAAAATTGACATCATTCTTTAGTGTTAATTCCATATAGCCAGTTGATTTCCATCAAATGTTTCACTGATTTTTTGCTGAACTTTGGTATCTGTAGGCTTCCCTAGTAGCTCACTTGGTAAAGAATCTGCCTGCAATGCGAGAGACCCTGGTTTGATTCCTGGGTCAGGAAGATCTGCTGGAGAAGGGATAGGCTACCCACTCCAGTAGTCTGGCCTAGAGAATTGCATGGACTGTTTAGTCCATGGGGTTGCAAAGACTTGAACATGACTGAGTGACTTTCCCTTTCTTATCTGTAGCCAACATACCATTGTAAATAATAAACAAATGTAGTTTTGCAAGAATCTTGGCGGATATTTTCATTAACAGTAATGATTGAGATGAAAGTGAAACAACAGAGATATGTGTTGGATCTTGACTCATTCATCAAGGACCTGAGTGACTTGGATTAATTTGATAGTTCTTGAGTACTGGAGGAAGAGTTCCTTGAACTTTGTGCTGGTCACAATATAACAGTTATAGACACAACATTTAAAAAATTTTATTCTACATTGTTAACATTTTCTCTGTTACTATACTATCAACAAAAATATGTGAACCCAAATTTGGAGCTTTCTTCTATTTCCATGGTTTAAATACTCTCACCCTGAAGGATTCCAGACTACCAAGGTGAAAACACTGGATGAAGAGACGTCCTCCAGCACACCATTATACCCTATTTCCACAATGCAGATGCAGTAGATAGAAACAGCATCAGGAACACAGTTCAGTTCAGTTCAGTCGCTCAGTCGTGTCCGACTCTTTGCGACCCCATGAACCGCAGCACACCAGGCCTCCCTGTCCATCACCAACTCCCGGAGTTCACTCAGACTCACGTCCATCGAGTCAGTGATGCCATCCAGCCAGCTCATCCTCTGTCGTCCCCTTCTCCTCCTGCCCCCAATCCCTCCCAGCATCAGAGTCTTTTCCAATGAGTCGACTCTTCGCATGATGTGGCCAAAGTACTGGAGTTTCAGCTTCAGCATCATTCCCTCCAAAGAAATCCCAGGGCTGATCTCCTTCAGAATGGACTGGTTGGACCTCTTTGCAGTCCAAGGGACTCTCAAGAGTCTTCTCCAACACCACAGTTCAAAAGCATCAATTCTTCGGCGCTCAGCTTTCTTCACAGTCCAACTCTCACGTCCATACATGACCACAGGAAAAACCATAGCCTTGACTAGACGGACCTTTGTTGGCAAAGTAATGTCTCTGCTTTTGAATATGCTGTCTAGGTTGGTCATAACTTTCCTTCCAAGGGGTAAACGTCTTTTAATTTCATGGCTACAATCACCATCTACAGTGATTTTGCACAGGCACTAGCAAAACGTAAATGATTAAAAATGATGACTTGTGTGTATTTATGACCTTAGCTTTGAATAGAATTTATTTAATTGAAAGCTTACATCCTTTAATTTTTAATAATGACTTTGTTTTAGAGCTAGCTCACAACACTCCTGAAATTTAACAATTAGTTCTCTGGCACTTCTTTGAGTTGGTTCCAGTTCATTAAGGATTCAAGTGCAAGGCCACAAGCTGCCCCCTCCACACACAGATTCTGTAGCAGCAGAGGCAGCATGAAGGGAGAGAGGGTGCAGACATATGTTGTTTCTCTGAGCCCCGCTGCCCTCAATATGCTGCCAGGGCTGCTCTAGCCTTATGAGATATTTTCCTGAGCTACTCAGACGGATTGTCAGGGCTAAAATATCCATTGTCATAAGGCACACTTTAAACTGTATGAGAAAATGGATATGAATTTCAGTGGAATAAATGGTTTGACATTCTTCATTAAATTTCATCCATTAAAATATTGTGTCCTTAATGAAAATTTGTTGTTGAGGGAAAATAGTGTTATTCTGAAATTCCTTTTATTTTTAAAGCTAAATCTGAAAAGATTTTCATAAAAATGTGAACAGTTATCTTGGATGGTGAGGTGTTTTTTTTTTTCCTTCTTGTAATTTTCTGTATTTTACAAATTTTCTATAATAAATATATAACACGATGGTAATATGTAAAAAGAACTGAGACAAATCTTTGTTAACTTGATATGTTAAAGTGCATTGATGTTATCCTTTTAAAAACCAAAACAATAAGTTGCATTTTCAGTAAAAAGAATGCCCTGTGAAACAGACATTACTATGTTCAGTTTCATTTGAAAGCCAGATGTCCAGGAATTGGATATGGCTGATTATCAAATTCTACCCAGATGGAGTGTTTTCTTTTTTTTTTTTTTTTTCTGTCATTAGATAGAAAAGCAAGTATCTCTGGCTGCTTACTTTATTATATTTAATCACTTTAGTTGGAAAACTTTAAAGAATAGATGCAGCTTAGAAAAAGCGCAGTTTATTCTATCATGAATGAAAAGTTGAAACAGGTACAAGAAATAGAAGAAAAAGAATTAAAATGTGTAATTAGTTATGTGATAAAGAATTTTAAGCTTGCTCTTTGACAAATTCCAGCAGTGTTAGAAATGAAATTGATCCCATCTCTTTTGGGGTTGGTCTCCCTGAATTTATCTATTGCTGTGTAACAAATTACTCTAAGATTAGCAGCTAAAAACAATAGCCCTTATTTCACAGTTTCTATAGAAAGAAGTCAGGAAGTTGAGCATGGTTTATGAATTAGTTGGCTGCCAATGACTCCGGGGGCTTCCCTCGTGGCTCAGCTGGCGAAGAATCTGACTGCAACGTGGGAGACCTGGGTTCAATCCCTGGGTTGGGAAGATCCCCTGGAGAAGGGAAAGGCTACCCACTCCAGTATTCCGGCCTGGAGAATTCCATGGACTGTATAGTCTATAGGGTCTCAAAGAGTCGGACACAACTGATGGGCTTTCACTTTCACTATTATTCAGGGTCTTTCTGTGAAGCTGTTAGGCAGGGCTGTGGTAGTGTCTGAGGCTTGATGGGAGCAGATCCACTTCCAGGCTCACTCACATGATTGCTGGAGGGATTACATTCCTTGTGACCTGTTGCACTAAGAACCTCAGTACTTTGCTGGCTTTTGGCCAGGAGCCTCCTCTGTTCTTTGCCATCTAGACCTCTGCATAGAGCCTCTCACAGTGTGGCAGTTGACCTCCTCAGAGCAAACGAGCAAGAGAAACATCTAAGGTACTTGCTTCCTGCCTTTCAGGGCTCATTGTTCTCTACTGCCAGGTGTCCAGCACCTCAAAACAAACAAAAAGACAAAATCATTGCTTCATATATTTTTCCCAGCTTGGGGTTGTTTAACGCTTGAGGGTGTGCCTGGTAGTTGTTACTTCATCTTATCCAGAAGTGGAAGTGTCTGAAAATCACTAATAATTCTATCATATTTCTCTGCCAGAAACAAATTTAATTATTTCTTATACTGTTGTTTTTATAAGCATAAGGTAATGTGTTTTAAAATTATTCTTATTGATTAAAGAAAAATTACTAGCACAAAAAGTAAAATTTGTTAGAAATCAGTGTCGTCATGAGACAGACTGGGGACATTAACAGAGCATTAATAAATGTTAAATTATTCTTTTGCTTGGCATTCAGGGCAGTGAATCTTTGAGAAATGCTTGTTTCTCTTTGGTAAAGTGGTGGGAGAGCTATTGTGATAATGGAGTTGACAAAGAACCAGTATGTATAAGTCAGGATGCCTTCTCAGGTAAATCAGTTTTAGAAAGAAAGTCATGAAATTTGGTGATCTGAGAATTACTTTCTTAAAACCATCCCTTACACACACTATTATTTCCCACATGTGCCATGACATAAAAATGGGTGGGGAAAAAAAATGATTGGGAAACACTAGTGTTGACAGTGCTCCATTTTCCATTTCTGCTTGTAACTATGACTAGCTAACCTGTATCTTTGCTAGACTTCTCCAGAAAGTACTAGCAACTACCTCTGCCATGATCCTTCCCTGCAGTCTTTCTCCCTCTCACAAACTGATGGAACACTCTCCCATTCTTAACATTCATGGATGCATTCCCTTTTATGAACACTTATTGGCCCTGGGCTTTATCTAGCTGCAGTGAGCAGGGGCTTCTCGTCACTGTGCTGTGCGGGCTCCTCACTGCTGTGGTTCCTCTCGTTGCAGAGCACACGCTCTAGGGTTCACAGGCTTCAGCATTTCTGGCACACGGGCTTAGTTGCTCCACGCATGTGGGATCTTCCTGGACCAGGGATCGAACCTCTGTCCCCTGCATTGGCAGGCGGATTCTTAACTACTGGACCACCAGAGATGTCTTCTCCATTTCTTTTTCCAGGGAATTACAGGGACAAGTTCAATTTCTTTAATGGTTATAGGACTACTCCATTTCATCTTGTTTGAGCTTTGGTAGTTTGTAGAATTGGTCTATTCTAAATTGTTGAATTATAAGTTTGTGATATTCCCTTATTAAAGATTGCAGAAATTATAATGATAAGCCGTTTCATTACTGATACTGACGATTTATGTCTTCTCCCTTATTATTTTGCACTCTTTTAACTAGTATTTTGTTGCATTTCTTGTTTTATTTTGTTTTCCAATGTCATTGATTTCTGCTCTTTCTTTTTTTCTAACATCTTGAGGTTATTGATATGAGACTTTCCTAATGTAATATGTCACATTTTTCTAAGTGATATTTAATGTGTAAATTACCTTCTTAGTACTACTTTAGCTGTAACCCAGAAATTTTGATATGCTGTATTTTTGTTTTCATTCAGTTCTGTGGTTTTTTATTTTTTTGTTTATTTTTTAAAATTTTCTTTGGATCTTCTTTGACAAGGTATATATGTGTGTGTGTGTGCGTGTGTTTCGGTGTGGCTTGTGGGATCTTAATTCCCCAACCAGGGATTGCACCTAGGCCCTTGGCAGTGACAGTGGAGTCCTAACCAATGGACTGCCAGGGAATTCAAACAAGGTATGATTAAAGTGTGGTGTTTAATTTCCAAGTATTTGGAAAATTTCCTGTTGCCTTTCATTGCTTTTTAATTCAATTCCATAAAGGTCAGAGAACATATTTACATCAATCCTTAAATGTGTTAACATTTGTTTTCTGACCTAGCATTTGGTCTATTATTGGTGCTTGAAGAAAAAACATGTGCATTCTGCTGTTGTGCGTAGAGTGTTCTATAAATGTCATTTAGATCCTATTGTTTGATTGTACTGTTTAGGTCTTCTATATCTTTGCTCATTTTATGATTTTTAGTTCTATCATTTGCTGAGAGAGGGATGTTGAAGTCCCCAGTTATAATTTCAGGGATCCATGTCTTATGGGAGATGAATTTTTCTGTCCCTGTGTAAGAGAAAAAATACAAAATGTGAATACAATTTAAGTATGAAAGTATTTATTTAGAATGAGAAAAGAACCACAACAAATTACACATTTTGGAATGTTAACATAAAATCAACAAATGTCACAAAATCCAAGAAACAACATAATAAGTTTATTATTTTACTACCTGACATAATTTCTATAATACTTTTTCCTTACACTTTTTGCGTAGATGCTCTTTTCTCTTTTTTTGGCGTGTGACAGTTGTTTTATGATATTTGTATCAACTGAACAGATCATTCACTCTTTCTAAGTATGGTTGATCAAAAAAAAATTTTATTGCTGATAGTTTTTTTTCCCAGCTTGACAACTTGTCATTTTTTAAAAGATTGTAGTCACATTTGGGGATGCTTCTATTAGGTTTCATTTATAGGAATTATACAATTTGAAATAATTTCCCACAAACTAGCTTCTGGCTCCATACATACTTCTGGTACGGATGACATAGGCTGTGTTCATATTGCCACACAGCCTCTGGCTCTGCACCTTGGTGTTACAATCCTGGGAGAGCAGACAGTGGGCTGGAAGCAGATGGCTGGAAGCTATTCTTCTACAGCCATGGTTAACAATAAAATGCTACTCACGGAAGTGACTGTGAATCATATAAATATCCTCCCACTCAATTCTAACAACCTGTATCTCAAACTTAACTTCCCTTTAACTGGAACCTCAAAATTACGCCAACCACTCTAATACTACCAGACACAAGGAGAACTGTGATAGAGGAGAAAAAATACAAACACATGAACATATTGCTAAGGCACCTTCCAGGACCTTGGAAAGGGTGTGTGTAAATGGGGCCTTTGAAGCTTAACCCTCCTTAGTTTAATTGAAAATTAAGCCCTGCTGCTGACATTTTACTGGGATACAGAGGGAAGGACGTAAACACTTGTACTTAGTCAGCTATCTTGAAGCAGAAGTTTCTTGGATGTCTTTAAAAAAATTTTTTTATTATGAAAATTTCCAATTATACACCAAAGCAGTAAGAATGGTATAATGGATATTCATGTTTTTCATCAAGTTCTAAAATGATCAGATTTTGCTGATCTTGTTTATTTGGGTGCTGCCAGTTCAAGAAATTGTAGGGGATAGATAAAAAGAATGAGTCATGAGCTCTGCCCTCATGTATGTATCTGATGAGGAAGATGGGGCGTGAATCCAGCAAACCCTGTCACACTGCCCACGAGAGAACTTGGGTTTGAAGGAGAGAACACCAACAAGGAATGACCAGTAATGGATTCGAGGAGGAAATAAGTACCTATTTTAGAAAACAAGAACCTATTTTAACTTGTCCAAGCTGAAACAGAATTGAAATATCTGAAATACATATTCTGGTTTTCACTCTAGAATGTTCCTCTCAGCTTTGGAGAAATAGTTCAATCCCTTTGCTATTTACCTAAATCTTTAATACTCAAATTATTCAGATGTAGGACTTCCCTTTCACTTTCATCAAGAGGCTCTTTCGTTCTTCTTCGCTTTCTGCCATAAGGGTGGTGTCATCTGCATATCTGAGGTTATTGATATTTCTCCCAGCCATCTTGATTCCAGCTTGTGCTTCCACCAGCGCAGCGTTTCTCATGATGTATCTGCATATAAGTTAAATAAGCAGGGTGACAATATACAGCCTTGACATACTCCTTTTCCTATTTGGAGCCTGTCTGTTGCTCCATGTCCATTTC